>NW_027203715.1:297500-897500 GCF_024711535.1 Dipodomys merriami | reverse complement strand
CTCCCTCACTCTCACTTTCAGCCTAAAACTAGGCCTAACCCTAACCCTAACCCTAAACCTCACACTAACCCTCACCATAACCCTAATCCTAATCCTAACACTAACCCTAAACCTCACCCTCACCTAACCCTCACCTTAAGCCTAACCCTAACATTAAGCCTAACACTAACCCTAACCCTAAACCTCATCATCACCCTAAACCTCACACTAACCCTAACACTAATCCTCAATCTAACCCTCATCTTCACCCTAACTCTAACCCGAAACATCACCCCAAACCTAACCCTCACCCTTACCATAACCCTCACATTCAGCCTAACCCTCACCTTTATCCTTACCGTCACCCCCACCCTAAAACTCACCCTAACCCTACCCCTCACCCTGACCCAAATCCTACCCTTAAACCTCACTCTCACCCTAACCCTAACTCTAACCCTAACCCTAACACTAAACCTCACCCTAAACCTAACACTAACCCTCACCCTCACCCTCACTGTAATCGTAACCCTAACCCTAACCCTAACAATAACCGTAACCATTACCCTAACCCTCACCCTAACCATAACCCTCACCCTAACCCTAACCCTCAACCTCAACCTCATGCTAAGCATAACCCTAAGACTAAGAGTAACCCTTACAATAACCCTCATCCTCACCCTAGCCCTCACCCTAAACCTAATCCTAATGCTAACCCTCAACCTAACCCTAACCCTAACAATCACCCTAACCCTAATCCTCAACCCCACCCGCACCCTCAGCCTAACCCTAAGCCTAAGGCTAACCTTAACCCTCACCCTTAACACTAAACCTAACCCTAACCCTAATCCTAACCCTAAAACTAATCCTAACCCTAAACCTCAACCTAACCCTCACCCTAACCTTAACCCTAACAGTAACCCAAAATCTCTAATCCTAATCCTAACCCTAATCCTAAAACTCTCCCTAAGCCTCACCTTAACCCTAACCCTAACCCTAACAATCACCCTCACACTAGCCATCACCCTAACCCTAATCCTAAACCTAACTCTCATCCTAACCCTCCCCATAACCCTAACCCTAACCCTCACCCTAACCCTAACCCGCACCATCACCCTCCCGTCAGCCTAACCCTAAGCCTAACCCTAAGCCTAACCCTAAACTTAAATCTTTCCCTCACACTCACCCGAACCCTCACCCTCTCAATAATTCTAACACTAACCCTAACCCTAACCCTAAACCTCACGCTCACCCTAACCCTAAACCTAACCCTCACCCTCACCCTATCCCTAACAGTAACCCTAACACTAACCCTCCCCCTAAGCCTCCCCCTAACCCTATATCTAACCCTAAACCTCACCCTCACCCTAATCCTAACCCTAAACCTTAACCCCACCCTAACCCTAACCCTAACCCTCAACCACACCCTCACCTTCACCATAACTCGTACCTTAACCCTAACAATAAGACTAACCCTAACCCTAACCATCACCCTAACCCTAACTCTAACCCTAAACCTCACCCTCACCCTAACCCTAACTCTAACCCTAACCCTAACACTAAACCTCACCCTAAACTTAAACCTAACCCTCACCCTCACCCTCACCGTAATCGTAACCCTAACTCTAACCCTAACAATAACCGTAACCGTAACCCTAACCCTTACCCTAAAAATAATCCTCACCCTAACATTAACCCTCACCCTAACACTTACACTCACCCTAACCATAATCCTTACACTCACCATCACCCTAACCATAATCGTAACCCTAACCCTCAACCTAACCCTAACCCTCACCCTCACCGTAACCCTAACCCTCATCCTAACCCTAACCAAAACCCTAATCCAACTCTAAACCTCACCCTAACCCTAACCCTAAACCTCACCCTCACCCTAGCACTCACCCTAATACTAATCCTAACCCTAACCCTCAACCTAACCCTAAAATTAAGCGAAACCTAACTCTCACCCTAAACCTAACCCTAACGCTCACCCTAACCCTTACCCTCACACTCACCCTCACTCTCAGCCTAACCCTAAGCCTAAGCCTAACCCTAAATCTAACCCTCACACTCACCCTAACACTTACCCTAATCTTAATCCTAACCCTAAGCCTAACCCTCACCCTCATCCTAACCCTCACCTTAACCCTAACTCTAACACTAACCCTAAACCTAACCCTCACCCTCAGCCTCAAACTTACCCTAACTCTAACCCTAAACCTCAACCTCACCCTAAACCTAACCCTAACCCTAACCTTCAACCTCACCGTATCCCTAACACTAAACCTCACCCTCACCATAGCCCTCACCCTAACACTAATCTTAACCCTAACATTCATCCTAAACCTCCCCATAAACCTAACTCTCACCCTAACCCTAACCCTCAACCTAACCCTCACTCTCAGCCTAAACTTAATCTTAAACCTAAACCTAACCCTAACCCTCAGACTCACCCTAACCCTAAACCTAATCTTAATCCTAACCCCAACCCTAAAGCTCACCCTCACTCTAACCCTCAACTAACCCTAACCCTAACCGTAACACTAACCCTAAACCTAACCCTCACCCTCAGCCTCACCCTAAACCTAACTGTAACCCTAAAATTCACCCTCACCCTAACCCTAACCCTAAACCTCACCCTCACCCTAGCCCTTACCTTAACCCTAATCCTAACCCTAACCCTCCCCCAAACCCTAACCCTAACACTCAACTTAACCCTAACCGTCACCCTCAACATCAACCTCAGCATATCCTTAAACCTAAACCTAAACCTAACCCTAACACACACACTCACCCTCGACCTATCCCTAATCCTATCCCTAACCCTAACCCTAACCCAAACCCTCCCGCTAACTCTCACTCTAAAGCTCACCCTAACACTAACCCTAACCCTCACCCTAAGCTTAATTCTAATCCTAAACTTCACCCTCACACTAACACTAACTCTAACCCTAACCCAAACCCTAACCCTCACCCTAAACCTAACCCTCACCCTCACCCTCAATCTCACCGTAACTATAACCCTAACCCTAACAATAACACTAAGCCTAACACTAACCATAACCATAACCCTCACCCTCAGCCTCACCCTCACCGCAAACTTATCCCTAACCATAACACTCACAATAACCCTAACCCTAACCCTAATCCTAATCCTCACCACCACCCCCAACTTCACCATCAGCCTAAGCCTAACCCTAACGTTAACCCTAGCCCTCACCGTAACCCTAACCCTAACCCTAACAATAACCCTAACCCTACCCCTAATCCTAACCCTCACCCTCACCCTAACCCTCACCCTTACTGTAACCCTAACCCTCACCCTAACCATCACTCTAACCCTAAACCTAAACCTCACCCTAACACTAACCCTAAACCTCATCCTCACCCTAGCCCTCAACCTAACCCAAATCTTAACTCTAATCCTCATCCTAACCCTCACCCTAACCCTCACACTAACCCTAAACTTAACCTGAACCCTAACTCTAAACCTAAAGCTAGCCCTAACCCTCAGCCTAACCCTAAAGCTCACCCTCTCCCTCACCCTCAGTGTAATGCTTAGCCTAATCCTAACCCTATCTTTAACCCTCACACACACTCTAATACTTACCCAAACCCTAATCCTAATCCTAATCCTAAACTTCACCCTCAGCCTCACCTTAACCCTAAGTCTAAGCCTAAACCTCACCCTCACCCTAACCCTAACCCTAAACCTAACCCAAAACCTCACCCTAACCCTAAACCTAAACCTCATCCTCACCCTAACCCTCACCCTAAACCTAATCCTAACCCTAACCCTCATCCTAACCCTCACCCTAACACTAACCGTAACCCTCACCCTCAACCTCACCCTAAATCTAACCCTAAACCTAACACTCAACCTAACCCTAACCCTAACCCTAACCCTCAACCTAACCCTAACCCTCACCCTCAATTTAACCCTTACCCTCACCCTCACCCTAACCCTAAACTTAAACTGAAACCAAACTTTCACCCTAATCCTAAACCTAACCCTCCCCCTAACCCTAACCTTCAAACTTACCCTCACCTTCAGCCTAACAATAAGCCTAACCCTAACCATATGCCTAACCCTCACACTCACCCTAACCATAATGCTAATCCTAATCCTAACACTAACCCTAAACCTCACCCTCACCTTAACCCTCACCTTAAGCCTAACCCTAACATTAATCCTAAACCTAACCCTAAACCTAAACCTCATCCTCACCCAAAATCTCACACTAACCCTCACACTAATCCTCAATCTAACCCTCACCCTCACCTTCACCCTAGCCCTCACCCTAACACTAACACTCATCCTCACCCTAAACCTCACACTAAACCTAACACTAATCCTCAATCTAACCCTCACCCTCACCCTAACCCTAACCCTAAACATCACCCTAAACGTAACCCTCACCCTTACCATAACCCTCATCCTCAGCCTAACCCTCACCTTTAGACTTACCGTCACCCCCACCCTAACCCTCACCCTAACCCTACCCCTCACCCTGACCCTAACCCTACACCTAAACCTCAACCTCACACTAACCCTAACTCTAACCCTAACCCTAACACTAAACCTCATGCTATCCCTAACCCTAACCCTCACCCTCAACCTCATGCTCACCCTAACCCTAAGCCTAAGCCTAACCATTAACCTAACCCTCACCCTCAACCTAGCCCTCAACCTAACCCTAATGCTAACCCAATCCCTCATCCTAACACTCACCCTAACCCTAACCCTAACCATCACCCTAACCCTAATACTCACCCCCACCCTCACCCTCAGCATAACACAATGCCTAAGCCTAACCCTAACCCTAAACCTCACACTGACCCTCAGCCTAACCCTAATCCTAACCCTAACCCTAACCCTATCCCTAAACCTCAACCTCACCCTCACCATAACCTTAACCCTAACACTAACCCTAACATTAACGCTCGACCTAATGCTCCAAGTAACTCTAAATCTAACCCTAAACCTCACCTCACCCTAACGCTAATACTAAAACTAACCCTAAACCTAACCCTAAACCTCACCCTCACCCTCACCCTCACACTCTCCATTACTCTAACCCTAACTCTAACAATCACACGAATCCTAACCCTAAACCTAACCCTAATCCTAACCCTAATCCTAACAATCACCCTCACCCTAACCATAATCTTAACCCTAACCCTCATCCTAACCCTAATGCAAAACCTACCCCTAACCCTAAACATTACCCTAACACTAACCCTAATCCTCACCCCCACCCTAGCCCTCACCCTAACACTAATCCTTACCTTATCCCTCACCCTAACCCTAACTTTAACAGAACCCTCACACTCACCCTAACCCTAACATTAACCCTCAACCTAACCCTAATACTCACCCTCACCATGACTCTCAGCCTAACCCTAAGCCTAAGCCTAGACCCAAACCTAAACCTAAACCTCACACTCACTCTAACCCTTACCCTAATCCTAAACCTATCGTTAAGCCTAAACCTAACCCTCAACCTCAGCCTCACCCTTACCCTAACTCTAACCCTCAACCTCAGCTTCACCCTTACCCTAACTCTAACCCTAAACCTCACCCTCACCCTAAACCTAACTCTAACCCTAACCCTAACACTAAACCTCACCCTTACCCTAACCCTAAACCTCAATCTCACCGTAACCCCAACCCTAACCCTAACCCTAACAATAACACTCACACTCACCATAACCCTAATTCTAACCCTAACCTTCACCCTAACCCTAACCCTCACCCTCACCGTAACACTAACCCCCATCCCAACCCTCACCCAACCCTAATACTAAACCTAAACCTTACCGTAACACTAAACTTAACCCTCACCCACACCCTAGCCCTCACCCTAATGCTAATCCTCACACTAACCCTAAATATAACCGATCCTTATCTCTCACCCTAACCCTAAACCTAACCCTAACCCTAACCCTAACCCTCACCCTGACCCTCACTCTCAGCCTAACCCTAAGCCTAAGCCTAACCCTAAACCTATCCTTTACACTCACCCTTACCTTACCCTAATCCTAATCCGAACTCTAGGCCTAACCCTCACCCTCACCCTAACCATCACCCTAATTCTAACTGTAACACTAACCCTAACACTCACCCTGAACTTCAGCCTCAACCTTACCATAAATCTAACCCTAAACCTCACCCTCACCCTAACCCTAACCCTAACCCTAAACCTCACCTTAACCCTAACCCTAAACCTGACCCTCACCCTAACCCTAATCCTAACCCTAAACCTCATCCTAAACATCTCCATAACCATAACCCTAACCCTCACCCTAACCCTAATCCTCACCCTCACCCTCAGCCTAACCTTAAGCCTAAACCTAAACTTAAACCTAACCCTCACACTCACCCTAACACTAAACGTAATCCTAACCATAACTCTAACCCTCACCCTCACCCTAACCCTGACCCTAACCCTCACCCTAACCCTGACTCTAACCCTAACTCAAACCCTAAACCTAACCCTCACCCTCAGCCTCACACTAACCCTAACTCTAACCCTAAACCTCAACCTCACCCTGTCCCTCACCCTAACCCTAAAGCTAAACCTAAGCCTAAACTTAACCCTAAACCTCATCCTCAACCTAGCCCTTACCTTAACCCTAATCCTAAACCTGACACTCATCTTAACCCTGCCACTAAACCTAACCCTAACCCTCACCCTAACCCTAAACCTCACCCTCAACCTCACCCTCAGCCTCACCCTAAGCCTAACCCTAAACCTAACCCTAAAACACACACTCACCCTCACCTTAACAATAATCCTATCCATAACCCTAACCCTAACCCATACCCTTCCCCTAACACTAACCCTAACACTAAACCTAAACCTAACCCTCACCCTAAACCTAGCTCTAACCCTAAACCTCACCCTCACCCTAACACTAACTCTAACCCTAAACCTCAACATAACCGTAACCCTAACCCTCACCTTCACCCTCACCATAACCCTAACCCTAACTCTAATAATAACCTTAACCCTAACCCTAATCTGAACCCTCACCCTCAACCTAACCCTAATCCTAACACTAACCCTCACCCTAACCCTAACTCTCACCCTTAATGTAACCCTAACACTCACACTAGCACTCACCCTAACCCTAACCCTAACCCTAATACTCATCCTAAGCCTCACACTAACCCTAAATTTAAACCTCATCCTAACCCTAACTCTAACCAACAACCTAACCCTAAACCTCACCCTCAATGTAACCCTAACCTTCACCCTAACCCAAAACTTAACCTGAACCCTAACTCTCACCCTAACCCTAAACCTAACCCTCACCCTAAACCTAACACTCACCCTCACCCTCAGTGTATCCCTAAGCCTAACCCTAACCAAAACCCTAACACTCACACTCAACCTAATCCTTACAGTAATCCTAATCCTAACCCTAATCCTAAACCTCACCCTAAGCCTCACCTTAACTCTAAGTCTAACCCTAAACCTCACCCTCACCCTAACACTAACCCTAACCCTTACCCTCACCCTAACCCTACCCCTAACCCTATATCTAACACTAAACCTCACCCTCACCCTTAACCTAACCCTAACCCTAAACCCCACCCTAACCCTAAAACTAACTCTCACCCGAACCCTCACCCTCACCGAAACTCACACCTTAACCCTAACAATAACACTAACCCTAAACCTAACAATCACCTTAACCCTAATCCTCACAACCACCATCACCCTCAGCCTAAACTTAAGCCTAAGCCTCACCCTAACCCTCATACTCATGTTCACCCTAACTCTAATCCTAACCCTAAACCTATCCCTAAAGCTCAAACTAACCCTCACCCTGACCCTAACACTGACACTAACCGTAACCTTAAACCTCACCCTAACCCTCCCCCAAAACCTAACTCTAACCCTAAAACTCACCCTCACCCTAACAATAACCCTAACCCTAACCCTAACCCTAATCCTCACCCCCAGCCTCACCCTAATCCTAACCGTCACCCTAGCCCTCACCCTAACCCTAATTCTAACCCTCATCCTCACCCTAACCCTAACCTTCATCTTCACACTAAACGTAACACAAACCCTAACCAGAAACCTAAACCTCAATCGAACCCTCACCATAATGCTAACCCTAACCCTAAACCTAACCCTAAACCTCACCCTAATCCTAACCCTAAACCTCACCCTAACCCTCAACCTAACCCTAACCCTCATCCTCACACTGAACTTAACCCGACACTAACCCTCACCCTAAACCTAACCCTAACACTCACCCTTACCCTAACCCTCACCCTCACCTTCAGCCTAACACTAACCCTCACCCTAACCCTAAATCTAACCCTCACACTCACACTAACCCTAACCCTAATCCTAACCATAACTCTAACCCTAAACCTCCCCCTCACCCTAACCTTCACCTTAAACCTAACCCTAACATTAATCCTAAACCTAATCCTAACCCTAAACCTCATCCTCACCCTAAACCTCACACTAACCCTAACACTAATCCTCAATCTAACCCTCACCCTAACCCTAACCCTAACCCTCACCCTGAACCTAAGCCTACCCTTAAACCTCACCCTCAACCTAACCCTAACTCTAACCCTAACCATAACACTAAACCTCACCCTATCCCTAACAATAATCCTCACACTCAACTTTATGCTCAGCCTAACACTAAGCCTAACACTAACCCTAAAACTAACCCACACCAGCACTCACACCTTCACTGAAACTCGAGCCCTAACCCTAACAATAACACTAACCCTAACTCCAACCATCACCCTCACCCTAATCCTCACCCCCACCCTCACCCTCAGCCTAATCCTAAGCCTAAGCCTCACCCTAACCCTCATACTCATGCTCACCCTAACTCTAATCCTAACCCTAAACCTATCCCTAAACCTCAACCTAACCCTCACCCTCACCCTAACCCTAACACTAACCCTAAACCTAAACGTCACCCTAACCCTCCCCCTAAACTAACTCTAACCCTAAACCACACCCTCACCCTCACCCTAACCCTAACCCTAACTATAATCCTAAACTTCACCCTAAACCTAACCCTGACCCTCAACCTTAACCTCACTGTAACTCTAACCCTAACACTAACAATAACAATAACCCTAACCCTAATCCTAAACCTAAACATAACCCTCACCCTCAGCCTCACCCTCACCCCAAACTTAACACTAACCATAACACTAACAACAACCCTAACCCTAACCCTAACCCTAATCTTCACTCCCACCTCATCCTTAGCGTAACCCTAACCCTAACCCTAAACCTAACCCTCAAGGTAACCCTAACCATAACATTAACACTAACACTAATCCTAAACCTAATTTAAACACTAAACCTAAACCCAAACCTAACCCTAATCCTCAGCCTCACCCTAACCCTAATCCAAACCCTAACAATATCCCTCACCCTAACCCTAAGCCTCACCCTAACCCTAACCCTAACACTCACACTCACCCTCACCCTAACCCAAATCCTAACCCTAAACCTATCCCTAAACCTCAACCTAACCATCACCCTAGTCCTCACCCTAAACCTAATCCTAACCCTAAACCTCATACTAAAACTCACCCTAACCCTAACCCTAACCCTCACCCTAAACCTAACCCTAACCCTGACCCTCATGCTCGGCCTCAGCCTAAGCCTAGGCCTAACCCTAACCCTAACCCTCATCCTATTCCTAACCCTAACACTATCCCTAACTCTAACCCTAAACCTCACCCTCACCCTAACCCTAACTCTAACCCTAACCCTAAACCTAAACCTCATCCTAAACCTAACCCTAACTCTCACTGTAACAGTAACCCTAACCCTTACCCTAACAATAACCCTAACCCTAAACCTCACCTCAACCATTACCCTCACCCTAACCCTCACCCTCACCCTAACATTTACCCTCACCCTAACACTAACCCTAACGTAACACTAATGCTCGCACTAACTCTAACCATCACCCTAACCCTAAACCTTACCGTAACACTAACCCTATCCCTCACCCTCACCCTAGACCTCACCCTAAACCTAATCCTTATCCTCACCCTAAACCTCACACTAACCCTAACGCTAATCCTCAATCTAACCCTCACCCTCAACCTGACCCTAAACCTAACCCTCACCCTAACCCTAACCCTCACTCTTAACTTAACCCTCACCCTCAGCCTAACCCTCAACTTTACCCTTACCATCACCCCCACGCTAAAACTAACCCTAACCCTAACATTCACCCTCGCCCTAACTCTACCCCTAAACCTCACCCTCACCCTAATCCTAACTCTAACCTTAAACCAAACACTAAACCTCACCTTAACCCTAAGCCTAACCCTCACCCTCACCCTCACCGTAAACGTAACCCTAACACTAACCCTAACAATAAACCTAAACCTAACTCTAAACCTCACCCTAACCATAACCCTCACCCTAACATTAACCCTCACCTTAACACGTACCCTCACCTAACACTAACCCTAACCCAACCCTAAACCTCACACTAACCCTAACCCTCACCCTAATCCTAAACCTCACCCTAACCCTAACCCTATCTCTAACCCTCACCCTCACCCTAGCCCTCACCCTACCCCTAATTCTAACCCTCACCCTCATCCTAACCCTAACCCTCATCCTCACCCTAAAACTCACACTAACCCTAAACCTAACCCTAATGTTCAATCAAATCCTCACCCTAACCCTAACCCTAATCCTAAATCTAATGCTAACCCTCACCTTTATCTTAATCCTCACCCTCAGCCTAAACCTCAGCTTTACCCTTACCATCATACTCACCCTAACCCTAAACCTCATCCTAACCCTCACCCTAACCGTAAACCTAACCATCACCCTAACCCTAACCCTCACCCTCAACCTCATGCTCAGCCGAAACCTAAGCCTAAGCCTAACCCTTATCCATACCCACAACCTCATCTTAGCCCTCCCCCTAACAATAATGCTAACACTATCCCTCATTATAATCCTCACCCTAACGCTAACGCTAACCATCACCCTAACCCTAACACTCACACCCACCCTCACCCTCAGCATAACCCTAACCCTAAGCCTAAGCCTAACCCTAACCCTCACATACCCTATCGCTAATCCTAATCCTAACCCTAACCCTAACCCTAAACCTCAACCTAACCCTCACCCTAACCTAAACCCTAATACTAACCCTAACCCTAACACTTGACCTAATCCTCCCCCTAACCCTAAATATAATCCTAAAACTCACCCTCACCCTAACCCAAATACTAACCCTAAACCTCACCCTAACCCTAACACTCATGCTCACTGTAAACCTAACCCATGTCCTAACCCTCACCCTAACCCTAACCCTAAACCTCACCAAAACACTAATCCCAACCCTCACCCTCAACCTAGCCCTCAGCCGAACCCTAATCCTTACCCTAACCCTGACCCTAACACTAACCCTAACCCTCAACCTAATCCTAAGCCTAACCCTAACCCTCACTGTAACCCTAAACCTAACCTTCCCCCTAACCCTAAACTTAACCTGAACCCAAACTCTCACCCTAAACCTACTCCTAACTCTCACCCTAACCCTAACCTTCACCCTCACCCTCACCCTAAGCGTAAACCTAATCCTAACCCTAAACCTCACACTCACCCCAACACTTACCCTAATCCTAATCCTAACACAAAACCTTCCCCTCACCCTCACACTAATCCTCACTGTAACCCTCTCTAACACTAACCCTAACCATCACCCTAACCCTCAGCCTCACCCTAACCCTAACCATAAACCTAACCAAAAATCTCACCCTAAACCTAACCCTAAACCTCACCCTCAACCTAGCCCTCACCCTAACCCTAATCCTAACCCTAAACCTCATCCTAACCCTCACCCTAACACTAACACTAACCATCACCCTCACCCTCACCTTAAGACTAACACTAACGCTAACCCTAACCCTGAAACTAACCCTAACCCTCACCCTCACTGTAACCCTTACCCTAAGCATCACCCTAACCCTAAACTTAACCTGAACCCTAACTATCACCCTAACCCTAACCCTAACACTCACCCAAACCATAAACCTCAACCTCACCCTCACCTTCAGCCTAACACTAAGCCTAACCCTAACCCTAACCCTCACACTCACCCTAACCCTAACTCTAATCCTAGTCCTAACACTAACCCTAAACCTCACCCTTACCTTAACCCTCACCTAATGCCTAACCCTAAACCTAAACCTAAATCTTAACCTCACCCTAAACCTCACACTAACACTAACACTAATCCTCCATCTAACCCTCACCCTCAATCTCAACCTAGCCCTCACCTAACCCTAACCTTCATCCTCACCCTAAACCTCACAGTAACCCTAACACTAATCCTGAATCTAACCTTCACCCTCATCCTAAACCTAACACTAACCGTCACCCTTAAACAAACCCTCACCCTTATCATAACCCTCACCCTCAGCCTAAACCTCACCTTTACCCCTACCGTCACCCCCACACTTACCCTCACCCTACCCCTACACCTCACCCTGACCCTAACCCAACCCCTAAACCTCACCCTCACCCTAACCCTAACTCTAACCCTACCCCTAACACTAAACCTCACCCTATCCCTAACCCCAGCCCTCACCCTCAACCTCATGCTCAACCTAACCCTAAGCCTAAGCCTAAACCTTTCCCTAACCCTCACCCTCACCCTAGCCCTCACCCTAATCCTAATCCTAACCCTAAACCTCATCCTAACCCTCACCCTAACCCTAAACCTAACCATCAACCTAAACCTAATCCTCACCCCCACCCTAACCCTCATCCTAACCCTCACCCTAACCCTAACCCTAACCATCACCCTAACCCTAATCCTCACCCCCACCCTCATCCTCAGCCTAAACCTAAGCATAAGCCTAACCTTAACCCTAAACCTCACACTCACCCTCACCCTAACTCTAATCCTAACCCTAAACCTAACCCTAAACATCAACCTAAACCTCACCTTAACCTTAATCCTAACACTAACCCTAACATTAACGCTCCACCTAACCATCCAACTAACCCTAAATCTAACCCTAAACTTAACCCTCACCCTAACTCTAATGCTAACCCTAACCCTAAACCTCACCCTAAAGCAAACCCTAACGCTCACCCTCACCCTCACCCTCATCCTCACCATAACTCTAACTCTAACCCTAACAATAACACTAATCCTAACCCTGAACATAACCCTAACCCTAACCCTAATCCTAATATTCTCCCTCACCGTAACCATAATCTTAACCCTAACCCTCATCCTAATCCCTAATCCAAACCCTAACCCTAACCCTAAACTTTACCCTAACACTAACCCTGAACCTCACCCTCACCCTAGCCCTCACCCTTACCCTAACCCTAACCTTAACCCTAAACTTAAGCGAAACCTAACACTCACCCTAACCCTAACCCTAACCCTCAACTTAACCCTAACCCTCACCCTTACCATCACTCTCAGCCTAACCCTAAGCCTAAGCCTAAGCCTAAGCCTAACCCTCAAACTCACCCTAACACTTACCCTAATCCTAATCCTAAACTTAAGCCTAACCCTCACCCTCACCCCCACCCTAACCCTCACTCTAAACCTAACTCTAACACTAACCCTAAACCCAACACTCAACCTCAGCCTCACCCTTACCCTAAATCTAAACTTAAACCTCACCCTCACCCTAACCCTAACTCTAACACTAAACCTTGCCCTAACCCTAACCCTAACCCTCACCCACACTGTAATCATAAATCTAACCCTAACCCTAACAATAACCTTCAGCCTCACCGTAACCCTAATCCTAACCCTAACCCTCACCCTAAACCTAACCCTCACCCTCACCGTAACCCTAACCCTCACCCTAAACCTCACGCTAACTCTAACCCTAAACCTCACCCTAACCCTAACCCTAACTCTCACCCTCACCCTAGACGTCACCTTAACCCTGATCCTAACCCTAATCCTCATCCTAACCCTCACCCTAACCCTAACCCTAACACTCACCCTAATCTTAAGCCCAACTCAAACCCTCAACCTAACCCTAACCCTCACCCTCACTGTAACCCTAACCCTAACCTTCACCCTAACCATAAACTTAACCCAAACCCTAACTCATACCCTAACCCTACACCTAACTCTCACTCTAACCTTAAACATCACCCTCACCCTCACCCTAAGCCTAACCCTAAGCCTAACCTTAACGTGTATCCTAACACTCACACTAACCCTAACCCTTTCCGTAATCCTAATCTAACACTAAGCCTTACCCTCACCCTCACCCTAACCCTCACCGTAACGCTAACTCTAAGATTAACCCTAACCCTAACCCTAACCCTCAGTCTCACCCTAACCCTAAATCTAACCCCAAACCTCAGCCTCACCCTAATCCTAAACCTAAACCTAACCCTAAACCTCAAACTACCCCTAACCCTAACCTCACCCTCACCTTAGCCCTCACCCTAACCCTAATCCTAACGCTAACCTTCATCCTAACCCTCTCCCTAACACTAACACTAACCCTAACCCTCGACCTAACCCTAATCCTCACCCTCACTGTAACCCTTATCCTAACCCTCACCCTAACCCTAAACTTAACCCGAACCCTAACTCTCACCCTAAACCTAACCCTAAAACTCACCATAACCCTAACCCTCACCCTCACCCTCACCTTCAGCCTAACACTAAGCCTAACTCTAACCCTAAACCTCACACTTACCCTAACCCTACCCCTAATCCTAATCCTAACACTAACTATAAATCTCACCCTCACCCTAACCCTCACTTTAAACCTAACCCTAACATTAATCCTAACACTAACCCTAAGCCTAAAACTCATCCTCACACTAAACCACACACTAACCCTAGAACTAATCCTCAATCTAACCCTCACCCTCACCCTCAGCTTCAGCCTAACATTAAGCCTTACACTAACCCTAACCGTAATCCTCACATTCACCCTAACCCTAACCCTAATCCTAATCCTAGCACTAACCCTAAACCTCAGCCTCACCCTAACCCTCACCTTAAGCCTAACCCTAACATTAATCCTAACCCTAACCCTAACCCTAAAGCTCAACCTCACCCTAAACCTCACACTAACCCTAACACTAATCCTCAATCTACCCCTTACCCTCACCTTCACCTTAGCCCTCACCCTACCCTAACACTCATCCTCACCCTAAATCTCACACTAACCCTAAAACTAATCCTCAAACTAACACTCACACTCACCTTAACCCTAACCCTAACCCTCAGCCTAAACATAACCCTCACCCTTACCATAACCCTCAAACTCATCCTAAACCTCACTTTTACCCTTACCATCACCCCCACCCTAAACCTCAACCTAACCCTATCCCTCACCCTGAACCTAACCCTACCCCTAAACATCACCCTCAACCTAACCCTAACTCTAAACCTAACCCTAGCACTATACCTCACCCTATCCATAACCCTAAAACTCATCATAACCCTAACCCTCACCCTCACCCTCACTAAGCCTAATACTCACCCACAACCTCATGCTCAGCCTAAGCCTAATCCTAACCCTAACCCTCATCCTAACACTCACCCTAACCCTAACCATCAGCCTAACCTTAATCCTCACCCCCACCCTCACCCTTAGCCTAGCCCTAAACCTAACCCTAACCCTCACACTCACCCTAACACCCTAATCCTAACCCTAACACTAAGCCTTACCCTCACCCTCACCTTAACCCTCACTGTAACCCTAACTCTAACCCTAACCCTAACCCTAACGCTCACCCTCAGCCTCATCCTAAGCCTAACTCTAACCCTAAAACTCACCCTCACCCTACCCCTAACCCTAAACTTCACACTCACCCGAGCCCTCACCCTAACCCTAATCCTAACTCTAATCCTCATCCTAACCCTCAGCCTAACACTAACCCTAACCCTAACTCTCTACCTAACCCTAAACATCACCCTCACTGTAACCCTTACCCTAACCCTCAATCTAACCCTAAAGTTAACCTGAACCCTAACTCGCACCCTAACCCTAACCCTAACACTCACCCTAATCCTAACCCTCACACTCACCCTCACTTTCAGCCTAAAACTAAGCCTAAACCTAACCCTAACCCTAACCCTCACACTCACCATAACACTAACCCTAACCCTAATCCTAACACTAACCCTAAACCTCACCCTCACCCTAACCCTCAAGTTAAGCCTAACCCTAATATTAATCGTAACCCTAAACCTAACCCTAAACCTCATCCTCACCCTAAACCTCACACTAACCCTAACACTAATCCTCAATCTAACCCTCACCCTCACCCTCAGCCTAGCCCTCACCCTAACCCTAACACTCATTCTCATCCTAAACCTCATACTAACCCTAACCCTAACCCTAACCCTAAACCTAACCCTCACCCTTACCATAACCCTCACCCTCAGCCTAACCCTCACCTTTACCCTTGCCGTCACCCCCACCCTAACCCTCACCCTTACCCTACCCCTCACCCTGACCCTAACCCTACCCCTAAACCTCACCCTCAACCAAACCCCAACTCTAACCCTAACCCTAACCCTCACCCTCAACTTCATACTCAGACTAACCCTAAGCCTAACCTTAAACCTAACCCTCACACTCACCCTAACCCTTACCTTAATCCTAATTCTAACACTAAGCCTTACCCTCACCCTCACCCTAACCCTCACCATAACCCTAAATCTAACACTAACCCTAACCCTAACCCTCATCCTCACCCTAATCCTAACTCTAGCCCTAAACCTCACACTCACCCTCACCATCACCCTCACCGTAATTCTAAATCTAACCCTCACCCTAACCCTAAACCTCACCCTAACCCTAACCATAACCTTAAGCCTCACCCTCACAGTAACTCTAACCCTAACCCTAACTGTAAACCTCACCCTAACTATAAATCTAACCCTAAGCTAACCCTAACCCTCCCCCAAATTCTATATCTGAACCAAAACTTCACCCTCACTGTGACCCTAACTCTAAACCTAACCGTAACCCTCCCCCTAACCCTATATCTAACCCTAAACCTCACACTGACCCTAACCCTAACCCTAACCCTAATCCTCACCTGCACCCTCACCTTCACTGTAACTCGAACCCTACCCCTAACAATACCACTAAACCTAACCTTAACCATCACCCTAACCCTAATCCTCACCCCCACCTTCACCCTCAGCCTAACCATAAGCCTAAGCCTAAGCCTCACCCTTACCATCATACTTATGCTCACCCTAAACCTAATACTAACCCTAACCCTATCCCTAAACCTCAGCCTAACCCTCACCCACACCCTAACCCTAACACTAACCCTTACCCTAAACCTCACCCTAACCCTCCCCCTAACTCTAACCATAAACCTCACCCGAACCCTAACCCGAATCCTAACCCTAACCCTAAACCTCACCCTAAACCTAACCCTCACCCTCAACATCAACCTCACTGTAACTCTAAACCTAACCCTAACAATAACACTATCCCTAACCCTAATCCTAACCCTAAACATAACCGTCACCCTGAGCCTCACCCTCACTGCAAACTTAACCCTAACCATAACACTAAAAATAACCCTAACCCTAAACCTAAACCTAATCCTCACACCCACCCTCACCTTCAGCCTAACCCTAACCCTAACCCTAACATTAACCCTCAAGGTAACCCTAACCCTAACCCTAAACCTCACACTCAACCAAACCGTAAACCAAATCCTAAAACTATACCTATCCCTAAACCTCACTCTAAACCTCACCCTAGTCCTCACCCTAAACCTACTCCTAACCCTAAACTTCATCCTAAATCTCACACTAACCCTAACCATAACCCTCACCCTAACCCTAACCCTCACCCTCATGCTCTGCCTCAGCCTAAGCCTAAGCCTAAGCCTAACCCTAACACAATCCCTAACTCTAACCCTAAACCTCATCCTCAACCTAACCCTAACTCTGATCCTAACCCTAAACCTAAACCTCATCCTAAACCTAACCCTAACCCTAACCCTCACCCTCAGTGTAACATTAACGCTAACACTAACAATAAACCTAACCTTAACCGTAAACCTCACCCTAACCATAACCCTCACCCTAACCCTCACCCTCACCCTAACATTTACCCTCACCCTAACACTAACCCTAACGTTAACACTAATGCTCACACTAACACTAACCATCACCCTAAACCTAAACCTCACCCTAACACTAACCCTGACCCTCACCTTGACCCTAGCCCTCACCCTAACCCTAATCCTCATCCTCACCCTAAACCTCACACTCTCCCTAACACTAATCCTCAATCTAACCCTCACTCTCACCCTAAAACTAAAACTAATCCTCAAACTAACCTTAAACCTCACCCTTACTGTAACCCTAATCCTCAGCCTGACCCTCACCTTTACATTTACGATCACCCCCACCCTAACCCTCACCCTAACCCTAAACCTCACCCTAAGCCTAACTCTACCCCTAAACCTCACCCTCACCCTAACCCTCACCCTAACGATAACACTAAACCTCTCCCCAAACCTAACCCTAACCCACACCCTCACCCTAACCGTAAATGTAACACTAACCCTAACACTAACAATAACGCGAACCCTAACCCTAAAACTCACCCTAACCATAACCCTCACCCTAACATTAAACCTCACCCTAACACTTACCCTCACCCTCACACTAACCCTAACCCTAACGCTAACCTTCACACTAACCCTAACCATCACCCTAATACTAAACCTCACCCTAAACCTAACCCTAACTCTTACCCTCACCCTCAACCTAGCCCTCACACTAACCCTAATTCTAACCCTCACCCTCAACCTAACCCTAACCCTCATCCTCACCATAAACCTCACACTAACCCTAACCCTAACCCTAATGCTCAATCAAACCCTCACACTAACACTAACCCTAAACCTAAACTTAACCTAATCCGAACCCGCACCCTTATCTTAATCCTCAACCTCACCCTAAACCTCAACTTCACCCTTACCATAATCCTCACCCTAACCCTAAACCTCATCATAATCCTCACCCTAACCATAAACCTAACCATCACCATAATCCTAACCCTCACCCTCAACCTCATGCTCAGCTTAAACCTAAGCCTAAGCCTAACCCTTACGCTTACCCTCACCCTCACCCTAGCCATCACCCTAACAATAATCCTACCCCATCCCTCATACTAACCCTCACCCTAACCCTAAACCTAACCTTCATCCTAACCCTAATCTTAACTCTCACCCTCACCCCAGCCCTCACCCAAACCCTAATCCTAACCCTAATCCTCATCCTAACCCTCACCCTAACACTAACCCTAACACTCACCCTAATCCTAAGCCTAACCCTAACCCTCAACCTAACCCTAAAACCCACTCTCACTGTAAACCTAACCCTAACCCTCAACCTAACCCTAAATTTAATCCGAACCCTAACTCTCACTCTAAACCTACTGCTAACTCTCACCCTAACCCTAACCCTCACCCTCACCTTCACACTAAGCCTAACCCTAAGACTAAACCTAAACCCTAACCCTAACCCTCACACTCACCCTAACACTTACCCTAATCCTAATCCTAACACTAAGCCTTCCCCTCACCCTCACCCCAACCCTCACCATAAACCTAACTCTAACACTAACCCTAACCGTTACCCTCACCCTCAGCCTCACCCTAACCCTAACTCTAACCTTAAACCTCACACTCACCCTAACCCTAACCCTAAACCTAACCCTAAACCTCACCCTAACCCTAACCCTAAACCTCACCCTCACCCTAGCCCTCACCTTAACCCTAATCCTAACCCTAACCCTCATCCTAATCCTCACCCTAACACTAACACTAACCCTAACCCTCAACCTAACCAAAACCCGCACTCTCACTGTAACCCTTCCCCTAACCCTCACCCTAACCCTAAACTTAACCCGAACCCTAACTCTCACCTTAACACTAACAATAACACTAACCCTAACCCTAAACCACACCCTCACCCTCACCTTCAGCCTAACACTAAGCCTAACCCTAAACCTAAACCTCACCCTCACCCTAACCCTCACCTGAAGTCTAACCCAAACATTAATCCTAACCCTAACCCTAACCCTAAAACTCATCCTCACCCTAAAGCTCACACTAAACCTAACACTAATCCTCAATCTAACCATCACGCTCATCCTCACCCTAGCCCTCACCCTAACCCTAGCCCTCACCGTACCCTAATCATCCTAACCCTCACCCTAACACTAACACTAACCCTCACCCTAATCCTAAGCCTAACCCTAACCCTCAACCTAGCTGTAACCTTCACCCTTACTGTAACTCTAACCCTAACGCTCACCCTAACCCAAAATTTGATCTGAACCCTAACTCTCACCCTAACACTACCCCTAACTCTCACCCTAAGCCTAACCCTAACCCTCACATTCACCCTAACACTTACCCAAATCCTAAACCTAACGCTCACCCTAACCCTAACCCTCAACCTCACCCTAACCTTCACCCTAACACTAAGCCTGAGCCTAACTCTAACCCTAAGCCTCACACTCACCCTAAACCTTACCCTAATCCTAATCCTAAACCTAAGCCTAACACTCAACCTCACCCTCACATTCATCCTAACCCTCACCCTAACCTTAACTCTAACACTAACCCTACACCCAACCCTCAACCTCAGCCTCACTCTTACCCTAACTCTAAACCTAAACCTCACCCTCACTCTAACCCTAACTCTAACCTTAATACTAACACTAAACCTCACCCTAACCCTAACCCTAAACCTCACCCTCACCATAACCATAACCCTAAACCTAACCCTAATAATAAACCTCACCCTCATTTTAAACCTAACCCTAACCCAAATCCTAATCCTAACACTAACCCTAAACCTCACCCTCACCCTAACCCTCACCTTAAGATTAACCCTAACATTAATCCTAACCCCAAACCTAACCCTAAACCTCATCCTCACCCTAAACCTCACACTAACCCTTACACTAATCCTCAATCTAACCCTCACCCTCAATCTCACCCTAGCCCTCACACTAACCCTAACACTTATCCTCACCCTAAAACTCAAACTAACCCTAACACTAATCCTCAATCTAACCCTCACCCTCACCCTCACCTAACACTAACCCACACCCAAAACCTAACCCTCACCCTTACCATAACACTCACCCTCAACCTAACCCTCACCTTAACCCTTACCTTCACCCCCACGCTAACCCTCACCCTAACCCTACCTCTCACCCTGAACCTAACCCTAACCCTAAACCACACCCTCATCCTAAACCTAACTCTAACCCTAACCCTAACACTAAACCTCACCCTACCCCTAACCCTAACCCTCACCCTCAACCTCATGCTCAGCCTAACCCTAAGCCTAAGATTAAACCTTACCCTTAATCTCACCTTCACCCTAGCCCTCACCCTAACCCTAATCCTAAAGCTAACCCTCATACTAACCCTCACCCTAACCCTAACCCTAACCATCACCCCAACCCTAATCCTCAGCCCCAACATCACCATCAGCCTAACCCAAAGTCTAAGCCTAAACCTAACCCTAACCCACACACTCACCCTCACCCTCACCCTAATCCTAACCCTAACCTAACCCTAATCCTAAACCTCAAACTAAACCTCAACTTAACCTTAACCCTAATACTAAACCTAACATTAACGCTCGACCTAACCCTCCAAATAACCCTAAATCTAAACCTAAACCTTACCCTCACCCTAAATCTAATCCTAAACCTAACCCTAAACCTCACAATAACCCTAAACCTAACCCTCACCCTCACCATAACTTTAAACCTAACACTAACAAAACACTAACCCTAAACCTAACCCTAACCCTAACCCTAATCTTAACACTCACCCTCACTCTAACCATAATCTTAACCCTAACCCTCATCCTAACCCTAAACCAAACCCTAACCCTAACCCTAAACCTTACCCTAACACTAACCGTAAACCTCACCCTCACTCTAGCCCTCACCCTAACCCTAATCCTAACCATTACCCTCACCCTACCCCTAAACTTAACTGAACCCTAACTTTCAACCTAACCCTAAACCTAACCCTCACCTTAACCTTAACCCTCAACCTCAACCTCACTCTCAGCCTAAACCTAAGCCTAAGCCTAAACCTAACCCTAACCCTAAACCTCACCTTCACCCTAACCCTCACCTTAAGCCTAACCCTAACATTAATCGTAACCCTAACCCTAACCCTAAACCTCATCCTCACCCTCAAACTCACACTAACCCTAACACTAATCCTCAATCTAACCCTCACCCTCAACCTCACCCTAGCAATCACCCTAACCCTAACCTCATCCTCACCCTAAACCTCACACTAAACCTAACACTAATCCTCAATCTAACCCTCACCCTCACCCTAACCCTAACCCTAACCCTCACCCTAAGCCTAACTCTCACCCTTACCATAACCCTCACCCTCAGCCTAACCCTCACTTTACCCTCACCGTCAACCCTACCCTAACACTCACCCTAAACCTAACTCTCACCCTTACCATAACCATCACCCTCAGCCTAACCCTCACCTTTACCCTTACCGTCAACCCTACCCTAACACTCACCCTAACCCTACCCCTCACACTGACCTTAAACCTACCCCTAAACCTCACCCTCACCCTAATCCTAACCCTAACCATAACCCTAATATTAAACCTCACCCTATCCCTAACCCTAAGACTCACCCTAACACTTACCCTAATCCTAATCTTAACCCTAAGCCTAACCCTCACTCTCACCCTCACCCTCACCCTAACCCTCACCCTAACCCTAATTCCAACACTAACCCTAAACCCAACCCTCAACCTCAGCTTCACCATTACCCTAACTCTAAACCTAAACCTCACCCTCAGCCTAAGCCTAACGCTAACCCTAACCCTAACACTAAACCTCACCCTAAACCTAACCCTAACCTTCACCCTCACCATAAACATAACCCTACCCCAACCCTAACAATAACACACACCCTCACTGTAGCCCTAAACGTAACCCTAACCCTCACCCTAAACCTAACTCTCACCCTCACCGTAACCCTAACACTCATCCTAACCCTAACCCTAACCCTAACCCTAAACCTCACCCTAACCCTAACCCTAACTCTCACCCTCACCCTAGCCCTCACCCTAACCCTAATATTAACCCTAATCCTCATCCTAACCCTCACCCTAACCCTAACCCTAACACTCACACTAATCCTAAGCCTAACCCTAACCCTCAACCTAACCTAACCCTAACCCTCACTGTAACCCTAACCCTAACCCTAAACTTAACCCGAACTCTAAATCTCACCCTAACCCTACCCCTAACTCTCACCCTAACCCTAACCATCACCCTCACCCTCACAGTAACCCTGACCCTAAGCCTAACCCTAAACCTAATCCTAACCCTCAAACTCACCCTAAACCTTTCCCTATATCTAATCCTAACACTAAGCCTTACCCTCAGCCTCACCCTAACACTCACCGTAACGCTAAATCCAAGATTAACCCTAACCCTAACCCTCATCCTCAGCCTCACCCTAACGCTAACACTAAACCTCTGCTTCATCCTAAACCTAATCCTAACCCTACCCCTACCCCTAAACCTCACCCTCACTCTAACTCTAAACCTCACACTTACCCTAGCCCTCACCCTCACCCTAATCCTAACCCTCAAACTCACCCTAACCCTATACTTAACGGAACCTTAATTCTCACCCTAACCCTAACCCTAACCGTCACCCAAACCCTAACCCTCAACCTCATCCTCACTCTCAACCTAACCCTAAGCCTAAGCCTTACCCTAACCCTAACCTTCACACTCATCCGAAACCTTACACTAATCCTAATCCTAACCCTTAGACTAAACCTCACCCTCACCCTAACCCTCACCATAACCCTAACTCTAGCATTTACCCTAAACCTAACCCTCAACCTTACCCTAACTCTAACCCTAACCCTAACACTAAACCTCACCCTAACCCTAACCCTATCCCTCACCCTCACACTAACCGTAACCCTAACCCTAACAATAACCCTAACCCTAACCCTCACCCTAACCATAACCTTCACCCTAACATTAACCCTCACCCTAACACTTACCCTCACCCTATCACTAACGCTAACCCTCACACTAAATCTCACACTAACCCTAACCCTCAACGTAATCCTAAACCTCACCCTAATCCTAACCTTAACTCTAACCCTCACCCTCACCCTAGCCCTCACCCTAAACCTAATTCTAACCTTCACCCTCACACTTATCTTAACCCTCAACCTCAGCCTAAACCTCACCATTACCCGTACCATCATCCTCACCCTGTCACCCTAACCCTAAACCTCATCCTAACCCTCAACCTAAACTTAAACCTCACCATCACCCTAACCCTAACCCTCACCGTCAACCTCATGCTCAGCCTAACCCTAAGCCTAAGCCTAAGGCTCACTCTAACTCTCACCCTCACCCTAGCACTCACCCTAACCCCAATCCTAACCCGATCCCTCATCCTAACCCTAAACATAATAGAACCTTAACTCTCATCCTAACACTAACCCTAACATTCACCGTAACCTTAACCCTCACCCTCACCCTCACTCTCAGCCCAAACCTAAGCCTAAACCTAACCCTAACCATAAACATCACACTCACCCTAACCCTTGCCCTAATCCGAATCGTAACCCTAAGCCTAAGCCTAACCCTCACCCTCAAAATCACCCTAATCCTAACCCTCACCCTAACCTTAACTCAAACACTAACCCTAAACCTAACCCTCAAACTCCGCCACACCCTTACCCTAACTTTAAACCTAAACCTCACCCTTGCCCTAACTCTAACCCTAACCCTAAACCTAAACATTACCCTAACCCTAACACTAAACCTCACCCTCAACCTAGCACTCACCCTAACACTAATCCTAACACTAACCCTCATCCTAACCCTCCCCATAACCCTAATCCTAAACCTCACCCTCAACCTAACCCTAACCCTAAACTTAACCCTAACCCTAACACTAACAATAACCCTAACCCTAACCCTCAACGTAACCCTCACCCTAACCCTAACTCTAACTCTAAACCTCACCCTCACCCTAACCCTAACTCTAACCCTAACCCAAAACCTAAACCTGACCATAACCCTAAACCCTAACGCTCACCCTTACTCTCTACGTTACCTTGACCCAAAACCCAACACAAACAATAACCCTAACCCTAATCCTAACCCTCACCCTAACCAAAACCCTCACCGTAACCCATACCCTAACCCAAACACTAACCCTCACAGTAACCCTAACACTAACCTCACCCTATCCCTAACTCTAACCCTAACCCTAACACTAAAAACCTCAACCTAACCCTAACCCCAACCCTCACCCTCACCCTCACCATAACGGTAACCCTAAAAATAACCCTAACCCTAACCCTAATCCTAACCCTCACCCTCACCCTAACCCTAAACCTAACACTAACACTCACCCTAACCCTAACCCTCACCCTTACCGTAACCCTAACCCACATCCTAACACTTACCCTAACCCTAACCCTAAACCTCACCCTAACCGAAACCCTACCCCTAACACTCAACCTAACCCTAACCCTCACACTCAACGTAAACCTAACCCTAACCCTCACCCTAACTCGAAACATAACCTGAACCCTAACTCTCACCCTAACCCTCACCCTCACGCTCACGCTCAATGTAACACTAAGCCTAATGCTAACCGTAACCTTAACCCTCACACTCACCCTAACCCTTACCCCAATCTTAATCCGAACCCTAAGGGTTACCCTCACCCTCACCCTAACCCTAACCTTAACCCTAAACCTCACCCTGACTTAACCCTAAACATCACCCTCACCCTAGCCATTACCCTAACCCTAATCCTAACACTAACCGTCATCCTAACCCTCTCCATAACCCTAACCCTAACCCAAACAATAACCCTAAACCTCAAGCTCACCCTTATCCCAAACCTAAGCCTAACCCTAAGCCTAAACCTAAACCTAACCACAACCCTCACACTCATTCTGCACCCTCACACTCACCATAACTCTAAACCTAACCCTAACCCTAACCCTAAATCACACCCTTACCCTATACCTAACCCTAACGTTAACCCTCATCCTCCCCCTAACCCTAACACTAAACCTAACCCTAACCCTCACCCTAACCATCACCCTAACCCTATATCTAACCCTAAACCTCACCCTAAACCTCATCCCAACCCTAATCCTAACCCTAAACCCCACCCTAACATTAACCCTAAACCTCAACCGCACCCTCACCCTCACCGTAACTCTAACCCTAACCCTAAAAATATCACTGCACCTAACCCTAACCATCACCCTAACCCAAATCCTCAACCCACCCTCACCCTCAGCCTATCCCTAAGCCTAAGCCTAAACTTTACCCTAACCCTCAAACTCATGCTCACCCTAACCCTAATCCTAAACCTAACCCTATCCCTAAACCTCAAACTAACCCTCACACTCACCCTAACCCTAACACTAACCCTAAACCTAAACCTCACACTAACACTCCCACTAACCCTAACTCTAAACCTAAAGCTCAACCTCACCATAAACCTAACCCTAAACCTTACTCTAAACCTCACCCTAACCCTAACCCAAACCCTCACCCTCAACCTCACCGTAATTCTAACCCTAACCCTAACAATAAAACTAACCCTAACGCTAACCCTAACCCTAAACATAACCCTCACCCTCAGCCTCACCCTCACTGCAAACTTCACCCTAACCATAAAACTAAAAATAAAGCTAACCCTAACCCTAATCCTAATCCTCAATCCCACATGCACCCTCAGCCTAAACCTAACCCTAACCCTAACCCTAACCCTCACCATAACCCTAACCCTAACCCTAACCCTAAGACTAACCCTAACCCTAATCCTAAGCCTCACCCTAACCGTAACCCTAAACCTCACCCTCAACCTAGCCCTCACCCTAACCCTAATCCTAACCCTAACCCTCATCCTAACCCTCCCCATAACCCTAAACCTAACACTCACCCTCAACCTAACCCTCACCCTAACCCTAACCCTAACACTAACCCTAATCCTAACCCTCAAACTAAACATCAACCTAAGCCTAACTCTTAACCTAAACCTCACCCTCAACCTAACCCTAACATTAAACCTTACCCAAACCCTAAACCTCACTTTAATCCTAAACCCTAACCCTCACCCTTACCCCCACCGTAACTGTAACCCTAAACATAACCCTAACAATAACCATAACCCTAATCCTAACCCTCACCCTTACAACAACCCTCACCGTAACCCATACCCTAACCCAAACACTAACCCTCACACTAACCCTAACCCTAACCTCACCCTAACCCTAACTCTAACCTTAACCCTAACACTAAAAACCTCAACCTACCCCTAACCCTAATGCTCACCCTCAACCTCACCATAACTGTAACCCTAACAATAACCCTAACCCTAATCCTAACCCTCACAGTCACCCTAACCCTAAACCGAAACTTAACCCTCACCCTAACCTAACCCTCACACTTACTGTAAACCTAACCCTCATGCTAACCCTAACCCTAACCAAAACCCTCACCGTAACCCATACCCTAACCCAAACACTAACACTCACACTAACCCTAACCCTAACCTCACCCTAACCCTAACTCTCACCCTAACCCTAACATTAAAAACCTCAACGTAACCCTAACCCTCACCCTCACCCTCACCATAACCATAACCCTAACAATAACCCTAACCCTAACCCTAATCCTAACACTCACCCTCATCCTAACCTTAAAACTAACTCTAACCCTCACCCTTACCGTAACCCTTACCCTCATCCTAACCCTCACTCTAACTCTACCCCTAAACCTAAACCTCACCCTAACACTAACCCTAACACTCACCCTCAACCTAGCCCTCAACCTAACCCTAATCATAAACGTAATCCTCATCCTAACCCTCACCCTAACCCTAACCCTAAACCTCACCCGAAGCCTAAACCTAACCCTAACGCTCAACCTAAGTCTAACCCTCACACTCAACGTAAACCTAACCCTAACCCTCAACTTAACCCTAAACTTAATCTGAGCCCTAACTCTCACCATAACCCTAACCGTTACCCTCACCCTCAGTGTAACCCTAAGCCTAACCCTAACCCTAACCCTAACATTCACACTCACCCTAACCGTTACCCTAATGCTAATTCTAAACCTAACCTTCACCCTCAGCCTCACCCTAACCCTAACCCTAACCCTAAACCTCACCCTAACCTCACCCTAAACCTCACCCACACCCTAGCCATTACACTAACCCTAATCCTAACACTAACCCTCATCCTAACCCTCCCCATAAACTTAACCCTAAACCTCACCCTCACCCTAGCCCTCACCCTAACCCTAATCCTAACCCTAATACTCATCCTAACCCTCAGACTAACCCTAACCTTAACTCTCACCCTCACCCTCACACTACCCATAACCCTAACCCTCAACCTAACCCTAACCCTCACCCTCACTGTAACCATTACCCTAACCATCACCCTAACCCTAAACTTAACCCGAACCCTAACTCTCACCCTAACCCTGACCCTCACCCTCACCCTCAGCCTAAACCTAAGCCTAACCCTATCCTTAACCCTAACCCTCATCCTATCCCTCACCCTAACCCTAAACCTAATCCTAATCCTAACCCTAACCCTAAACCTCACCATCACCCTAACCCTCAACTTAAGCCTAACACTAACATTAATCCTAAACCTAACCCTAACCCTATACCTCAGCCTAAACCCTAAACCTCACACTAACCCTCACACTAATCCTCAACCGAAACCTCACCCTAACCTTAATCCTAACACTAACCCTAACATTAACACTCGACCTAACCCTACAACTACCCCTAAATCTAAACCTAAACTGCCCCCTCATCCTAACACTAATCCTAAACCTAACCCTAAACCTAACTCTAACCCTAAACCTCACCCTCAACCTCACCCTCACCCTCACCATAACTCTAACCCTAACCCTAACAATAACACTAATCCTAACCCTAAAGCGAACCCTAACCCTAAACCTAAATCTAACACACACCCTCACCCTAACCATAATATTAACCCTAACCCTCAACCTAACCCTAACCCTCACCCTCACAGTAACCCTAACCCTCCCCTAACCCTAACCCAAATCCTAAACCTAACCCTAAACCTTATCCTAACACTAACCCTAACCCTCACCCTCACCCTAGCCCTCATTCTAACCCTAATCCTAACCCTAACCCTCACCCTACCCCTAAACATAATCGAACCCTAACTCTCACCCTAACCCTAACCCTAACTTTCACCCTAACCCTAACCCTCACCCTCACCCTCACTCTCAGCTTAACCCTAAGCCTAAGCCTAACCCTAACCCTAACGATCACACTGACCCTAACTCTTACCCTAATCCGAATCCTAAACCTAAGCCTAATCCTCACCCTCATCCTCATCCTAATCCTAACCCTCACCCTAAAACTAACTCTAACACTAACCCTAACCCTCAACCTCAGCCTCACCCTTAACCTAACTCCAAACCTAAAACTCACCCTTACCGTAACCTAACCCTAAACCTAAACCTAACCCTAACCCTAACACTAAACCTCACCCTCAACCTAGCACTCACCCTAACCCTAATCCTAACCCTAACCCTCATCCTAAACCTTCCCATAACCCTAACCCTAAACCTCACCCTCAACCTAACTCTCACCCTAACCCTAACTCTAACCCTAACACTAACCCTAACCCAAGCCCTCAACCTAACCCTCACCCTAACCCTAACTCTAACTCTAAAACTCAACCTCACCCTAACCCTAACTATAACCCTAACCCAAAACCTAAAACTCACCCTAACCCTAAACCCTAATGCTCACCCTTACCCTCAACGTTACCTTAACCCAAAACGTAACCCAAATAAAAACCCTAACCCTAATCCTAACCCTCAGGCTAACCACAGCCCTCACCGTAACCCATAGACTAACCCAAACACTAAACCTCACAGTAACACTAACCCTACCCTCACCCTAACCCTAACTCTAACCCTAACCCTAACACTAAAAACCTCAACTTAACCCTAACCCTAACCCTCACCCTCACCTAAATGTAACCCTAAAAATAACCCTAACCCTAACCCAAATCCTAACCCTCACCCTCACCCTAACCCTAAACCTAACCCTAACCCTCACCCTCACTCTAACCCTAACCCTCACCCTTACCGTAACCCTAACCCTCATCCTAACCCTCAAACTAAACGTAACCCTAACCAACCCTAAACCTGACCCTAACACTAACCCTAACCCTCACCCTCACACTAGCCCTCACCCTAACCCTAATCCTAACCCTAATCCTTATCCTAACCCTCACCCTAACCTTAACCATAACCATTACCCTAACCCTAAACCTAAATCTAAACTTCAACCTAACCCTAACCCTCACCTTTACCTTAACCCTTAACCTCATCCTAACCCTCACCCTAACTCTAAGCCTAATCCTCATCCTAACCCTCACCCTAACCCTAACCCTAAACCTCACCCTAACCCTATCCCTCAACCTAACTCTAACCCTCACACTCAACGTAAACCTAACCCTAACCCTCAACCTAACCCTAAACTTAACCTGAACCCTAACTCTCATCCTAAACCTAAACCTCACCCTCACCCTCAGTGTAACCCTAAGCTTAAGCCTAACCCTTACCCTAACACTCACAGTCACCATAACCCTTACACTAATCATAATCCTAACCCTAACCCTAACCCTCACCCTCAGCCTCACCTTAACCCTAACTCTAACCCTAAACCTTAACCTCACCTTAATCCTAACCCGAACCCGAACCCTAAACCTCACCCTAACCTAACCCTAAACCTCACCGTCAAACTAGCTATCACCCTAACCCTAGTCCAAACATTAACCCTCATCCTAACCCTCCACATAACCCTAACTCTAACAGTCACCCTAACCCTAAACCTCACCCTCACCCTTAGCCTAACCCTATGCCTAACCGTAAGCCTCACCCTAAACCTAACCCTAAACCTCACACTCATCTGCACTCTCAACCTCACCGTAATTCTAACCCTAACCCTAACCTAAACCCTAAACCTCACACCTACCCTAACCCTAACCCTAACCCGAACCCTAACCCTCATCCTTACCCTAACCCTAACACTAAACCTAACCCTAAACCTCACCTGAACCCTCCCCCTAACAATAACCCTAACAGTCACCCTAACCCTAATCCTCACCCCCACACTCACCATCAGCCTAACCATAAGCCTAAGCCAAACCCTCACCCTAACCCTCACACTCCCCCTCACCCTAACCATAATCCTAAATCTAACCCTATCCCTAAACCTCAAACTAACCCTCAACCTCACCCTAACCCTAACACTAACCCTAACCCTAAACCTCACCCTAACCCTCCCCCTAACCCTAACTCTAACCCTAAATATCACCCTCACCCTAACCCTAACCAAAACCCTAAACCTAAACCTCACCCTAACCCTAACCTCACCCTCACCCTCAAACTCACCGTAACTGTAACCCTAACCCTAACAATAACACTAACCCTAACCCTAATGCTAACTCTAAACATAACCCTCACTTTCAGCCTCACTATCACTGCAAAATTAACCCTAAATATAACACTAAAAATTACCCTAACCCTAAGCCTAACCTAACTCTAAATCTAATCCTAACCCCCACCCTCAGCCTCAGCCTAACCCTAAGCCTAACCCTAACCCTAAACCTAACCATAATCCTCAGCCTCAGCCTCAACCTAACCCAAACCCTAAACCTAACACTCACCCTAACTCTAAGCCTAACCCTAACCCAAACCCTCACACTCACCCTCAAACTAACCCTAATCCTAAACCTAACCCAATCCCTAACCCTAACCCTCACCGTAACCCTCACCCTAGCGCTTACCCTAACCCTAAACCTAACCCTCACCCTCAACCTAGCCCTCAACCTAACCCTAAACCTCACCCTCACCTTAACCCTTACCCTAACCCTCACTCTAACCCTAAACTTAACCCAAACCCTAACTCTCACCCTAACCCTAACCCTAACACTCACCCTAACCCTAACCATCAACCTTACCATAACCCTCACCCTCAGCCTAACCCTCAAGTTTGCCCTTACCGTCACCCCTACCCTAACCCTCACCATAACCCTCACACTCACCCTAACCCTCACCCTAAAACTAACTCTACCCCTAAACCTCACCCTCACCCAAACCATAACTCTAACCCTAACCCTAACACTAAACCTCACCCTAACCATAACCCTACCCCTCAGGATAACCCTAACCCTCAACCTCACACAAACCCTCGGCCTAAACCTAAGGCTAACCCTAACCCTAACCATAAGCCTCACACTCTCCGTCACCGAACCCTAATCCTAATCCTAACCCTAAACCTAACTCGAACCCGAATCTACAGCCTCACCCTAACCCTAATTCTAACCCTAAACCTCACACTGACCCTAACCCTAATCCTAAAACTTACCCTCACCATAACGGAAACCCTAAACCTAACCCTTAACTTAACCCTAACCCTAACCCTATCCCTAACCCTAACTCTCACCCTAACCCTAACCCTAACACTAATCCTAACCCTAAACCTCACCCTAACCCTCACCCTAACTCTAACACTAATTGTACACCTCACCATCATCCTAACCATCACTCTAACCCTAACCCAAACCATAAACCTTACCCTAACCCTAACCCTAAAGGTCACCCTCAACCTCACCGTAACCAAAACCCTAAACCTAACCCTAACAATAACCCTAACCCTAATCCTAACCCTCCCCCTAACCATAACCCTCATCCTAACCCAAACCCTCACTGTAAAACTTACCCTCACCCTAACACTAACCCTAACCGTAAAACTAACTCTCACACTAACCACAACCATAACCCTAACCCTAAACCTCAAACTAACCCTCACCCTCAGCCTAACTCTAACACTAACCCTATCCCTAACCCTCACCCTAACCCTCCTCATAACACAATATCTAACCCTAAACCTCAACCTCACACTAACCCTAACCCTAACCCTAAACCATACCCTAACCCTAACCCTACTCCACACCCCCACCCTCACCCTCACCTTAACTCTAACCCTAACCTTAACAGTAACATTAACCCTAACCCAAACCATCACCCTAACCCTAATCCTCACCCCCACCTTCGCCCTCAGCCTAAACCTAGGCCTAAGCCTCACCCTCACCCTAACTGTCACACTCACCCTCACCCTACCCCTAATACTAAATCTAACCCTATCCCTAAACCTCAACCTAACCCTCCCCCTCCCAGTAACCCTAACACTAACCCTAACCCTAAACCTCACCCTAAATCTCACCCTAACCCTAACCCTCACCCTCACCCTCAATCTCACCATAACTCTAAACCTAACCCTAAACCTAACACTAACCCTAACCCTAACCTTAACCATAACCATAACCCTCACCTTCAGAATCACCCTCAGCTCCAACTTAACCCTAAACATAACACAAACAATAACCCTAATACTAAACCTAACCCTAATCCTCAACCCCAACCTCACCCTCAGCCGAATCCTAAGCCTAACCCTAAGCCTAAACCTAACCCTAAACCTAACTGTAACCCTAACCCTAACCGTAACCCTAACCCTAAACCTAACGATAAACCTAACCCTAATCCTCAGCCTCACCCTCACCCTAACCAAATCCCTAACCCTAACCCTCACCCTAACCCTAAGCCTAACCATAACCCTGACCCTCACACTCACCCTCAACCTAACCCTAACCCTAAACCTAACCATATCCCTAAACTTAAACTTCACCCTAACCCTCACCCTAACACTAATCCTAACCCTAAACCTCATCCTAACCCTCACCCTAACCGTAATCCTAAACCTCACCCTAACCCTAAACCTAACCCTCACCCTCATGCTTGGCCTAAGCCTAAGGCTAAGCCTAAATCTAACCCAAACATTCAACATAACGCTAACCCTAGCTCTAACCCTAAACCTCACTCTCACACTAACCCTAACTCTAACCCTTACCCTAAAACTAAACCTCATCCTAACACTAATCCTAAACCTCACCCTCACCCTCACTGTAATCCTAACCCTAACCCTAACCCTAACAATAACCCTAACACTAACCCTAATCATCAACCTAACCCTAACCCTCACCCTAACCCTAACCCTCACTCTAATACTTACCCTCACCCTAACACTAACACTAATCCTAACACTAACCCTCACACTAACCCTAACCATCACCCTAACCCTAAAGCTCACCCTAAACCTAAACCTAACCCTCACCTTCACCCTAGCCCTCACAATAACCCTAATCCTAATCCTCACCCTAAACCTCACACTGACCCTAACACTAATCCTCAAGCTAAACCTCATCCACACCCTTCCCCAACCCTAACCCTCCCTCTAACCCTAACCCTCAACCCACTGTAACCCTCACCCTCAGCCTAAACCTCACATTTACCCTTACCATCACCCCCACGCTAAACCTTACCCTAAACCTAACCCTCACCCTAATCCTCACCCTAACCCTAATTCCACCCCAAAACCTCACGCTCACCCTAACCCTAACCCTAACCCTATCCCTCATCCTCACCCTAAACCTCACACTAACGCTAACCCTAAACCTCAATTTAACTCTCACCCTAACCCTAATCCTAACCCTTACCCTAACCCTAAACCTAACCCTAACATTCACCATTATCTTAATCCTCATACTCAGCCTAAACCTCACCTTTACCCTTACTATCATCCTCACCGTAAACCTCCCCCTAACTCTAAACCTCATCGTAACACTCACCCTAAACTTAAACCTAACCCTCACCCTAACCCTAACCCTCAACCTCAACCTCACCCTCAGCCTAACCCTAAGCCTAAGTCTAAACCTTACCATAATCGTCACCCTCACCCTAGCCCTCACTCTAACCCTAATCCAAACCCTAACCCTCATCCTAACCCTCACCCTAAACCTAATCCTAACCCTCACCATCACCCTCACCCTAACCCTCATCCTAACCCTAAGCCTCAACCTAATCCTAACCCTCACCCTCACAGTAACTCTTTCCCTGACACGCACCCTAACCCTAAACTTAACCCAAAACCTAACTCTCACCCTAAACTTAACCTTAACCCTCACCCTAACCCTAACGCTAAACGTCATCCTCACCCTAGCACTCACCCTAACCATAATCCTAAACCTAACCCTCATCCTAACCATCCTCCTAACCCTAAACCTAACTCTCACCCTAAACCTAACCCTCACACTCAACCTCACCCTCAGCCTAACCCTAAGCCTAACCCTAAACCTACCCCTAACACACACACTCACCCTCACCCTAACCCTAATCCTAAACCTCATCCTAACCCTAACCCTAAACCTCCCCCTAACTCTCACCCTAACCCTAACACTAACACTAACCCTAACCCTAACCCTCAACCTAACCCTCACCCTAACCCTAACTCTAACCCTAAACCTCACCCTCACACTAAATCTCACCCTAACCCTAACCCTAACCCTCACCCGCACCCGCACCATAACCGTAACCTTAAACCGAACCCTAACAATAAACCTAAGGCTAATCCTAACCCTCACCCTAACCATAACCCTCACCCTAACCCTAAACCTAAACCTCACCCTCACCCTAGCTCTCACCCTAACCCTAATCCTAAACCTAACCCTCATCCTAACCCTCCCCCTAAATCTTACTCTAACCCTCAACGTAACCCTAACCCTCACCCTCAACCTCACCCTCAGACTAACCCTAAGCCTAACCCTAAACCTAAAACTAACACACACACTCACCCTCACTCTAACCCTGATCCTGTCCCTAACCCTAACCCTAACCCTCATCTTCACTCTGAACCTCACACGAACGCTAACCCTAATCCTCAATCTAGCCCTCAACCTAAACCTAAACCAAACACTAACCCTCACCCTTATCTTAACCTTCACCCTCGGCCTAAACCTCACCTTTACCCTTACCATCATCCTCACCTTAACCCTCACCCTAACCCTAAACCTCATCCTAACCCTCACCCTAACCGTAAAAATAACCCTCACCATAACCATAACCCTCACCCTCAAACTCACCCTCAGCCTAACCCTAAGCCTAACCCTAAACCTAACCCTAACACACAAACGCACCCTCACCCTGACCCTAATCCTATCTCTAACCCCTACACTCCCCATAAATCTCACCCTAACCCTAACCCTAACACTAACCCTAACCCTCAGCCTCAACTTTACCCTAACTCTAACCCTATACCTCACACTCACCTTAACCCTAACCCTAACCCTAAACCTAAACCTCACCCTAACACTAACCCTAAACCTCAACCTCACCCTAGCCCTCACCCTAACCCTAATCCTAACCCTAACCCTCATCCTAACCCCACCCATAACCCTAACCCTAACCCTCACCCTAACCCTAACCCTCAAACTCACCCTCAACCTCAGCCTAAACCTAAGCCTAACACTAAACCTAACACTAATCCTCACACTCACCCTAACCATAAACCTAATCCTAACCCTATCCCTCACACTCACCCTAACGCTCACCCTACACCTAAACCTAAACCTAACAATAACCCTAACCCTAAACCTCAACCTCAGTCTCACCCTAACCCTAACTCTAACCCTAAACCTCAAACTCACAGTAAACCTAACCCTAAGCCTAACCTTAAACCTCACACTCACACTCACCCTTGCCCTTACCCTAACCCTAATCCTAACCCTAACCCTCATCCTAACCCTCCCCCTAAACCTAACCCTCACCCTCAACCTCACCCTCAGCCTAACCCTAAGGCTAACCCTAAACCTAACACACACACTCACCCTCACTCTAACCCTGATCCTGTCCCTAACCCTAACCCTCCCTCTAACTATCACCCTAACCCTAACCCTAAAACTAACCCTTAGCTTTACCCTCAACCTAAACATCACCCTAACCCTAACTCTAAACCTAAACCTCACCCTCATTCTAACCCTAACTCTAACCCTAACCCAAACCCTAAACCTCACACTAACACTAATCCTAACACTAACCCACACCCTCACCCTCATTCTAATCCAAGCCTAATCCTAACCCTAACCCTCACACTCACCCTAGACCTAACCGTAAACCTCACCCTAACCCTCACCCTCACCCTCAACCTCAGACTAACACTAATCCTACTCCTAACCCTAAACCCAAACCTCACCCTCAACCTAGCCCTCACCTTAAGCCTAACCCTAACATTAATCCTAACCCTAACCCTCACATTCAGCCTCACCCTAACTCTAACTCTAACACTAAAACTAACCCTGACCCTAACCCTAACCGTAACCCTATCCCTAAACCTCATCCTAGCCCTAACCTTAACCCTAACCCTCATCATAACCTTAACCCTAACCCTAAAGCTAAAATAACCCTAACCCGAACCCTAAACCTCACCCTAAACATAACCCTCACCCTAACCCTAACCCTAACCATAACGCTTAACCTCACCCTAACACTAACCCTAACCCTAACACTAAACCGCACACTAACCCTAACCATCACCCTAACCCTAAACCTCACCCTAACACTAACCCTAAACCTCACCCTCTCCCTAGACCTCGCCCTAACCCTAACCCTCATTCTCACCCTAAACTGCACACTAAACCAAACACTAATCCTCAATCTAACCCTCACCCTTAACCTATACCTAACTCTCACCCTCACCTTAAACCTAACCCTCACCCTAACCCTAACCCTCAACCTCACCCTCACCCTCAGCCTTACCCTAAGCCTAACCCTAACCCTAACGCTCACACTCACCCTAACCCTTACCCTAAACCTAATCCTAACCCTAAGCCTAACCCTCACCTTCAACCTAACCCTAAATCGAACACTAACCCTAAACCTCACCCTCACCCTTACCATTACACTCCCCCTCAGCCTAACCCTCACCTTTACACGTATCGTCAATCCCACCCTAACCCTCACTCTACCTCTAACACTCACCCTAACCCTAACTCTATGCCGAAACCTCAGACTCACCCTAACCCTAACTCTAACACTAACCCTAACAATAACCCACACCCTAACCCTAAGCCTAACCATCACCCTAACCCTAATACTCACCACCACCCTCACCCTCATCCTAACCCTAAGCCTAAGCCTAACCCTAACCCTAAACCTCACACTCACCCTCACCCTAACCCTAACCCTAAACCTCAACGTAACCCTCAACCTAACCTTAACCCTAATACTTACCCTAACCCTAACCCTCCACCTAACCCTCCAACTAAACCTAAATCTAACCATAAAACTAACCCTCAACATAACACTAATCCTAGACCTAACCCTAAACCTCACCCTAACCCTAACACTCACCCTCACCCTCACCCCAGACCTAACCCTAATCCTCACCCTAAACCTAACCCTCACCCTCACCGTAACCCTAACCCTCATCGTAACCATCACCCTAACCCTAACCCTAACCCTAAACTTTACCCTAAAACTAACCCTAATCCTCACCTTCACCCTAGCCCTCACCCTAAACCTACTGGTAAACCTAATCCTCATCCTAACCCTCACCCTAACTCTAAGCCTAACTCTAATCCTAACCCTAACCCCAAAACTAACTCTAACCCTAACACTAACCCTAACACTAACACTAACCCTAAAGCTAACCCTAAAACTAACACTAAAACTAACCCTAATCCTCAGCCTCACCGACACCCTAACCCAAACCCTAACTCTAACCCTCATAATAACTCTAAGCCTAACCTTAAACCTAATCTTAACCCTCACACTCAAACTCACCCTAACCCTAATCCTAAACCTAACCCTATCCCTAACCCTAACCCTCACACTAACCCTCAGCCTAGCCCTAACCCTTACACTTATCCTAACCCTAACCCTCACCCTAACCATAACCCTCATCCTAACCCTAACCCTCTCCCTAAGACTTACCCTCACCCAACACTAACCCTAACCCTAACACTAACCCTCACACTAACCCTAAACATCACCCTAATCCTAACACTCACCCTAAGTTTAACCCTAACCCTCACCCTCACCCTATCCTTCACCCTAACACTAACCCTCATCCTAACCATAAACCTCACTTTAACCCTAACCCTCACCCTAACCCTCACACTAACCCTAACTCTACCCCTAACAATAACATTAATCCTAAACCTAAACCTAACCCCAACCCTAAACCTAATGCTAACACTCAACCTCACCCTAACCCTCACCCTAACCCTAAATGTACCCCTAAACCTCACCCTCACCCTAACCCTAACCCTAACCCTAACCCTAACACTAAACCTCATTGTAACCCTAAACCTAACCCTTACCCTCACATTAAACATAACACTAACCCTAAACCTAAGAATAACCCTAAACCTAACCCTAACCCTCACCCTAAACATAACACGTACCCTAACTTTAACCCTCACCCTAAAACTAACCCTAAACCTCACCCTTATCTTATCCCTCACCGTCAGCCTAAACCTCACCTTTACCTTACCATCATCCTCACCCTAACCCTAACCCTAACGATCAAACCTAAACATAATCCTCACCCCCACCCTCACCCTCAGCCTAACCCTAAGCCTAAGCCTAACCCTAACCCTAACCCTAAACCTCACCCTCACCCTAGCCCTCACCCTAACCCTAATCCTTACCCTAACCCTCAACCTATCCCTCACCCAAACACTAAACCTAACCCTCACCCTCACCCTCACCCTAACCTTAATCTGAAACCTAACCCTCAATCTCACCCTAACCATCACCCTCACCATAACCCGTACTCTAACACTCAACCTAACCCTAAACTTAAACCGAAACCTAACTCTCACCCTTACCCTAACCATAAACCTCACCCTAACCCTAACCGTAAAAATAACCCTGACCCTAGCCCTCACTCTCAACCTCACCCTCAGCCTAACCCTAACCCTAAACCTAATGCTAACACACACACTCACCCCCACCCTAACCCTAATCCTAACCCTAACCCTCATCCAAACCCTCCCAATAACCCTAACCCTCAACCTAAACCTAACCATCACCCTCAGCCTAATCGTAAGCCTAACCCTAACCCTAATCCTCACACTCAACCTAACCCTATACCTAAACCTCATCCTAGCCCTAAACCTAACCCTCACCCTCACTCACAATAACCAGAACCCTAACCCTAATGCTAACAATTATCCTAAACCTAACCCTAACCCTCACCCTAACCATAACCCTCACCCTAACCCTAAACCTCACCCTAACATTTACCCTAACCCTAACCCTCACCCTAACACTGACCCTCACCCTAACACTAACCCTAACACTAACACTAACCCTCACAATAACCCTAAACATCAATCTATACCTAAACCTCACCCTAACCCTAACCCTAAACCTCACCCTCTCCCTAGAACTCACCCTAAACCTAACCCTCATCCTCACCCTAAACTTCACACTAACACTAACACTAATACTCAATCTAACTCTCACCCTCACCCTAAACCTCACCCTAACCCTAACCCTAACCCTTACCCTTACCGTAACCCTCACCCTCAGCCTAACCCTCAACCTTACCCTTACCGTCACCCTCAAACTAACCCTCACTCTAACGCTAACCCTCACCCTAACCATAACTCTACCCCTAAACCTCAACCTCACCCTAGCCCTAACTCTAACCCTAACACTAACACTAACCCTCACCATAACCCTAACCATAACCATCACCCTAACCCTAATCCTCACCCCCACCCTCACCCTCAGCCTAATCCTAAGCCTAAACCTAACCCTAACCCTAAACCTCAAACTCACACTCAGCCTAATCCTAATCCTAACACTAAGCCTAACCCTAACCCTCGACATAACCCTCCAACTAAACCTAAATCTAACCATAAACATCACCCTCACACTAACACTAATCCAAACACTAAACCTAACCCTAACACTAAACCTCACACTAACCTAACCCTCACCCTAATCCTAATCCTAACCCTAACCCTCATCCTAACCCTCACCCTCAGTGTAAGCCTAAGCCTAAACCTAACCCAAACACTCACACTCACCCTAACCCTTAACCTAATCCTAATCCTAACCCTAACCCTAAGCCTCACCCTCAGCCTCAGCTTAACCTTCACTCTAACCCTGTACCTCACACTCACCCTAACCCTAACCCTAACCTGAAACCTCACCCTAACACTAACCCTAAACCTCAACCTCACCCTAGCCCTCACCGTAACCCTAATCCTAACACTAAAACTCATCCCAACCCTCCCCATAACCCTAACCCTAACCCTCACCCTAACCCTAAACATCACCCTCACCCTCACCCTCTGCCTAACCCTAAGAATAACCCTAAACCTAACCCTAACACTCACACTCACCCTAACCCTAACCCTAATCCTAATCTTACACCTCACCCTCACCCTAACCCTCCGCCTAAACCTAACCCTAAACCTAACACTAACCCAAAACCTAACACTAACCCTAACCCTAACCCTCATTCTCAGCCTCACCCTAACCCTAACACTAACCCTAAACCTCACCCTCACCCTAATCCAAACTCTAACCCTAACCCAAACCCTAAACCTCACCCTAACACTAAACCTAACCCTAAACCACACCTTCACCCTCAGCCTAATTCTAAGCCTAACCCTAACCCTAAACCTCACACTCACCCTAATCCTAACCCTAAACTTCACCCTAACCTTAACCCTCATATTCACCCTAACACTAATCCTAATCCTACTCCTAACCCTAACCCTAACCTCACCCTCACCCTCACCCTAACCCTAACCCTAAACCTTACCCTAACACTAACCCTAAACCTCACCTTCAACATAGCCCTCACCCTAAACCTAATCGAAAACCTAATCGTCATCCTAACCCTCACCCTAAATCTAAGCCTAAGCCTAACCGTAACCCTAACCCCAACCCTCACTGTAACACTAACACTAACCCTAACACTAACACTAACCCTAAACCTAACCCTAAATCTAACCCTAATCCTCAGCCTCACCCTAACCTTAACCCAAACCCTAAATCTATCCCTCATCCTAACTCTAAGCTTAACCCTAACCCTAATCCTAACCCTCACACTCGTCCCCACCCTAAACCTAATCCTAAACCTAACCGTATCCCTAACCCTAACCCTCAGCCTAGCCCTCACCCTTACACTTATTCTAACCCTATCCCTCACCCTAATCATTACCCTCACTCTAAACCTAACCCTCACCCTAACACTTACCCTCAACCTAACACTAACCTTAACCCTAACATTAACACTCAAACTAACCCTAAACATCACCCTAACCCTAAACCTCCCCCTAACACAAACTCTAACCCTCATCATCACCCTAGCCTTCATCCTAACCCTAACCTTAATCCTCACCATAAACCTCACACTAACCCTAACACTAATCCTGAATCTAACCCTCAACCTCACCCTAACACTAACACTAAACCTCACACTAACCCTAACACTCACACTTACGGTAACATTCACCCTCAGCCTAACCCTCACCTTTACCCTTACCATCACCCCCACGCTTACCCGCACCCTAACCCTAACCCTCACTCTAACCCTAAATGTACCACTAAACATCACCCTCACCCTAACCCTTACTCTAATCCTAACCCTAACACTAAACCTCACTGTAATTCTAACCATAACCCTCACCCTCACCGTAACCATAACCCTAACCCCAAACCTAACAATAACCCTAACCCTAACCCTAAACCTCACCCTAAACATAACCCGCACCCTAACCCTAACCCTCAACCTAACCCTTATCCTCACCCTAACACTAACCCTCACACTAACCCTAACCCTCACCCTAATCCTAAACCTCACCCTAACCCTAACCCTAACCCTAATCCTCACCCTCATCCTAGCCCTCACCCTAACCCTAATTCTAACACTCACCCTCACTCTAACCCTAACCCTCATCCTCACCCTAAACCTCACACTAACCCTAACTCTAATCCTCAATCTCAACCTCACCCTCACCCTAACACTAACCTTTACCCTAAACCTAAACCTAACCCTAACACTCACCAGTACCTTAACCCTCACCCTCAGCCTAAACCTCACCTTTACACTTACCATCATCCTCACCCTAACCCTCACCCTAACCCTAAACCTCATCCTAACCCTCACCCTAACAGTTAACCTAACCATCACCGTAACCTTAATCCTCACCCTCACCCTAGCCCTAAACCTAACCTTAATCCTAATCCTAACTCTCATCCTAACACTCACCCTAACCCTAACACTAACACTTAACCGAAACCTAACTCTCACCCTAAACCAAAACCTAACCCTCAACATCACCCTCATTCTCAGCCTAACCCTAAGCCTAAGCCTGAGCCTAACCCTAAACCTAACCCTCACACTCACCCTAAACCTTACCCTAATCCCAATCCTAAACCTAATCCTAACCCTCACCATCACCCTCACCCTCACCCAAACCCTCAACCTAACCCTAACCCTAACAGTAACCCTATGACTAACCCTCAAACTCAGCCTCACCCTTACCCTAACTCTAACCCTAAACCTCACCCTCACTCTAACCCTAACTCTAACACTAACCCTAACACGGAACCTCACCCTAATCAAAGCCCTAACCCTCTCCCTAACTATAACCCTCACCCTAACAACCCTCACCCTAACCCTTATCATCACTCTAACACTAACACTAACCCTCACAATAACACTAACCCTCCCCCTAATCTAAAACCTCACCCTAACCCTAACCCTTATTCTAACCCACACCCTTACCCTAGCCCTCACCCTAACCCTAATTCTAACCCTCACCCTCACCCTAACCCTAACCCTCATCCTCACCCTAAACCTCACACTAACCCTAACCTTAGTCCTCAATCTAACCCTCACGCTAACTCTAACCCTAAACTTAAACCTAACCCTAACCCTCACCCTTATCTTAACCCTCACCCTCAGCCTAAACCTCACCTTTACCGTTCCCATCATCCTCACCCTAACCCTAAACCTCATCCTAACCTTCACCCTAACCATAAACCTAACCATCAATCTAACCCTAACCCTCACACTCAACCTCACGCTCACCCTAACCCTACGCCTAAGCCTCACCCTTACTCTAACCCTCACCCTCACCCTAGCCCTCACTCTAACCCTAATCCTAAACCTATCCCACATTGTAACACTCACCCTAACCCTAACCCTAACAATCACCTTAACCATGATCCTCACCCCCACCCTCACCCTCAGCCTAACCCTAACCCTAAACCTAACCCTCACATACCCTCACCCTAAACGTAACCATAAAACTTAACATCACCCAAACACTCACCCTAAACCTCACCCTCACCCTAGCCCTCATCCTAAGCCTATCCCTAACCCCAATCCTCATCCCAACCCTGATCCTAACCCTAAACCTAAACCTCACCCTAATCCTAAGCCTAATCCTAACCCTCAACCTAACCCTAACCCTCATGCTCATTGTAACCCTAACTCTAACCCTCAGCCTAGCCCTAAACTTAACCCGAACCCTAACTCTCACCCTAAACCTACCCTTAACACTCACCCTTACCTTAACCCTGACCCTCACCCTCACCTTCAGCCTAACATTAAGCCTAACCCTAACCCTAAGCCTAACCCTCACACTCAAGCTAACCCTAACCCTAATCCTAATACTAACACTAAACCTAAACCTCACCCTCACCCTAATCCTCACCTTAACCCTAACCGTAACATTAATCCTAACCCTAACCCTAACCCTAAAACTCAACCTCACCCTAAACCTCACACTAACCCTAACACTAAACCTCAATCTAACCCTCACCCTAACCCTAACCATAACCATAAACTTAACCCTAAACCTCACCCTTATTTTAACCCTCAACCTCAGTCTAAACCTCATCATTAGCCTCACCATCATCCTCACCCTAAACCTCACCCTAATCCTAAACCTCATCCTAACCCTCACCCTAACCTTAAACCTCACCCTAACCCGAATCCTCACCCTCAAGCTCATGCTCAGCCTAACCCTAAGCCTAAGCCTAATCTTATTCTAACCCTCACCCTCACGCTAGACCGAACCCGAACCCTAATCCTAACCCTATCCCTCATGCTAACCCTCACCCTAACCCTAACCCTAACCATCACCCTAACCATAATGCTCACCCCCACCCTCACCCTCAGCATAACCCTAACCCTAAGCCTAACCCTAACCCTAACCCTCACATACACTAACCCTAACCCTAATCCTAAACCTAACCCTAAACATCAACCTAACCTTAACCCTAACACTAATCCTAACCCTAACCCTCGACCTAACCCTCCCCCAACCCTAAATCTAAACCAAAAACTCACCATCACCCTAACCCAAATACTAACCCTAACCCTCACCCTAACCCTAACCCTCACACTCACTGTAACCCTCACCCTCATACTAACCCTCACCCTAACCCTAACCCTAACCCTAAACCTCACCCAAACACTAACCCTAACACTCACCCTCACCCTACCCCTAATCCTAACCCTAATCCTCATCTTAACCCTCAACCTAACCCTAACCCTAAACCTCACCCTCAATGTAACCCAAACCCTAAACCTCACCCAAACCATAAACTTAACACTCATCCTAATCCTCACCCTAACCCTTACACTAACCCTAACCCTAACCCTCACCCTAACCATCAACCTCACCCTTACTCTAACCCTAAACCTCACCCTCACCCTCATGCTAACCCTAACCATAACCCTAAAAATCACCATAACCCTAACCCTCACAGTCACCCTCAACATAACACTAACCCTAACCCTAATAATAACAAGAACCCTAACCCTAACCCAAACCTTCAGCCTCACCCTAACCCTAACCATAACCCTAAACCTCACCCTAACCCTAAACCTAACCCTAACCCTCACCGTCACCTAACCGTAACCTAACTCTAACACTAACCCTAACCCTAACACTAACCCTCACACTAACCCTAACCCTCACCCTAACCGTAAACCTAAAGATCAACCTAACCCTATCTTCACCCTCAAACTCACGCTCAGCCTACACCTAACCCTAAGACTAACCCTGACTCTAACAATCACCCTCAACCTAGCCCTCACCCTAACCCTAATCCTAACCCTATCCCTCATCCTAACCCTAACCATAAGCCTAACCCTAACCATCACCCTAACCCTAATCCTCATCCGCACCCTCACCCTCAGCCTAACCCTAACCCTAAGCTTAACCATAACCATTACATACTCTCACCGTTACGCTAACCCTAACCCTAACCCTAAACCTCAACCTAACCCTCACCCTAAACTTATCCCTAACACTAAGCCTAACCCTCGACCTAACCTTCCCCCTAACACTAAATCTAACCCTAAAACTCACCCTCACCACAACTCAAATCCTAAACCTAACCCTAATTCTTACCCTAACCCTCAACCTCACTGTAAACCTAACCCTCAAAACCCTCACCCTAACCCTAACCCTAAACCTAAACCTCACCCAAACACTAAACCTAACCATCACCATCACCCTAGCCCTCACCCTAACCCTAACCCTAACGCTAATCCTCATCATAACCATCACACTTAGCCTAACCCTAACCCTCACCCTAATCCTAAGCCTACCCTAACCCTCAACCTAACCCTATCCCTCATGCTCACTGTAAACCTAACCCTAACCCTCACCCTAACCCTAAACTTAAACCAAACCCTAACCCTCACCCTAACGATATCCCTAACTCTCACCCTAACCCTAACCCTTACCCTCAACTTCACCCTCAGCCTAACCCTAAGGGTAAACCTAAACATAACCCTAACCCTCACACTCATACTAACACTTACCCTAATCCTATTCCTAACAATAACCCTAACCCTCACAATCACCCTAACCCTCATCGTAACCCTAACTCTAACACTAACCCTAACCCTAACCCTCAACCTCAGCCTAACCTAACCCTAAACCTAACCCTAACCCTCACCTAATCCTAACCCTAAACCTCACCCTCAACCTAGCCCTCACCCTAACCCTAATCCTAACCCCAACCCCCATCCTAACACTAACCCTAAAACTCACCCTCACCCTCACCCTAACCCTAACCCTAACCCTAACCCTCATCCTAACCCTAACCCTCAACCTCACTGTAACCGTTACCCTAACCCTCACTTAACCCTAAACTTAACCTGAACCCTAATTCTCACCCTAAACCTAAACCTAACCCTCACCCTAACCGTAACCCGCACCGTCACCCTCACCCTCAGCCTAACACTAAGCCTAACCCTATCCCTAACCCTAACCCTCATCGCATCCCTCACCCTAACCCTAACCCTAATCCTAATCCTAACCCTAACCCTAAATCTCACCCTGTCCCAAACCCTCAAGTTAAGCCTAACCCTAACATTAATCCTAACCCTAACCCTAACCCTAAACCTCATCCTAAACCCTAAATTTCACTCTACCCATCACAGTAATCCTCAACCTAAACCTCACCCTAACCTTAACCCTCACACTAACCCTAACATTAACGCTCAACCTAACCCTACATCTAACCCTAAATCTAATCCTACACCTCCACCTCATCCTAACCTTAATCCTAACCCAAACCTAAACCTCACTCAAACACTAACTGTAATCCTCACACTCAAACAAGCCTTCACCCTAACCCAAATCCTTACCCTAATCCTCATCCTAACCCTCACCATAACGCAAACTCTAACACTGATTCTAACACTAACCCTCACCCTCAGCCTCACCCTAACTTTAACTCTAACCTTAAACCTCACCCTCACCCTAACCTTAACCCTAAACCTAACACTAAATCTCACCCTAACCCTAACCCTAAACCTCACACTAAACCTAACCCTCACCCTAACCCTAATCCTAACCCTACACCTCATCCTAAGCCTCACCCTAACACTAACCCTAACCCTCACCCTCACCCTCACCCTAACCCTAACCCTAACCCTAACCCTCAACCTAACCCTATCCCTCATCCTCACTGTTACCCTTACCGTAAAATTCACCCTAACCCTAAACTTAACCGAACCCTAACTCTCACCCTAAACCTAACCCTAACCCTCACATACCCTAACCCTAATCCTAATCCTAACCCTAACCCTAACCCTAACCCTAAACATCAACCTAACCCTCAACCTAAACTTAACCCTAACACTAATCCTAACCCCAATCCTCGACCTAAATCTCCCCCTAACCCTAAAACTAACCCTAAATCAAACCCTAAAACTCACCATCACCCTAACCCAAATCCTAAGCCTAACCCTTACCCTAACCCTAACCCTCACCCTCACTGTAACCCTCACCCTCATCCTAACCCTCACCCTCACCCTAACCTCACACAAACACTAACCCTAAACCTCACCCTCACCCTAGCCCTCACCCTAACCCTAATCCTAACCCTAATCCTAATCCTAAACCTCACCCTAAACCTAACCCTAACCCTCACCCTCACTCTAACCCGAACCCTAAACCTCACAAAACCATAAACTTAACCCTCATCCTAACATTCACCCTAACCCTTACACTAACCCTAACCATAACCCTCACCCTAACCCTCACCCTAACCCTTACTCTAACCCTAAACCTCACCCTCACCCTCACACTAACCCTAACCATAACCCTAAACTTCACCCTAACCCTAAACCTCACCTTCACCCTCACTGTAACCCTAACCCTAACCCAAACCCTCAGCCTCACCCTAACCCTAAGCCTAACCCTAAACCTCACCCTAACCCTAACCCTAAACCTAGCCCTCACCCTAACCCTAAACTTAACCGAACCCTAACCTAAACAATAACCCTAACCCTAACCCTCACCCTAAACATAAACCTCACCCTAACATTAACTCTTACCCTAACACGTACCCTCACCCTAATACTAACCCTAACACTAACACTAACCCTCACACTAACCCTAACCCTCACCAAAACTGTAACCCTAATCCTCAACCTAACTCTCACCCTAAGCCTAACCCTACACCTAAACCTCACCAAACACTAACCCTAACATTCACTCTAACCCTTGCCCCCACCCTAACCCTAATCCTAACCCTAATCCTCATCCTAACCCTCACCCTAAGCCTAACCCTAACCAGCACCCTAATCCCAAGCCTAGCCTAACCCTCAAACTAACCCTAACCCTCATGCTCACTGTAACCCTAACCTTAACCCTCACCCTAACCCAAACTTAAACTGAACCCTCACCTTCATCCTAACCCTAACCCTAAACCTAAACCTAACCCTAACCATCACACACACACTAATCTTTACCCTAATCTTATTCCTAATAATAACCCTAACCCTCACACTCAACCTAACCCTCATCGTATCCCTAACTCTAACACTAACCCTAACCCTAACCCTCAACCTCACCCTCACCCTAACCCTAACCCTAAACCTAACCCTAAACCTCACCCTAATCCTAACCCTAACCCTCACCCTGACCCTCCCCCTTCCCCTCACCATAACTCTAACACTAACCCTAACAATAACACTAATCCTAACCCTAAACCTAACCCTAACCCTAACCCTAATCCTAAAACTGACCCTCAGCCTAACCATAATCTTAACCCTAAACCTCAAACTAAACCTAACCCTCACCCTCACTGTAACCCTAACCCTCATCATAACCCCAACCCAAAAATTAACCCTAACCCTAAACCTTTCCCTAACACTAACACTAACACTCAAACTCACCCTAGCCCTCACCCTAACCCTAATCCTAACCCTAACCCTCACCCTAACCCTAACGCTCACCCTCAGCCTCACTCTCAGACTAACCCTAAGCCTAAGCCTAACCCTAACCCTAACCATCACAATCACCCTAAATTTACCATAATCCTAATCCTAACCATAAGCCTAAACCTAACCCTCACCTTCACCCTCACCACAAACCTAACACTCACCCTATCTCTAAATCTAACCCTAACCCTAAACCTAACCCTCAACCTCAGCATCACCCTTACCCGAACTCTAAACCCAAACCTCAACCTTACCCTAACTCTAACCCTAACCCTAAACCTCACCCTAACCCGAAAACTAAACCTAACCCTCGACCTAGCCCTCACCCTAACCCTAATCCTAACCCTAACCCTCATCCTAACCCTTCCCATAACCCTAACCCTAAAGGTCAGCCTCAAACTAACCCTCACTCTAAACTTAACCCTAACCCTGACACTAACCCCAACCCCAACCGTCAACCTAACCCTCACCCTAACCCTAACCCAAACCCTAATCCTAATCTTAATCCTACAACTAACCCTAAGCCTCACCCCCACCCTAACCCTCACCATAAGCCTAACCCTAACATTAATCCTAAACCTAACCCTAACCCTAAACCTCATCCTCATCCTAAACCTCACACTAACCCTAACACTAGTCCTCAATATAAACCTCACCCTCATCCTCACCCTACCCCTCACCCTAACCCTAACCCTCGTCCTCAACCTAAACCTCACACTAATCATAACAATAATCCTTAATCTAACCCTCACCATCACCCTAACCCTAACCCTAACGCTCATCTTTAACCTAACCCTCACCCTTACTATAACACTCAACCTCAGCCTAAACCTCACCTTTACCCTTACCGTCACCCCCACCCTAACCCTCACCCGAACCCTAACCCTCACCCTGACCCTAACCCTACACCTAAACCTCACCCTCACCCTAACCCTAACTCTAACCTTAACCCTAACACTAAACCTCAACTTATCCCTAACCCTAACCCTCACCATAAACCTCATGGTCAGCCTAACCCCAAGCCTAAGCCTTACCTTACCCTTACCATAACCCTCACCCTGACCCTAGCCTTCACCCTAACCCTAAGCCTAACCCTAATCCTCATTCTAACCCTAACACCCTAACTCGAACACTAACAATCACTCTAACCCTAATCCTCAACCCCAACCTCACCCTCAGCCTAACCCTAAGCCTAAGCCTAACCCTAAGCCTAAGCCTAAGCCTAACCCTAACCCTCACACTCACCCTCACCCTAACCCTAATCATAACCCTAACCCTAACCCTAAACCTCAACCTAACCCTCACCCTAACCTTAACCCTAACACTAACCCTAACAATAACGCTCGAACTTACCCTCCAACTAACCCTAAATCTAACCCTAAACCTCACGCTCACCCTCACCCTAATCCTAACCCTAACCCTAAACCTCACCCTAACACTAAACCTAACCCTCACACTCACCCTCACCATAACTCTAACACTAACACTAACAATAACACTAATCCTAACCCTAAACCTAACCATAACCCTCACCATAATCCTAACACTCATCCTCACCCTAACCATAATCTTTACCCATACCCTCAACCTAACCCTAACCCTCACCCTCACCATAAACCTAAGCCTCATCCTAACCGTAACCGAAACCCTAAATCTAGCCAAAAACTTACCCTAACACTAACCCTAACCCTCAACATCACCCGAGCCCTCACCCTCACACTTATCCTAGCCCTAACACTCACCCTAACCCTATACTTAACCGAACCTTAACTCTCACCCTAACCTTAACCCTAACCCTCACCTAAACCTAACCCTCACCCTCACCCTCACTCTCAGCCTAACCCTAAGCCTAAGCCTAACCCTAACCCTAACCTTCACCCTCAACCTCATGCTCAGCCTAACCCTAAGCCTAAGCTTAACACTTACTCTAACCCTCACCCTCACACTAGCCCTCAGCCTAAACCTAATCCTAATGCTAGCCCTCATCCTAACCCTCACCCTAACCCTAACAATCACCCTAACCCTAATCCTCACTCCCACCCTTACCCTCAGCATAATCCTAACCCTAAGCCTAACCCTAACCCTAACCCTCACATACCCTAACCCTAACCCTAATCCTAACCCTAAACCTAACCCTAACCCTAAACATCAACCTAACCCTCACCCTAACCTTAACCCTAACATTAATCCTAACCCTAACCCTGGAACTAACCCTCCCCCTAACCCTAAATCTAACCCTAAAACTCACCATCATCCTTACCCTAATCCTAACCCTAACCTTCACCCTAACCCTAAACCTCACCTTCACTGTAACCCTAAACCTCACCCTTACCCTCACCCTAACCCTAACCCTTAGCCTAAATCTCACCCAAACACTAACCCTAATCCTCACCATCACCCTAGTGCTCACCCTAAACCTAATCCTAACACGAAGGTGAACCCTTAACCTCACCCTAACCATCGCGGTAACCCTAACTCTAACACTGACCCTAACACTAACCCTCAACCTCATCCTCACCCTAACCTTAACTATAATCTTAAACCTCACCCTCACCCTCACCCTAACCCTAACCCTAAACCTGACCCTAAAGCTCACCCTAATCCTAAGCCTAAACCTCACCCTAACCCTAGCGCTCACCCTAATCCTAATACTAACGCTAAACTTCATCCTAAGCCTCACCCTAAAACTAACCCTAACCCTCACCCTCACCCTCACCCTAACCGTAACTCTAACGCTCAACCTAACCCTATCCATCACCCTCACTGTAACCCTTACCCTAAAACTAACCCTAACCCTAAAATTAACCGAACCCTAACTCACACTCTAACCCTAAGTCTAAACCTCACCCAAACCTTAACCCTCAACCTCACCCTCACTCTCAACCTAACCCTAAGCCTAATCCTAAACCTAACCCTAACCCTTTCCCTAATCCTAATCCTAACCCTAACCCTAACCCTCACCCTGTTGCTTGGCCTATGCCTAAGCCTAAGCCTAAGCCTAACTCTAACCCAAACCCTCACCCTAGCCCTAACTCTAACAGTAACCCTAACTCAAACCGTAAACCTCGCTCTCACCCTAACCCTAACTCTAACCCTAACCCTAAACCTAAACCTCATCGTAACCCTAACCCTAACCCTCACCCTCACCCTAACCGTAACCCTAACCCTAACCCTAACAATAAACCTAACCCTAAACCTCAACCTAACCATAACGCTCACCCTAACCCTAACCCTCAACTTAGTGTTTACCCTCAACCTAACTCTAAACCTAACCCTAACCCTCACCCTCACCATAACCCTAAACCTAAACCTCATCCTAACCCTAACCCTAACCCTCACCCTCACCCTCACCGTAACCGTAACCGTAACCCTAACCCTAACAATAAACCTAACCCTAACCCTCAACCTAACCATAACGCTCACCCTAACCCTAACCCTCACCCTAACATTTACCCTCACCCTAACCCTAACCCTAACCCTAACACTAACCCTCACACTAACCCTAACCATCACCCTAACCCTAAACCTCACCCTAAAACTAAACCTAACCCTCACCCTAACCCTAGCCCTCACCCTAACCCTAACCCTCATCCTCACCCTAAGCCTCACACTAAAACTAACACTAATCCTCAACCTAACACTCACCCACACCCTTCCCCAAACCCTAAACCGCACCTAAACCCTAACCCTCACCCCACTGTAACCCTCACCCTCACCCTAACCCTCACATTTACCCTTACCATCACTGCCAAGCTAAACCTTACCCTAACCCTAATCCTCACCCTAACCCTAATGCTAACCCTAACCCTCAACCTAAACCTAACCTTCACCCTCATCGTAACCCTTTCTCTAACCCTCAACCTAACCCCAAACTTAACCCAAACACTAACTCTGACACTCATCCTAAAACTCCCCTAACCTTAGCCCTAAACCTCACCCTAACCGGAACCCTAACCCTCACCCTCATGATCAGCCTAAGCTTAAGCCTAATCCTAACCCTAACGTTCACCCTAACCCTAACACCAAACCTAACTCTAACCCTAAACGTCATCCTCAACCTAATCCTAACTCTAACTCTAACCCTAACACTAAACCTGACGCTAACCCTCACCCTAACCCTCATCCTCACCGTAACCGAAATCCTAACCCTAAACCTAACAATAACCCTAACACTAACCCTAACCGTCAACCTAACCATAACCCTCACCCTAAGCCTAACCCTCATCCTAACACTTACCCTCACCCTAACCCTAACACTAACCCTCACACTAACCCTAACCCTCACCCAAATCCTAAACCATACCCTAACCCTAACCCTGAACCTAACCCTCAACCTCATGCTCAGCCTAACCCTAAGCATAAGCCTAAAACTTACCCTAACCCTCCCCCTCACCCTAGCCCTCACTCTAATCCTAATCCTAAACCTAACCCTCATCCTAACCCTCACCCTAACCCTAACCCTAACCATCACCCTAAACCTAATCCTTACCCCCACCCTCACTCTCATCCTAAGCCTAACCCTAATCCTAACCCTCACACTCACCCTCACCCTCACCTTATCATAAACCTAACACTAAACATAACCCTAAACCTCAATCTAAGCCTCACTCAAACTTTAACCCTAATACTAAACCTAACCCCAACTCTCGAACTAACCCTCCAACTAACCCTAAATCTAACACTAAACCTCACCCTCATCCTAACTCTAATCCTAAACCTAACCCTAAACCTCACCCTAACCCTAACCCTAACCCTCACCCTCACCCTCAACCTCACCATAACTCTAACCCAAACCTTAACAACAACACTAACCTAACCATAAACCTAACCCTAACCCTAAACTTAACCCTAATCCTAACACTCCCCCTCACCCTAACCGTAATCCTAACCCTAACCCTCACCCTAACCCTAAACCTCACCCTCCCTGAAACCCTAAACCTCAAGCTAACCCTCACCCTAACCCTAACCCAAACCTAAACCTTAATCTAACACTAACCCTAACCCTCACCCTCACTCTAGCCCTCATCCTAACCCAATCCTCATCCTCACCCTCACCCTAACCCTAAACCTAACGCTAACCCTCAACCTAACCCTAACCCTCACGTTCAGCATAACCCTAACCCTAACCCTCACCCTAACCCTAAACTTAACCGAACCCTAATTCTCACCCTAACCCTAACCCTAACTCACCCGAACCCTAACCCTCACCCTCACCCTCTCTGTTAGACTAACACTAAGCCTAAACTTTACCCTAACCCAAACAGTCACACTCACCCTAAACCTTACCCTAAACCTAATCCTAACCCTAAGTGTAACCATCACACTGAACCTAACCCTCATGCTAACCCTAACTCAAACAGTAACCCTAACCCTAACCCTCAAACTCAGCCTCATCCTAACCCTAACTCTAACCCTAAACGTCACCCTCACTCTAACCTTAACCCTAAACCTACACTTCACCCTAACCCTAACCCTAAGCCTAAACGTAACCCTAACCCTGACCCTTACAGTAACCCTCACCCTCAGCCTAAGCCTCACCTTTAACCTTACCATCATCCTCACCCTAACCCTCACCCTAACCCTAAACCTCATCCTAACACTCACCCTAACCGTAAACCTAACCATCACCCTAACCCTAACCGTCACCGTCAATCTCATGCTCAGCCTAACCCTAGGCCTAAGCTTAAGCCTAACCCTTAGCTAAGCCTCACCCTCACGCTAGCCCTCACCCTAACCCTAATCCTAACCCTAACCATCACCCTAAACCTAATCCTTACCCCCAACCTCACTCTCTGACTAATCCTAAGCCTAAACCTAACCCTAACCCTAACCCTCACACTCACCATCACCCTCACCCTAATCCTCAACCAAACCCTAATCATAACCCTAAAACTCAACTTAACCGTCACCCCAACCTTAACCCTTAAACTAACCCTAACACTAACCCTCGACCTAACCCTCCAACTAACCCTAAATCTATCCTTAAACCTCACCCTCACCATAACCCTAATCCTAACCCTAAACCTAAACCTCATTCTAACCCTAATCCTAATCCTCACCCTGACCATCACCCTCACCCTCACCATAACTCTAACACTAACCCTAACAATAACACTAATCCTAACCCTAAACCTAACCCTAACCCTAATCCTAACAGTCTCCCTCACCCAAACCCTAATCCTAACGCTTACACTAAACCTCACACTAACCCTAACCCTCACCCTTACCCTAGCCCTTACCCTAACCTTAATTCTAACTCTCACCCTCAACCTAAACCTGACAGTCATCCTCACCCTAAACCTCACACTAACCCTAACAGTAATCCTCAATCTAACCCTCATCCTATACCTAACACTAACCCTTACACTAACGCTAAACCTAACCCTAAACCTCACCCTTATCTTAAACCTCACCCTCAGCGTAAACCTCACCTTTACCCTTACCATCATCCTCACCCTAACCCTAACCCTCATCCTCACCGTAAACCTAACCCTCAAACTAACCCTCACCCTAAGCCTAACTCTAACCCTAACCCTTAATCTAACACTAACCCTAAACCTCACCCTCAACCTAGCCGTCACCCTATCCCTAGTCCTCATCCTTACCCTCACCCTAACCATAATCTTAATCCTTACCCTAACCCTAATCCTAACCCTAAGCCTCAACCTAACCGTAACACTCAAGCTCACCATAAATCTAACCATAACCCTCACTCTAACCCTAAACTTAACCCAACCCTAACTCTCACCGTAAACCTAACTCTGACCCTGACTCTCAACCTCACCCTCAGCCTAACCCTAAGCCTAACCCTAACCATAAGCCTCACACTCACCCTAACCCTTATGCTAATCCTAATCCTAAACTTAAGCCTAACCCTCAACCTCAACCTAACCCTCACCCTAACCCTAACTCTAACACTAAACCTAAACATCAATCTCAGCCTCACCCTAACTCTAACTCTAACCGTAAACCTCACCCTCACCCTAACCCTACCCCTAACCCTAACCCTAAATCTCACCCTAACTTTAACCCTAAAGCTCAACCTCAAACTAGCCCTCACCCTAACCCTAACCATAACACTAACCCTTAACCTAACCCTAACAATCACCCTCACTTTAACCCTTACCCTAACCCTCAACCTAACCCTAAACTTAACACGAACCCTAACTCTCACCCCAACCCTAACACTAACACTCACCCTAACCCTAACCCTCAACCTTACCGTAACCCTCACCCTCAGCCTAACCCTCACCTTTAACCTTACCGACACCCTCACCCTAACCCTATACCTTACCCTAAACCTCAACCTAACGCTAACCCGAAACCTCAACCTCAAACCAGGCCTCACCATAACCCTAATCCTAAACGTAACCCTCATCCTAACCCTCACCCTAACACTAACCCTAACCTTCACATTCACCCTAACCCTAATCCTAACACTAACCCTCAACCTAACCCTAACCCTCATCCTCAACATAACCCTTAACCTAACCCTCAACCTAAACGTAAACTTAACCCGAACCCTAACTCTCACCCCAACCCTTACTAACGCTCAACCTCAGCCTAACGCTCACCTTTAACCTTACCGACACCCTCACCCTAACTCTATCCATAACCCTAACCCTAACCCTAAACCTCAACTTAACCCTAAACCTCACCCTCACCATCAACCTCACCATAACTCTAAACCTAACCCTAACAATAACACTTACCCTAAACCTAACCCTAACCCTAACCCTAACCAAAACCCTCACCCTCAGCCTCAACCTCAGCCTAAATGTAAGCCTAAGCCTAACCGTAACCCTAACCCTCACCATAATCCTAACCCTAACCCTAAACTTAACCTTAACCCTAACCCTAATTCTAACCCTCACCCTCACCCTAAACCTGACCCTCATCGTCACCCTAAACCTCACACTAACCCTAACACTAATTCTAAAAGTAACACTCTTCCTATCCCTAACCCTAACCCTTACACTAACCCTAAACCTAACCCTAAACCTCACCCTTATCTTAACCATTACCCTCAGCATAAACCTCACCTTTACCCTTAACATCATCCTCACCCTAACCTCACCCTAACCCTAAACTTCATCCTAACCCTCACCCTAACCGTAAAACTAAACATTACCCAAACCCTAAACCTCACCCCCAACCTCACCCTCAGGCTAACCCTAAGCCTAAGCCTAACCCTAACCCTAAGCCTCACACTCAACCTCACCCTCACCCTAATCCTAACACTAAAAATAACCCTAACCCTAAACCTTATCCTAATCCTCATCCTCACCCTCACCCTCAACCTCACTGTTACTCTAACCATATCCCTAACAATAACACTAATCCTAACACTAAACCTAAACCTAACTCTAACCCTAACCTTAATCCTAACACTCACCCTCACCCTAACCCTAATACTAACACTGAACATCACTCTAACCCTAACCCTCACGTCACCATAACAGTAACTCTCATCCTAACCCTCACTCTAAACCTAACCCTAAACCTAAACCTCATCCTAACTCTAACCCGAATCCTCACCCTCAACCTAGCCCTCAACCTAACTCTAAACCTACCCCTAATCCTCATCCTAACCCTCACCCTAACCCTAATATTAACCCTAACACACACCCTAACCCTCAACTTAACCCGAAGCCTAAGTCTCACCCTAACCCTAACCCTCACCCTCATCCTAACCCTAACCCTAACCCTCACCCACACATTCAGTCTAAAGGTAGCCTAACCCTAATCCTAAACCTAACCCTCACACTCACCCTAACCCTTATCCTAATCCTAATCTTAACCCTAAGGCTAAACCTCACCCTAACCCTAACCCTCACCCTAAACCTAAATCTAACACTAACCCTAACCCTAACCCTCACCCTCAGCCTCACCCTAACCCTAATTCTAACCCTAAACCTCACCCTCACCCTAACCCTAACCCTAAACCTAAGCCTCACCTTAACCCTAACCCTAAACCCCACCCTCACAATAGCCCTCCCCATAACCTAATCCTAACCCTAACCCTTATCCTAACCCTCACCCTAAACCTAATCCTAAACCTCACCCTCACACTCACCCTAACTCTAAACCTAACCCTAACCCTCAACATAACCCTAACCCTCACCCTCACCATAACCCTTACCCTAACCCTCACCCTAACCCTAAACTTAACCCAAAACCTAACCCTCAACCTAACCCTCAACCTCACCCTCAACCTCACGCTCAGCCTAACCCTAAGCCTAAACCTAAAACTAACCCTAACACACACACTCACCCTCACCCTGAACCAAATCCTAAACTTAACCCTAACCCTAACCCTAACCCTCCCCCTTACTCTCACTGTAACCCTAATGCTAACACTAACCCTAACCCTTTCCTAACTGTCACCCTAACCCTAACTAACTCTAAACCTCCTGCTCACAATAAACCTAAATCTAACACTAAACCAAACCCCTAAACCTCGCCGTAATCGTAAGCCTAACCCAAACCCTCACCCTAACCCTAACCCTAAACCTAAACCTCTTCCTAACCCTAACCTGAACCCTCAACTTCACCCTCACCATAACCGTAACTCTAACCCTAACCCTAACAATAACCTCACCCTAACCATAACCCTCACCTTAAAACTTACCCACACACTAACACTAACCCTAACCCTAGCACTAATCCTCACACTAACCCTAACCATCACCCTAACCCTAACCCTCATTATAACCTTATCCCTAACCCTCACCCTCACCCTAGCCCTCACCCTAACACTAACCCTCATCCTCAGCCTAACCCTCACCCTCACCCTCACCCTAAGCCTAACCCTAACCATAAACCTAATCCTAAACCTATCAAAAACCCTCACCCTCACCCTAACCCTCACCCTAACCCTAACCCTAAAACTAACACTATCCCTAACCTTAACCCTCACCGTCACCCTCACCCTAACCCTAACTCTAAATCCGAACCTCACCGTCACCCTAACCATGAACATGAACCTCACCCTAACCCTAACCCTAAACCTCACCCTCACCCTAGCCCTTACCCTAACTCTAATCCTAACCCTAACCCTCATACTAAACCTCCCCCTAACCCTAAACCTAAACCTCACCCTAACCCTCAACCTCATGCTCACCCTCAGACTAAACCTAAGCCTAACCTAAACCTAGACCTAACCCTAACAAACACACTCACCCTCAACCTAATCCTAATCCTATCCCTAAACCTAACACTAACCATAACCCTCCCCCTAACTATCACCCTAACCCTAACCCTAACCCTCACCCTAACCTTAATTATAACCCTAAACCTCACCCTCACCCAAACCCTAACTATAACTCTAACCCCAACCTAAACTTCAACCTAACACTAAACCTAACCCTCAACCTCACAGTAACCGTAACCCTAAACCTAACCCTAACAATAACCCTAAACCTAATCCTAACCCTCACCCTTACTATAACCCTCACCCTAACCCATACCCTCAACCTAATACTTACCCTCATCCTAACACTAACCCTAACCCTAACACTAACCCTCACACTAACCCTAACCCTAACCCGAAACCTCAACCTAACCCTCACCCTCAACCTAATCCTAACATTAAGCCTAATCCTAACACTCACCTAACCCTCCCCCAAACGGTATATCGAAACCTAACCTCCACCCTAACCCTAACCCTAACCCTCACCCGCCCCCTCACCTTAACTGTAACTCTAACCCTAACCCTAAAAATAACACTAACCCTAACCCGAACCATCACCCTAACCCTAATCCTCACCCCACCCTCACCCTCAGCCTAACCCTAAGCTTAAGCATAACCCTCACCCTAACCCTCACACTCACCCTCAATCTAACCCTAATCCTAAAGGTAAACCTATCCCTCAACCTCAACCTAAACATCAACCTCAAACTAACCCAAACACTAATCCTAACCCTAAACCTCACCCTAACCCTCCCCAAAACAATAACTCTAACCCTCAACCTCACCCTCACCCTAACCCTAACCCTATCCCTAAACCTCACCCTAACCCTAACCCTCACCCTCACCCTCAACATAACCGTAACTCTAACCCTGACGCTAAGAATAACACTAATCCTAACCCTAACCCTAACAATAACACTCACCCTCAGCCTCACCCTCACTGCAAACTTTAACCTAAATATAACCCTAACAATAACCCTAACCCTAAGCCTAACCCTAACCCTAACTCTAATCCTCACCCACAACCTCACCCTCAGCCTAACCCTAAGCTTAACCCTAACCCTAACCCTCACCGAAACCCTAACCCTAACCCTAACCCTAAGAGTAACCCTAAACCTAAACCTAACCCTAAACTTAACCCTAATCCTCAGCCTCACCTTCACCCTAACCCAAACCATAACATTAACACTCACCCTAACTCTAAGCCTAAACCTAACCCTAACCCTAACTCTCACACTCACCCTCACCCTAACCCTAATCCTAAACCTAACTCTATTCCTAAAACCTAGCCCTCACCCTAACCCTCACCATCGCCCTCACACTTACCCTAATCCTAACACTAAACCTCATCCTAAACCTCACTCTAACATTAACCCTAACCCTCACCCTCACCCTCACACTCAGCCTAACCCTAAGCCTAACCCGAACCATAACCCTAACCCTCACTGTAACCCTAACCCTAACCTTAACCATGACACTAACCCTAAACCTAAACCTAACCATAAACCTAAACCCTAAACCTAACCCTAATCCTCAGCCTCACCGTCACCCTACCCCAAACCCTAACCCTAACCCTCACCCTAACCCTAAGCCTAAACTTAACCCTATTCCTAACCCTCACCCTAACACTCCAACTAACCCTATATCTAACCCTAAACCTCACCCTCACGCTAAGTCTAATCCTAACCCTAACCCTCACCCGCACCCTCACCCTCACCTTAATTCTAACACTAACGCTAACAATAAAACTAACCTTATCCCTAACCATCACCCTAACACTATTACTCACCCCCACCCTCACCATCAGCCTAACCCTAAGCCTAAGCCTAACCCTCACCCTAAGCCTTACACTCACCCTCACCCTAAACCTAATCCTAAACCTAAGCCTATCCCTAAACCTCAACTTAACCCTCACCCTCACCCTAACCCTAACACTAACCCTAACCCTAAACCTCACCCTAACCCTCCAACTAATACTAACTCTTACCCTAAGCCTCACACTCACACTAACCCTAACCCTACCCCTAAACCTCACCCTAAAACTCAACCTAACCCTAAACCTCACCCTCATGCTCAACCTCACCGTCACTCCAACCCTAATGCTAACAATAACATGAACCCTATCCCTACCCCTAACACTAATCATAACCCTCACCCTCAGCCTCACCCTCATCGCAAACTTAACCCTAACCATAACACTAACAATAACCCTAACGCTAACCCTAAACCTAAACCTAATCCACACCCCAACCTCACCCTCAGCCTAAGCCTAAGCCTAAGCCTAAGCCTAACCCTCAACTTAACCCTAACCATAACCATAACCCTAAACCTAAACCTAACCCTCACCCTAAACCTAACCCTAATCCTCAGCCTCACCCTCAACCTAACCCACAACCTCACCCTAAGCCTAAGCCTAACCCTAAACCTAACTCTCACACTCACCCTCACCCTAAACCTAATCCTAAACCTAACCCTATCCCTAAACGTAACCCACACACTACCCTCATCCTAGCCCTCACCCTAACCCTAATCCTAACCCTAAAATTAATCCTAAGCCTCACCCGAACCCTAACCCTAACCTTCACCCTAACCCTAACCCTAAACCTCACCCTCATTCTCTGCTTAAGCCTAAACCTAACCTAACCCTAACCCTAACGTTAACCCTCATGGTAAAAATAACCCTAACACTAAACCTAACTGTAACCCTAAATCTCACCCTCATCCTAAACCTAACTCTAACCCTAACCCCAAACCTAAACCTCATCCTAACCTTAACCCTAACCCTCACCCTCACTGTAATTGTAACCCTAACCCTAACCCTAACCCTAACAATAACCCTAACCCTAACCCTAACCCTCACCCTAACCCTAACCTTAAGCGAACCCTAACTCTCACCCTAACCCTAACCCTCACACTAACCCTAAATCTCACACTCACCCTCATCCTAAACCTAAGCCTAACCCTAACCCTAACCCTCACAATCACCCTAACCCTTACCCTAATACTAATCCTAACCCTAAGCCTAACCCTCACCCTCTACCTAACCCTCACCCTAACACTAACTCTAACACTAACCCAAACCCTAACCATCAACCTCAGTCTCAACCTAACCCTAAACCTAACCCTAAACCTCACCCTCACCCTAACCCTAAACCTAACCCTAACCAAAAACCTCACCCTAACCCTAAACCTAAACCTCACCCTCACCCTAGCCCTCACCCTAACCCTAATACTAACACTAACCCTCATCCTAACCCTCACCCTAACACTAACCCTAACCCTCTCCCTTACCCTAACCCTAATCCTAACCCTAACCCTCAACCTAAACCTAACTCTCACCCTCACCCTAACCCTTACCCTAACCCTCACCCTAACCCTAAAATTAACCCGATCCCTAACACTCACCGTAACCCCAACCCTAAACCTAACCATAACCCTCACACTTAGCCTAACCCTCACATTTTCCCTTACCGTCACCCCCACCCTAAACCTCACCCTTACCCTAACATTCAACCTAACACTCACCCTAACCCTAACTCTACTCCTAAACCTCACCCTCACCATAACCCTAAATCTAACACTATCCCTAACACTAATCCACACCCTAAAACTAACGCTAACACTCAAACTAACCCTAACACTCACCCTCACCCTCACCCTCAGCCTAAACCTAAGGCTAACCCTAACCCTCACACTCACCCTAACCCTAACCCTAATCCTAATCCTAACACTTACACTAACCCTCACCCTCTGCCTCAGCCTCACCCTAACCCTAATTCTAACTCTAAACCTCATCCTCACCCTAACCCTAAGGCTATCCCTAACCATAACCTTAACCTAACCCTAACCCTCCCCCTAACTTTCACCCTCACCCTGGCCCGAAGCCTAAACCTAACCCTAACTCTAACCCTCACACTCCCCCTCTCCTTAAACCTAATCCTAAACCTAACCATAACCCTAAGAGACACCCTCACCCTAAACCTCACCTTAAACCTACCTCTAACACTAACACTAAGCCAAACCCTCACCCTAACACTTACCTTAAACCTATCTGTAACACTAAACCTCAAACTCACACTGACCCTAACCCTAACCCTAAACCTCACCCTAACCCTAACCCTAAACCTCACCTTCAACCTAGCCCTCACCCTAAACCTAATCCAAACACTCACACTAACCCTAACCCTAACCCTCACCCGAACCCTAACCCTCGCGCTCAACCTAACCCTCAGCCTAAACCTAAGCCTAACCCAAAACCTAACCCTAACCCACACACTCACCCTCACCCTAACCCTAATCTTAACCATATCCCTAACACTTAACCTCACCCTAACCCTAAACCTAAAACTAACCCTAACCCTAACCCTCATCCTAAACCTCACCTGAACCCAAACTCTAACCTTAAACCTCACACTCACCCTAACCCTAACTCTAACCCTAACCCTAAACCTAAACCTCCCCTAACCTTAACCCTCATCCTCACCCTCACCATACCCCTAACCCTAAACCTAAAAATAACACTAAAACTAACCGTAAACCTCACCCTAACCATAACCCTCACCCTAACACTAACCCTCACAGTAACCCTAATTCTAACCCTAAACCTAAACCTCACCCTAACCCTAACCATACCCCTCAGCCTCACCCTAGCCCCCACAATAAACTTAATTCTAACCCTAACCCTCACCATAACCTAACCCTCATCCTCACCCTAAACCTCACACTAACCCTAACCCTAATCCTCAATCTATCCCTCACCCTCACCCTAACCCTCACCCTAACCCTTACCCTAACCATCACCCTAATCCTAAACCTCACGCTTAGGGGAACACTCACCCACAGCCTAACCCTCACCTTTACTCCTACGGTCACACTCATCCTAACACTCACCCTAACCCTAACCCTAATCCAAACACTCACCTTAAACCTAACCCTATCCATCACCCTAACCCTAACACTCACCCTCACCCACACCCTCAGCCTAAACCTAAGCCTAACCCTAACCCTAACCCTAACACTCACCCTCACCCAAGCCCTCAGGCTAAACCTAATCCTAACCCTACCCTCATCATAACCCTCACCCTAACCCTAATCCTAACCATCACCCAAAATATATTCCTCACCCCCACGATCACTCTCAGCCAAAACCTAAGCCTATAACTAACCCTAGCCATAACCCTCACCCTCAGCCTCACCCTCACTGCAAACTTAACCCAAAATATAACACTAACAATAACCCTAATTTAAACCCTAACCCTAACCCTAATCCTCACCCCCACCCTCACACTCAGCCTAACCCTAAGCCTAACCCTCGGACGAACCCTAATCCTCACTGTAACCCTAAAACTATCCCTAACCCTAAACCTAACCTTAAACCTAAGCCTAGTCCTCAGCCTCATCCTCACCCTAACCCAAAACCTAACCCTAACCCTCAACCTAACCCTAACCCTAACCATAACGCTCACACTCAACCTCCCCCTAACCCTAATCCTAAACCTAACACTATCCCTTACCCTAACCCTCACCCTAACCCTCACCCTAGCCCTCACCCTAACCCTAAATCTAAACCTTAACCTCAACTTAACCCTAACCCTAACCCTAACCCTAACCCTCACACACACTAAGCCTAACCCTAAACCTAAACCTATCCCTTAACCTAATCCTAACCCTAACCCTAACCCTCACCCTAACCCTAACACAAACCCTAACTCTAAACCTAAACCTCACCCTCACACTAACCCTAACCCTAAACCTAATCCTAAACCTAAACCTCATCCTAACCCCAACCCTAATCCACACCCTTACCCTCACCGTAACCCTGAACCTAACCCTAACCCTAACCCTAACCCTAACCTTCAACCTAACCCTAACGCTAACCCTAACACTAACCCTCACACTAACCCTAACCATCACCCTAAACCTAAACCTCACCCTAACACTAACCCTAACCCTCACCCTCATCCTAGACTTCACCCTAACCCTAACTCTCATCCTCACCCTAAAACTCACACTAACCTTAACACTAATCCTCAATCCAACCCTCACCTTCACCCTAACCCTAACCCTAACCCTCACCCTATCCCAAACCCTTACCCTTACAATAACCCTCGCCCTCAGCATAACCCTCATTTTTGGCTTACCATCTCCCCCACCCTAACACTCACCCTAACCATAACCCTCACCCAAACCCTCCTCCCTAACCCTAACTCTACCCCTAAACCTCACCCTAACCCTAACCCTCACACTCACCCTCACCGTAACCATAATACTAGACCTAAATATAACCCTCACCCTAATCCTAACCCTCAACCTAATACTATCCCTAACCCTCACACTCACCGAAACACAAACCCTAATCCTAATCCTAAACCCTAAACCTAACCCTCAGCCTCAGCTTAACCCTCACCCTAACCCTAAACCTAACACTCACCCTAACACTAAACCTCACCCTCAGCCTCACGCTAACCCTAATTCTAACCCTAAAACTCACCCTCACCTTAACAGTAACCCTAACCGTAAACCTCAACCTAACCCTAAGCCTAAAACTCACCTTCACCCTAGCCCTTACCCTAACCCTTATCCTAACGCTAAGCCTCATCCTAAACCTCCCCCTAACCCTAACTCTAACCCTAAACCTCACCCTCACCCTAACCATAACCCTAACCCTAACCCTAAACCTCACCCTAAACCTCAGCTAACCAAAACCCTCACTCTCACCCTCAACCTCAACGTAACTCTAACCCTAAACAAAGCAATAACACTAACCCTAACCCTAACGCAGACCCAAACCCTAACCCTAACAATAACCCGAACCCTAACCCGAACCCTCACTTTAACACTTACCCTCACACTAACACTAACTCTAACCCTAACACTAACCCTCACACTAACCCTAAACATCACCCTAACCCTCACCCGCAATCTAACCCTTTCCCTAACCCTCATCCTCACCCTAACCCTCACCCTCACCCTCACCCTCAGCCTAACCCTAATCCTAATCTTAATCTTAAACCTATCCCTAAACCTCAACCTAACCCTAACCCTCACCCTAACACTAACCCTAAAACTAACACTAACCCTAAACCTAACCCTCACCCTCAGCCTCACCCTAAACCTAACTCTAAAATTAAACCTCAGGGTCACCCTAACCCAAACCCTAAGCCTAAACATAAACCTCACCCTAAACCTAAACCTAAACCTCACCCTCACCCTAGCCCTTACCCTAACCCTAATCCTAAACCTAACCCTCATTCTAATCCTCCCACTAACCCTAACCCTAAACCTCACCCTAATCCTAAAACTCAACCTCACCCTCACCCTCAGCCTAAACCTAAGCCTAACCCTAGACCTTAAGCTAACACACACACTCAGCCACAACCTAATCCTAATACTATCCGAAACCCTAACCCTAACCCTAAACCTCCCGCTATCACCCTAACCCTAACACTAACCCTCACCCTAACCCTTAACCTATAAACCTATAACCCTAAACCTCACCCTCAACCATACCCTAACCCTAACCCTCACCCTAACCCTCACCCTCACCCTAACCCTAATCCTAAACCTAACCCTATTCCTATCCCTAGCCCTCACCCTAACCCTCACCATAGATCTCACCCTTACCCTATTGCTAACATTAAACATCATCATAAAACTCACACTAACCCTAACCCTAAACCTCACCCTCACCCTCATCCTCAGCCTAACCCTAAGCCTAAGCCGAACCCTAAACCTAACCCTAACCCTAAACCTCACCGTAACCCTAACCCTAACCCTAACACTAACACTAACCCTAAACCTAAACCTAACCCTAAACGTAACCCTAAACTTAACCCCAAACCTCAGCCTCACTCTCACCCTAACCCAAACCCTAACCATAACCCTCAAACTAACTCTAAGCCTAACCCTAACCCTATCCCTAACCTTCATGTTAACCCTCACTCTAAATCTAACCCTAACACTAACCCTAACTCTAACCCTAAATCTCACCCACATCCTAAACCTAACTCTAAACATAACCTAAACCTAAACCTCATCCTAACCCTAACCCTAACCCTCACCCTCACTGTAACTGTAACCCTAACCCTAACCCTAACCCTAAAAATAACCCTAAACCTAATCCTAACCCTCACCCTAGCTCTAAAATTAACTGAACCCTAACTCTCACCCTAACACTAACCTTAACCCTCAACTTTACCCTAACCTTGACCCGTACCCTCACCCTCAGCCTAAACCTAAGCCTAAACCAAAACCTAACCTTAACACGCACAGTCACCCTCACCCTTACCCTAATCCTATTCCTAACTCTAAGCCTAACCCTCATCCTCAACCTAACCCTCACCCTAACACTAACTCTAACACTAACCCTAACCCTAAACCTCAACCTCAGTCTCAACCTAACCCTAAATCTAACCCTAATCCTTTCCCTCACCCTAACCCCAAACCTAACCCTAACCCTAAGCCTCATCCTAAACCTAATCCTAAACCTCACCCTCAGCCTACCCCTCACCCTAACCCTAATCCTAACGATAACCCTCATCCTAACCCTCACCGTAACCCTCACCCACACCCTCACCCTCACCTTAACTCTAACACTAACCCTAACAATAAAACTAACCTTAACCCTAACCACCACCCTAACCCTATTCCTCACCCCCACCCTCACCCTAAGCCTAAACCTAAGCATAAGCCTAACCCTGACCCTAAGCCTTACACTCACCCTCACCCTAAACCTAATCCTAAACCTAACCCTATCCCTAAACCTCAAACTAACACTCACCCTCCCCCAACCCTAACCCTAACCCTAACCCTAAACCTCACCCTAACCCTCCCCCTAACCCTAACTCTAACCATAAACCTCAACCTAACCCTAACCCTCACCCTCATGCTCAACCTCACCGTAACTCTAACCCTAAGCCTAAAAATAACACTAAACCTAACCCGAACCATCACCCTAACCTTAATCCTCACCCCACCCTCACCATCGGCCTAACCCTAAGCATAAGCCTAACACTCACCCTAACCCTCACACTCACCCTCAAACTGACCCTCATCCTAAAGGTAACCCTATCGCTCAACCTCAACATAACCTTCTCCCTCACACTAACCAAAACACTAACATAAACTCTAACCCTCACCCTAACCCTCCCCCTAACAATAACTCTAACCCGAAACCTCACACTCACCCTAACCCTCACCCTCACCCTCAAACTCACCGTAACTTTAACCCTAACCCTAACAATAACACTAACCCTAACGATAACCGTCACCTTCAGCCTCACCCGCACCGCAAACTTAAACCTAATTATAACTCTAACAATAAACCTAACCCTAAGCCGAAGCCTAACCCTAACTCTAATCCTCACCCCAACCTTCACCCTCAGCCTAACCATAAACCTAACCATAACCCTAACCCTAACCCTCACCGTAACCCTAACCCTAACACTAACCCTAACCATAAACCTAAACCTAACGCTAAACCTAACCCTAATCCTCAGCCTCACCCTCACCCTAACCCAAACCCTAACCCTAATCCTCACCCTAACTCTAAGCCTAAACCTACCGCTAGGCCTAACTCTCACACTCACCCTCACCCTAACCCTAATCCTAAACCTAACTCTATTCCTATCCATAGCCCTCAACATAGCCCTCACCCTTAGCCTAATCCTAACCCTAAAACTCATCAATGACCTCACCCTAAACCTAACCCTAACCCTCACCCTAACGCTAACCCTAAACCTCAGCCTCATGCTCAGCCTAAGCCTAAGCCTAACCCTAACCCTAACGTTAACCCTCACCTTCAACCTAACCCTAACACTAACCCTAACTCTAACCCTAAATCTCACCCTCATCCTAAACCTAACTCTAAACATAACCTAAACCTAAACCTCATCCTAAGCCTAAACCTAACCCTCAACCTCACTTTAACTGTAACCCTAACCCTAACCCTAACCCTAACAATAACCCTAACCCTAACCCTAACCCTCACCCTAACCCTAAACTTAACCGAACCCTAATTCTCACCCTAAACCTAACCCTAACCCTCACCCTTACCCAAACCCTCACCCTTACCCTCACCCTCAGCCTAAACCTAAGCCTAACCCTAACACTAACCCTCACAGCCACCCTAAACTTTACCCTAATCTTATTCCTAACTCTAAGCCTAACCCTCACCCTCAACCTAACCCTCACCCTAACACTAACTCTAACACTAAACCTGACCCTAACCTTAAACCTCACACTCACCCTAACCCTAACCCAAAACCGCACCCTAATCCTAATCCTAAACCTCACCCTCAGCCTAGCCCTCACCCTAACCCTAATCCTAAAGCTAAACCTCATCCTAACCCTCAACCTAACCCTCACCCGTACCCTCACCATCACCTTAACACTAACACTAACCCTAACAATAAAACTAACCTTAACCCTAAACATAACCCTAACCCTATTCCTCACCCCCACCCTCACCCTCAGCATAACCCTAAGCGTAAGCCTAACCCTCACCCTAAGCCTTACATTCACCCTAACACTAAATCTAACCCTAAACCTAACCCTATCCCTAAATCTCAACCTAACCCTCACCCTCACCCTAACCCTCACACTAACCCTAACCCTAAACCTCAACCTAACCCTCCCCCTAACCCTAACTCTAACCCTAAACCTCACCCTCACCTTAACACTAACCCTAACCCTAACCCTATAATTCACCCTAAAACTCAACCTAACCCTAAACCTCACCCTCACGCTCAAACTCACCTTAACTCTAACCCTAACACTAACAATAACACTAACACTAACCCTACCCCTAACACTAATTATAACCCTCACACTCAGCCTCACCCTCAACGCAAACTAAACCCTAACCATAACACTAACAATACCCCTAACCATAACCCTAACCCTAACCCTAATCCACACCCTCAACCTCACGCTCAGCCTAAGCCTAAGCTTAAGCCCAACCCTCAACTTAACCCTTACCCTAAACCTAACCCTAATCCTAACCCTAACCCTAATCCTAACCGTCAGCCTCACCCTCAACCTAACCCAAAACCTCACCCTAACCCTAAGCCAAACCTTAACCCTAACCCTCACACTCACCCTCACCCTACACCTAATCCTAAATCTAACCTTACCCCTAAACGTAACTCACACCCTAACCCTCACACTAGCCCTCACCCTAACCTTAATCCTAACCCTAAAACTCATCATAAGCCTCACCCTAACTCTAACCCTAAAACTCACCCTAACCCTAAACCTAAACCTCACCCTCATTCTCTGCCTAAGTCTAAGCCTAAGCCTAACCCTAACCCAAACGTTAATCCTCACCCTAAACCTAACCCTAACACTAACACTAACTCTAACCCTAAATCTCATCCTCATCCTAAACCTAACTCTAACCCTAACCCAAAACCTAAACCTCATCCTAACCTTAACCCTAACCCTCACCCTCACTACAATTGTAACCCAAACTCCAACCCTAACCCTAACAATAACCCTAACCCTAAACCTAAACGTAACCCTAACCCTAAACCTCACTCTAAACCTAATCCTAAACCTCACCCTCAGCCTACCCCTCACCCTAACCCTAATCCTAACCATAACCCTCATCTTAACCCTCACCGTAACCCTCACCCGCACCCTCATCCTCACCTTAACTCTAACACTAACCCTAACAATAAAACTAACCTTAACCCTAATCATCACCCTAACCCTATTCCTCACCCCGACCCTCACCCTAAGCCTAACCCTAAGCCTAAGCCTAACCCTCACCCTAAGCCTTACACTCACGCTCACCCTAAACCTAATCCTAAACCTAACACTATCCCTAAACCTCAACCTAACCCTTACCCTCACCTTAACCCTAACACTAACCCTCACCCTATACCTCCCCCTAATCCTCCCCCTAACCCTAACTCTAACCCTAAACCTCAACCTAACCCTAACCCTCACCCTCACGCTCAACCTCACCGTAACTCTCTCCCTGAACCTAAGAATAACACTAACTGTAAACCTAACCCTAACGATAACACGCACCGTCAGTCTCACCCTCACCGCAAACTTAAACCTAAACATAACCCTAACAAGAAGCCTAGCCCTAAGCCTAAGCCTAACCCTAACTCTAATCTTCAGCCCCAACGTCACCCTGAGCCTAACCCTAAGCCTAAACCTAACCCTAACCCTAACCCTCACCTTAACCCTAACCCTAACACTAACCCTAACACTAACCCTAAACCTAAACCTAAACCTAACCCTAATCCTCAGCCTCACCCTCACCCTAACCCAAACCCTAACCCTAATCCTCACCCTAACTCTAAGCCTAAACATAAACCTAACCCTAACTCTCACACTCACCCTCACCCTAACCCTAATCCTAAACCTCACCCTATCCCTATCCCTAGCCCTCACCCTAACCCTCACCATAGCCCTCACCCATACCCTAATCCTAACACTAAACCTTATCCTAAACCTCACCCTAACCCTAACCCTAACCCTCACCCTCACCCTCATCCTCAGCCTAACCCTAAGCCTAACCGTAAACCTAACCCTAACCCTATCCCTCACCGTAGCCCTAACCATAACCATAACCCTAACACTAACCCTAAACCTAAACCTGACCCTAAACCTAAGCCTAATTCTTTGCCTCACCCTCACCCTAACCCTAACCCTTACCCTACCCCTAAACTTAACCGAACCCTAACTCTCACCCTAACCCTAACCCTAAACCTCACCCTTAACCTAAGCCTCAACATCACCCTCAACCTCAGACTAAACCTAAGCCTTACCCTAACCCTAACCCTCACACTCAGCAAAACCCTTACTCTAATCCTAATCCTAACCCTATGCCTAACCCGAACCCTCAACCTAACTCTCACCCTAACCCTAACTCTAACACTAACCCTAATCCTAACCCTCAACCTCAGTCTCAACCTAACCCTAAATCTAACCCTAAACCTCACCCTCACCTTCACCCTCACCCTAACCCTAACGCTAAACCTCATCCTAACCCTAATCCTAAACATCACCCTCAGCCTAGCCCTCACCCTAACCCTAATCCTAACCCTAACCCTCATCCTAACCCTCACCATAACACTAACCCTAAACCTCACCCTCACCCTAACCCTAATCGTATCCCTAACCCTCAACCTAACCCTAACTCTCACCCTAACCGTAACCCTCACCCTAACCCTCACCCTAACCCTAAACTTAACCTGAACCCAAACTCTCACCATAACCCTAACCCTAATCCTCACCCTAACCCTCACTTTTACCTTAACCCTCAACCTTAGCCTAACCCTGACGTTTACTCTTACCATCACCCCCACCTTAACACTCACCCTAACACTAACACTCTACCTAAACCTTACCCTAGACCTAACTCTACACCTAAACCTCACATTCACCCTACCCCTAACTCTAACACTAACCCTAACACTAAACCACACCCTAACCCTAACCCTAACATTCAAACTAACCTTAACACTCACCCTCACCCTCACCCTCAGCCTTAACCTAAGGCTAACACTAAACTTCACACTCACCCTAACCCTAATCCTAAGTCTAATCCTAACCCTAACCCTAACACTCACCCTCTCCCTCAGCCTCATGCTAACCCTAATTCTAACCTTAAACCTTACCCTCAACCTAACCATAATGCTAAGCCTAAACCCCAACCTAACCCTAACCCTAACCCTCACCCGCACCCTCACCCTCACTTTAACTCTAACCCTAACCCTAAAAATAACACTAACCCTAACCCGAACCATCACCCTAACCCTAATCCTCACCCCACCCTCACACTCGGCCTAACCCTAAGCATATGGCTAACCCTCACCCTAACAATCACACTCACCCTCAAACTGACCCTCATTCTAAAGGTAACCCTATCCCTCAACCTCAAACTAACATTCACCCTCACACTAACATAAACACTAACCTTAACTCTAAAACTTACCCTAACCCTCCCCCTAACAATAACTTTAACCCTAAATCTCACCCTCACCCTAACCCTAACCCTAACCCTAAACCTCACCCTAACCCTAACCCTTACCCTCACCCTCAAACTCACCGTAACTTTAACCCTAACCCTAACAATAACACTAACCCTAACCCTAACCCTAACGATAACTCTCACCCTCAGCCTCACCCTCACCGCAAACTTAAAACTAAATATAACTCTAACAATAAACCTAACCCTAAGCCTAACCCTAAACCTAACTCTAATCATCACCCCAATCCATACCCTCAGCATAACCCTAAGCCTAACCCTAACCCTAACCTTAACCCTCACCGTAAACCTAAGCCTAAACCTAACCCTAACCTTAACCTTAACCCTCACCATAACCCTAACCCTAACCCTAACACTAACACTAAACCTAAACTTAACCCTAAACCTAACTCTAAACTTAACCCTAATCCTTAGCCTCACCCTCACCCTAACCCAAACCCTAACCCTAACCCTCCCCCTAACTCTAAGCCTAAACCTAACCCTAACCCTAACTCTCACACTCACCCTCACCCTAACCCTAATCCTAAACCTAACCCTATCCCTATCCCTAGCCCTCACCCTAACCCTCAAACTAGCCCTCACCCTTAGCCTAATCCTAACCCTAAAACTCATTAATGACCTCACCCTAAACCTAACCCTAACCCTCACCCTAACCCTAACCCAAAACCTCACCCTCATGCTCAGCCTAAGCCTAAGCCTAACCCTAACCCAAACGTTAACCCTCAACCTAAACTTAACCCTAACACTAACCCTAACTTTAACCCTAAATCTCACCCTCATCCTAAACCTAACTCTAAACATAACCTAAACCTAAACCTCACCCTAACCCTAACCATAACAATAACCCTAACACTAACCCTAACCCTCACCCTAACCCTAAACTTAACCGAACCCTAATTCTCACCCTAAACCTAACCCTAACCCTCACCCTTACCCAAAACCTCACCCTTACCCTCATCCTCAGCCTAAACCTAAGCCTAACCTTAACCCTAACACTAACCCTCACAGCCACCCTAAACTTTACCCTAATCCTAATCCTAACTCTAAGCCTAACCCTCACCCTCAACCTAACCCTCACCCTAACCCTAACTCTAACACTAACCCTAACCCTAACCCTCAACCTCAGTCTCACCCTAACCCTAACCCTAACAAAAAACTGCACACTAATCCTAATCCTAAACCTCACCCTCAGCCTAGCCCTCACCCTAACCCTAATCCTAACCCTAACCCTCATCCTAACCCTCAACCTAATCCTCACCCACACCCTCATCCTCAACTTAACTGTAACACTAACCCTAACAATAAAACTAACCTTAACCCTAAACATCTCCCTAACCCTATTCCTCACCCCCACCCTCACACTCAGCATAACCCTAAGGGTAAGCCTAACCCTCACCCTAAGCCTTACATTCACCCTAACACTAAACCTAACCCTAAACCTAACCCTATCCCTAAATCTCATCCTAACCCTCACCCTCACCCTAACCCTCACACTAACCCTAACCCTAAACCTCAACCTAACCCTCCCCCTAACCCTAACTCTAACCCTAAACCTCACCCTCACCTTAACACTAACCCTAACCCTAACCCTATACGTCACACTAAAACTCAACCTAACCCTAACCCTCACCCTCACGCTCAAACTCACCGTAACTCTAACCCTAACACTAACAATAACACTAACCCTAACCCTACCCCTAACACTAATTATAACCCTCACCCTCAGCCTCACCCACAAGGCAAAATAAACCCTAATCATAACACTAACAATACCCCTAACCATAACCCCAACCCTAACACAAATGCACACCCCCACCCTCACTCTCAGCCTAAGCCTAAGCCTAAGCCTAACCCTCTTCTTAACCCTAACCCTAACCCTAAACCTAACCCTAACCCTAACCCTAACCCTAAACCTAACCCTAACCCTAACCCTAATCCTCAGCCTCACCCTCAATCTAACCCAAAACCTCACCATAACCCTAAGCCTAACCCTAACCCTAACCCTCACACTCACCATCACCCTAATCCTAATCCTAAATCTAACCCTACCCCTTAACGTAACCCACACCCTAACCCTCACCATAGCCCTCACCCTAACCCTAATCCTAACCCTAAAACTCATCATAAGCCTCACCCTAACAATAACCCTAACACTCACCCTAACCCTACCCTAAACCTCACCCTCATTCTCTGCCTAAGTCTAAGCCTAAGACTAACTCTAACCCAAACGTTAACCCTCACCCTAAACCTAACCCTAACACTAACCCTAACTCTAACCCTAAATCTCACCCTCATCCTAAACCTAACTCTAACCCTAACCCAAAACCTAAACCTCATCCTAACCTTAACCCTAACCCTCACCCTCACTACAACTATAACCCTAACCCTAACCCTAAACCTAACAATAACCCTAACCCTCACCCTAACCCTAACCCTAACACTAACACTAAAACTCACCCTAACCCTAATCCTAAACCTCACCCTCAGCCTAGCCCTCACCCTAACCTTAATCCTATCCCTAACTCTCATCCTAAAACTCACCCTAAAACTAACCCTAACCCTCACCCTCACCCTAAACCTAATCCTAACCCTAACCCTCAACCTAACCCTAACTCTCACCCTAACCATAAACCTAACCCTCACTGTAACCCTAACCCTAACCCTAACCCTAAACCTAAACCTAGTCCTCAGCCTCACCCTCACCCTAACCCAAAACCTAACCTTAACTCTCACCCTAAACCTAAGCCTAACCCTAACCCTAACCCTAATGCTCACACTCAACCTCACCCTAACTCTAATCCTAAACCTAACCCTATCCCTAACACTAACCCTCACCCTAACCCTAAACCTAAACCAAAACCTCAACCTAACCCTAACCCTAATCCTAACCCTCACACTCATGCTCAGTCTAAGCCTTAGCTTAAGTTTAAGCCTAACCCTAACCCTATCCCTTACCCTAATCCTAACAATAACCGAACCCTAACCCTAACACTAACCCTAACTCTAACTCTAAACCTCACCCTCATGCTAACCCTAACCCTAACCTAATGCTAAACCTGAACTTCATCCTAACCCCAACCCAAACCCACCCGCTTAGCCTCACCTTAACCCTAACCCTAACCCTACCACTAAACCTAACCCTAAACCTAACCCTAACCCTCAACCTAACACTAACCCTAACCCTAACACTAACCCTCACACTAACCCTAACCCTCACCCTCATCCTAGCCCTCACCCTAACCCTAACTCTCATCCCCATCCTAAACCTCACACTAACCCTAACACTAATCCTCAATCTAACCCTCACCTTCACCCTAAACCTAACCCTTACCCTCACCCTAACCCTAACCCTCACCCTAACCGTAACCCTCAGCCTCAGCATAACCCTAAAATTTATCCTTACCATCACCCCCAACCTAACCGTCACCCTAACCATAACCCTCACACAAATCCTCCTCCCTAACCCTAACTCTACCCATAAATTTTACCCTAAACCTAAGCCTAACTCTAACCCTAAACCAAACACTAAAGCTCAACCTAACCCTAATCTTCACACTCACCCTCAGCTTAACTGTATTCCTAGCCCTAACCATAACTCTCACGCTAACCCTAACACTCAACCTAACACTATCCTTAACCCTCACACTCACCGAAACCCTAACCCTAATCCTAATCCTAACACTAACCCTAACCCTCACCCTCAGCTTAACCCTCACCCTACCCCAAACCCTAACACTCACCTTAACCCTAATCCTCACCCTCAGCCTCACACTAACCATAACTCTAACCCTAAACCCCACCCTCACCCTAACCCTAACCCTAACCCTAAACCTCAACCTAACCCTAACCCTAAAACTCACCCTCAACCTAGCCCTTACCCTAACCCTAATCCTAACACTAACCCTCATCCTAAACCTTCCCCTAACCCTAACTCTAACATTAAACCTCGCCCTCACACTAACCCTAACACTAACCCTAACCCTTAACCTCACACTAAACCTCACCCTAACCAAAACCCTCAGCCTCAACCTCAACATAACTCTAACCCTAAACCAAACAATAACACTAACCCTAACCCTAACCCTGACCCTAACCCTAACCCTAACACTAAAAATAACCCTCAGCCTAACCCTAACCATCACCTTAACACTTACCTTCACACTAACACTAACTCTAACCCTTACACTAACCCTCAAACTAACCCTAAACATCACCCAACCCTCACCCTCACTCTAACCCTATCCCTAACCCTCACCCTCACGCTAGCCCTCACCTTAACACTAACCCTCATCCTCACCCTAACACTCACCCTCACCCTCACCCTCAGGCTAACTCTAACCCTAATCCTAATCCTAAACCTATCCATAAACCTCCCTCTCATCCTAACCCTAACCCTCATCCTAACACTAACCCTAAACCTCACCCTCACCCTCAACCTCATCCTAACCCTAAATCTAAACCTAAACCTCACTGTCACTCTAATCCTAACACTAATCCTAAACATAAACCTCACCCTAAACCTAACCCTAAACCTCACCCTCACCCTAGCCCTTACCCTAACCCTAATCCTAACCCTAACCCTCATCCTAACCTTCCCACTAACCCTAACCCTAACCCTCACCCTAAACCTAACCCTCAACCTGACACTCACCCTCAGCCTAAACCTAAGCCTAACCCTAGACCTAACGCTAACACACACACCCTCAACCTAATCCTAATCCTATCCCTAACCCTAACCCTAACCATAACCCTCCCCCTATCACCCTAACCCTCATCCTAACCCTAACTATAACCCTACACCTCACCCTCACCCAATCCCTAACTCTAACCCTAACCCCAACCAAACCTCAACCTAACCCTAACACTAACCCTCACCCTCACATTAACTGTAACACTAAACCTAACCAACACAATAACCCTAACACTAATCCTAACCCTCACCCTTACCATAATCCTCACCCTAACCCATACCCTCAACCTAAAACGGAACCTCATCCTAACACCAACCCTAACCCTAACACTAACCCTCACACTAACCCTAACCCTAAACCACAACCTAACCCTCACCCTCACCCTAACCCTAACCCTAACCCTAAACCCAAACCTAACCCTAACCTTAACCGTCACCCGCACCCTCCCCCTCACTTTAACTCTAAACCTAACCCTAAAAATAACACTAACCCTAACCCGAACCATCACCCTAACCCTAATCCTCACCACATCCTCACCCTCAGCTTAACCCTAAGGGTAAGCCTAACCCTCAACCTAAGCCTCACACTCACCCTCAACCTGACCCTAATCCTAAAGGTAACCCTAACCCTCAACCTCAACCTAACCTTCAACCCCACACTAACCCAATCACTAACCTTAACTCTAAACCTCAACGTAACCCTAACTCTAACCCTAAACCTCACACTCACCCTAACCCTAACCCTAACCCTAAACCTCACCCTAACCCTAACCCTCACCCTCACCCTCAACCTCACCATAACTCTAACCCTAACCCTAACAATAACACTAACCCTAACCCTAACCCTAAAGATAAACCTCACCCTCAGTCTCATCCTCACCACAAACTGAAACCTAAACATAACCCTAACAATAACCCTAAACCTAACCCTATCCCTAACCCTAACTCTAATCCTCACCCCCCACCCTCACCCTCACCGTAACCCTAAGCTTAACACTAACCCTAACCCTAACACTAACCCTAAACCTAAACCTAACCATAAACCTAACCCTAATCCTCAGCCTCACCCTCACACCCTAAACCAAACCCTAACGCTAACCCTCACCCAAACTCTAACCCTAAAGCTAACCCTAACCCTCACTCTCACACTCACCCTCACCCTAACCCTAATAATAAACCTAAACCTATTCCTACCCCTAGGCCTCATCCTAACCCTCACCATAGCCCTCAACCTTACCCTAATCCTAACACAAAACTTCATCCTAAACTTCACCCTAACCCTAACCCTAACCCTCACCCTTACCCTCACCCTCAGCCTAACCCTAAGCATAAACCTTACCTTAACCCTAATCCTAACCTTAACCCTCACCATAACCCTAACCCTAAGCCTAAGCCTAACCGAGACACTAACCCTAAACCTAAACCTAAACCTAAACCTAAACCTAACCCTAAACTTAACCCTAATCCTCAGCCTCACACTCACCCTAACCTAAACCATAACCCTAACCCTCACCCTAACTCTAAGCCTAAACCTAACCCTATCCAGAACTCTCACACTCACCCTCACCCTAACCCTAATCTTAAACCTAACCCTATCCCTATCCCTAGCCCTCACCCTAACCCTCACCCTAGCCCTCACCCTTACCCTAATCCTAACCCTAATCCTCATAAATAACCTCACCCTAACCCTTACCCTAAACCTCACCCTAACCCGAAGCCTAAAACTCACCCTCATATTCAGCCTAAGCCTAAGCCTAAGATTAACCCTAACTCTAATGTTAACCCTCACTCTAAACCTAACCCTAACACTAACCCTAACTCTAACTCTAAATCTCACCCTCATCCTAAACCTAACTCTAAACATAACCTAAACCTAAACCTCATCCTAACCCAAACCCTAATAATAACCCTAACACTCACCCTAACCCTAACCCTAAAATTAACCGAACCCTAATTCTCACCCTAACCCTCACCCTTACCCAAAACCTCACCCTTACCCCCACCCTCAGCCTAAACCTAAGCCTAACCCTAACCCTAACCCTCACAGCCACCCTAAACCTTACCCTAATCCTAATCCTAACTCTAAGCCTAACCCTCACCCTCAACCTAACCCTCACCCTAACCCTAACTCTAACACTAACCCTAACCCTAACCCTCAACCTCAGTCTCACCCTAACCTTAAATCTAACCCTAAACCTCACCCTCACCCTAACCCTAACCCAAAACCGCACACTAATCCTAATCCTAAACCTCACCCTCAGCCTAGCCCTCACCCTAACCCTAATCCTAACCCTAACCCTCATCCTAACCCTCACCCTAACTCTCACCCTCACCTTAACTGTAACACTAACCCTAACAATAAAACTAACCATAACCCTAAACATCACACTAACCCTATTCCTCACCCCCACCCTCACCCTCAGCATAACCCTAAGCGTAAGCCTAACCCTCACCCTAAGCCTTATATTCACACTAACACTAAACGTAACCCTAAACCTAACCCTATCCCTAAATCTCAACCTAACCCTCACCCTCACCCTAACCCTCACACTAACCCTAACCCTAACCCTCACCCTCACCCTCATCTTAACTCTAACCTTAACCCTAACAATAACACTAATTCTAACAATAAACCTCACCCTAACCCTAATCCTAAGCCTAATTCTCCTCATAACCCTGAGCCTAAACTTAAACCTAACCCTCACCCTAACCCTAACCCTAACCATCAACCTAAACCTAACACTCATGCTCACCGTACCCCTAATCATAACGCTCACCCCAACCCTAACCCTCACCCTAACACTTACCCTCACCCTAACACTAACCCTAAAACTAACACTAACCCTCACACTAACCCTAACCATCACCCTAACCCTAAACCTCACTCTAACCCTAACCCTAGCCCTCACCCTATCCCTAATTCTCAATCAAACCCTAACCCTCAACCTTCCCATAACCCTAACTCTCACCCTAACCCTAACCCTTACCCTCACCCTAAACCTAACCCTCACCCTCACCCTAACCCTAACCCTAACCCTAACCTTAACACTACACCTAACCCTAACCCTAACCCTAATCCTAAACCTAACCTTAACCCTCATCCTCAACCTAACCCTAACAGGAACCCTAAAGCTAACCCTCACCCTCAGCCTCACCCTAATACTAATTCTAACACTAAACCTCACCCACATCCTAACGCTAATGCTAACACTAACGCTAACCCTAACCCTCCCCCTAACTCTAAACCGAACCCTAACCCTAATACTAACCCTAAACCTAAACCTCAACCTAACCCTCACCCTAACCCTAACTCAATCCCTAAACCTCACCCTCACCCTAACTCTCATTCTAATACTAACCCAAACACTAAACTTCACCCTAACCCTAACCCTAACCCTCACCCTAACCCTCACAGTAACTGTAACCCTAAACCTAAACCTAACAATAATCCTAACCCTCACCTAGCCATAACCCTCACCCTAAACCAAACCCTAACCCTAACACTTACCCTCACCCAAACACTAACCCTAACACTAACCCTAAACCTCAACCTAACCCTCACCCTCAGCCAAACCCTAACAATAAGCCAATCCCTAACCCTCACCTGAACCCTCTCCCTAACCCTATATCTAACCCTAAACCTCACCCTCACCCTCACCCTAACCCTAACCCTAACACTAAAACCCATCCTAACCCTAACCCTAACCCTCACCCGCACCGACACCCTCATCGTAACTCTATCCCTAACCCTAACAATAACACTAACCTTAACCCAAACCATCACCCTAACCCTAATCCTCACCCCCACCCTCACCCTCAGCCTAAGCCTAACCCTCACTCTCAACTTCACCCTAACCCTAGTCCTAAACCAAACCCTATCCCTAAACCTCAACCTAAGCCTCACTCTCACCCTAACCCTAACACTGACCTTAACCCTAAACCTCATCCTAACCCTGCCCCTAACCCTAATTCTAACCCTAAACCTCACCCTCACCCTAACCCTAACCCTATCCCTAACCCTAAGCCAAACACTAACCCTAATCCTAATCCTCAATGTAACCGTAACCAGAGCAGTAACCCTAAACCTAACAATAACCCTAACCCTAAACCTAACACTAATCATAAGCTTCAACCTCACCCTAACCCAAAACCAAACCCTAACCCTGACCCTCACCGTCAGCCTAAACCTAACCCTAACCCTAAGCCTCACCGTAACCCTAACCCTATCCCTAAACCTAAACCTAACCCTAACCCTAAACCTAAACCTAATCCTAATCCTCAGACTCACCCTCACCCTAACCCAAACCTAACCCTAAGCCTCACCCTAACCCTAAGCCTAACCCTGACCCTAACCCTAACCCTCAAACTCACCCTAAGCCTAACCCTAATCCTAAACCTAACGTATCCCTAAACCTAACCCTCACCCTAACCCTCAGCCTAGCACTCACCCTAACCCTAATCCTAAACCTAAACCTCATCCTAACCCTCACCCTAACCCTAACCCTAACCCTCACCCTAACCCTAAATCTAACCCTCAACCTCATGCTTGGCCTAAGCCTAAGCCTAAGCCTAAGCCTAACCTAACCCAAACACTAACCCTCACCCTAACCCTAACCCTAACACTAACCCTAACTCTAACCGTAAACCTCACTCTCACCCTAAGCCTAACTCTCACCCTAACCCTAAATCTAAACCTTATCCTAACTCTAACCCTAACCCTCAACATCACCCTCACCATAACCATAACCATAACCCTAACCATAACAATAACCCTAACCCTAAACCTCACCCTCACACTTACCCTCACCTAACACTAACCCTAACGCTAACACTAACCCACACACTAACCCTAACCATCAACCTAACTCCAAACCTCACCCTAAACCTAAACCTAAACCTCACCCTCACCCTAGCCTTCACCCTAACCCTAACCCTCATCCTCACCCTAAACCTCACACTAACCCTAACACTAATCCTCAATCTAACCCTCACCCACACCGTTCCTCTAATCCTAACCCTCACCCTAACCCTAATCCTCACCCGAACGTAACCCTTACACTCAGCCTAACCCTCATGTTTACTCTTACCATCACCCCACCCTAACACGTACCCTAACCCTAACGCTCACCCTAACCCTCACCCTAACCCTAACTCTACACCTAAACCTCATCCTCACCCTAAGCCTAATCTTACCCCTAAACATAAACCTTACCCTAACCCTAACCCTAACCCTCACCCTCACCTTAACTCTAAACCTAACCCTAACAATAACACTTATTTTAACCCTAACCCTAACCCTAACCCTAACGCTTATCCTAACCCTCACCCCTCAACCTCAGCCTTACCTGAATCCTAATTCTAAAACTAAACCGCACCCACATAGTAACCTTAACGCTAACCCTAACCCTAACCCTAAAACTCCCCCTAACTCTCAACCTAACCCTAACACTAACACTAACCCTAACCCTAAAACTCAACCTAACTTTCACCCTAACCCTAAATCTATACCTAAACCTCACCCTCACCCTAACCCTCACTCTAACCCAAACCCAAACCCTAAACCTCACCCTAACTATAACCCTAACCCTCACCCTCACCCTCACAGTAACAGTAACCCTAAACCTAAACCTAAAAATAGCCCTAACCCTAATATTAACCCTCACCATAACCATAAACCTCACCATAACCCAAACACTCACCCTAACACTTACCCTAACCCTAACACTAACCCTCACACTAAACCTAACCCTAACAGTAAACCTATACCTCAAACTAACCCTCACCCTCACACTAACCCTAACACTAACCCAATCCCTTACCCTCACCTTAACCCTCTCCTTAACCCTATATCTAACCCTAAACCTCACCCTCTCCCTAACCCTAACCCTAACCGTAACCCTAAACCCCACACTAACCCTAAAACTAACGCTCACACGCATCCTCTCCCTCACTGTAACTCTAACCCTAACCCTAACAATAACACTAACCCTAAACCGAACCATCATCCTAACCCTAATCCTCACACCCACCCTAACCCTCAGCCTAACCCTAACCCGAACCCTCAACCTAACACTTACCCTCACCCTAACACTAACCCTAAACCTTACACTAAATCTCACACTAACCCTAAACATCACCCAAACCCTAAACCTCACCTTAACCCTAAACCTAAAACTCACCCTCACCCTAGCCCTCACTCTAATGCTAATCCTCAATCTAACCCTCACCCTCACCCTCAGCCTAAACCTAAGGCTAACACTAACCTTAACCCTAACCCTCACACTCACAGTAACCCTAACCCTAATTCTAATCCTAACCCTAAACCAAACCCTCACCGCCACCCTAACCCTAACACTAAACCTAACACTAACCCTAACCCTAAACCTCACTATCAATATCAAGCTCAGCCTGTTCCTAAGACTAACCCTAACCCTTACCCTAACCCTCACCCTCACCCTAGCCCTCACCCTAAACCTAATCCTAACCCTAACGCTCATCCTAACCCTCACACTAAACCTAACCCTAACCATCACCCTAACCCTAATCTTCACTTCCACCCTCACCCTCAGCCTAACCCTAAGCCTATGCCTAACCCTAACCCTAACCCTCACACTCACACTCACCCTAAACCTAATCCTAACCCTAACCCTAATGCTAAACCTCAACATAACCCTCACACTAATCTTAACCCAAACATTAACCCTAAACCTAACCCGCGACCTAACCCTCCAACTAACCCTAAATCTAACACTAAACTTCACCCTCACCCTAACCTTAATCCTAACCCTATCCCTAAACCTCACCCTAACCCTAACCATAACCCTCACATGCACACTCACCCTCACCCTCACCATAACTCTAAACCTAACCCTAACAATAACACTAATTCTAACCCTAAACTGAACCCTAAGCCTAAACCTAATGCTAATAATCACTCTCACCCTAACCATAATCCTAACCTTAACCCTCACCCTAACCCTAAACCTCACCCTGAGTGTAACCCTAACCCTCATCCTAACCATCACCCTAACCATAAACTTAACCCTAAACCTTACCCTAAAACTAAACCTAAACCTAACCCTCACCCTAGCACTCACCCTAGCCCTACTCTTAACAATAATCCTCATCCTAACACTCACCCTAACCCTAAACCTCAACCTCACCATCAGATTAACCCTAAGCCTAACACTAACCCTAACCCTAACCCTAACCCTCACACTCACCCTAACCCTTACCCTAATCCTAATGGTAACTCTAACCCTAACCCTCAACCTCACCCTCACACTAACCCTAACTCTAACCCTAACCCAAACTCTAACCCTAAACCTCACCCTCACACTAACCCTAACTCTAACCCTAACCCTAACCCTAAACCTCACCCTCACCCCAGCTCTCACCCTAACCCTAATCCTAACCCTACACTCATCCTAAACCTACCCATAACACTAACCCTAACCCTCACCCTAACCCTAACATTCACCCTCACCCTAAGCCTAACTCTAACCCTAACCCTCACCCTCACACTCACCCTAACCCTAACCCTAATCCTCACACTAACCCTAAACCTCAACTTCACCCTCACCCTCAGCCTAAACCTAAGCCTAACCCTAACCCTCACTCGAACCTTCACACTCACCCTAACCCTAACCCTACTGCTACACTTAACCCTAATCCTAACCCTCACCCTCAACCTAACCCTCTCCTTAAGCCTAACCCTAACATTAATCCTAACCCTAACCCTCACCCTCAGCCTCACCCTAACCCTATGTCTAACACTAAACCTCACCATTACCCTAACCCTAAACCAAACACTATGCCTCAACCTCATCCTAAACCTAACCCTAACCCTCACCCTCACCCTAACCATAACCCTCACCATAAACCTAACCCTCACCCTAACACTTTCCCTCAGGCTAAAACTAACCCTACCCTTAACATTAACCATCACACTAACCCTAACACTAATCATCAATCTAACCCTCACCCTCACCCTAACCCTAAACCTAACCCTCACCCTAACCCTAACCCTCACCCTTAACATAACCCTCACCCTCAACCTAACCCTCAACTTTACCGTTACCGTCACCCCCACCTTAACCCTCAGCCTAATCCTAACCATCACCCTAACCCAAACTCTACCCCTAAACCTCACACTCACCCTAACCCTAACTCTAACCCTAACCCTAACACTAAACCTCACAGTCACCCTAACCCTCACCCTAAGCCTAAGCTTAAACCTCACCCTAATCCTTACCCTAAACCACACCCTCACCCTAGCCCTTACCCTAACCCTCACCCACAACCTCAGCCTCAACGTAACTCTAACCCTAACCCTAACCCTAAGCCTAAGCCTAAACATAACTCTAACCCTCACCCACACCCTCACACTCAGCATAACCCTAAGCCTAACTCTAAACCTAATTCTAAACCTCACAGTAACCCTAACCTTAACCCAAACCCTAATAGTAACCCTAACCCTAAACCTAACCCTAAACCTAACCCTAACCCTCAGTCTCACCGTCACTCTAAAGCAAACCCAACCCTAACCCTCACCCTAACTCTAAGCCTAAACCTAACCCTAAACCTAATCCTCACACTCACCCTAACCCTAACCCTAATCCTAAAACTACCCCTACCCTTAACCTTAACCCTCACCCTAAACCTTAGCCTAGCCCTCACCCTAACCATAATTCTAACCCTAAACCTCAACCTAACCCTACCCCTAACCCTAATTCTAACCCTAAACCTCACCCTAACCCTAAACCTAACCCTAACCCTAACCCTAAACCTCAACTTAACCCTAACCCTAGCCCTAACCCTAAACCTAACACTAACCCTAACCCTAAACCTAACACTAATCCTCAACCTCACCTTCACCCTAACCCAAACACTAACCCTAACCCTAACACTAATCCTCAACCTCACCTTCACCCTAACCCAAACACTAACCCTAACCCTCACCCTCACCCTCAGCCTAACCCTAAGCCTAAGCCTATCCCTAACCTCAAACTAACCCTAACCCTAACCCTAACCCTAAACTAACCCAAATCCTCAGCCTCACCCTCACCCTAACCCAAACCCTAACCCGAACCCTCACACTAACCATAAACCTCACCCTAACCCTAACCCTCACCCTAAAACTTACCCTCAACCTATCATTTACCCTCACCCTAACACTAACCTTAACCCTAACATGAAACCTAACCCACGAACTAACCCTCCCCCTAAACCAAATATAACCCAAAACCTCACCCTCACTTTAACCATAATCCTACCCCTAACCCTAAACCTCACCCTAACCCTAACTCTAAACCTCACCCTCACCCTCACCCTCACCTTAACTCTAACCTTAATGCTAACAATAACACTAATACTAACAATAAACCTAACGCTAACCGTAACCCTAATCCTAACACTCACCCTAACGCTAACCCTAATCCTAACCCTCACTCTCACCCAAAACCTAACCCTAAACCTCAGCATATAAATAACCCTCATCCAAACCCTCACCCTAACACTAACCCAAAACCTAAACCTCATTCTAACACTAACCCTAACCCTAACCCTCACCCTAGCCCTCACCCTAACCCTAATCCTAACCCTAATTCTCGTCATAACCCTCAGCCTAAACCTAAAACTAACCCTCACCCTAACCCTAACCCTAACCATCAACCTAACCATAACCTTCACGCTAAACGTAACCGTAATCATAAAACTCACCCTAACCCTAAACCTCCCCCTAACACTTACCCTCACTCTAACCCTAACACTAACACTAACACTAACCCTCACACTAACCCTAACCATCACCCTAACCCTAAATTTCACCCTAACCCTAACCCTAACCCTCACCCTCACCCTAGCCCTAACCCTAACCCTAATCCTCAATCAAACCCTCACCCTCAACCTTACCCTAACCCTAACACTCAACCTTACCCTAATTCTCACCCTTACCCTACCCTCACCCTCAGCCTAACCCTCAGGTTTACCCTTTCTGTCACCCCCAACATAACCCTCACCCTAACTCTAACCCTCAACCAAAACCTCATCCTAACCCTAAAGCTAATCCTAAACCTCACCCTCACCCTAACCCTAACTCTAACCCAAAACCTAACACTAATCATCAACCTAACCCTAACCCTTACCCTCAACCTAAACCTAACCCTCACCCTCACCCTAACCCTAACCCAAACCCTAACCCTAACACTACCCCTAACCCTAACCCTAATCCTAATCGTAAACCTAACCCTAACCCTCACCCTCACCCTAACCCTCTCCCTCACCCTAAACCTAATTCTAAGACTAAACCTCAACCACATGCTAACCCTAATCCTGACACTAACACTAACCCTAACCCTCCTCCTAACTCTAAACCTAACCCTAACACTAACACTGAACCTAAACCTAAAACTCAACCTAACCTTCACCCTACTCCTAACTCTATCCCTAAACTTGACCCTCACACTAACCCTCACTCTAATCCTAACCCAAACCCTAAACCTCATCCTAACCCTAAACCTAACCCTCAACCTCACCCTCACATTAACTGTAACCCTAAACCTAAACCTAACAATAACCCTAACCCTAATCCTAAACCTCACCCTAACCATAACCCTCACCCTAACCCAAAACCTCACCCTAACACTTACCCTCACTCTAACACTAACCCTAAACCTAACACTAACCATAACCCTAAACCTAACTCTAAACCTCAACCTCACCCTCACCCTCACCCTAGCCCTAACAATAACCCTATCCCTAACCCTCTCCCAAACCCTTTATCTAACCCTAAACTTCACCATCACCCTCACCCTAACCCTAACCCTAACCCTAAAACCCACCCTAATCCTAACCCTAACCCTCACCCGCACCCTTACCCGAACCCTCACCCTAACACTTATTTTAACCTAACACTTACCCTCACCCTAACACTAACCTTAACCCTAACGCAAACCCTAACCATAACCCACGAACGAAACTTCCCCCTAACCCAAACCTAACCCGAAACCTCACCCTCATTCTAACCCTAATCCTACCCCTAACCCTAAACCTCACCCTTACCCTAACCCTAACCCTCAACCTCACCTTAACTCTAACCTTAACCCTAACAATAACACTAATTATAACCCTAAACCTAACGCTAACCCTAACCCTAATCCTAACACTAACCTTAAACCTAAATGTATTCCTAAACCTAACTCTCACCCAAACCCTAACCCTCACCCTCAGTATAATCTTAACCCTCATCCAAACCCTGACCCTAACACTAACCCTAACCCTAAACTTCACTCTAACGCTAAACCTACCCCTAACCCTCACCCTAGCCCTCACCGTAACCCTAATCCTAACCCTAATTCTCCTCATAACCCTCAGCCTAAACCTAAACCTAACCCTCACCCTAACCCTAACCCTAACCATCAACCTAACCCTAACTCTCATGCTCACCGTAACCCTAATCATAACCCTCACCCTAACCCTAACCCTCACCCTAGCCCTCACCCTAACCCTAATCCTAACCCTAATTCTCCTCATAACCCTCAGCCTAATCCTAAACATAACCCTCACCCTAAACCTAACCCTAATCATCAACCTAACCCTAACTCTCACGCTCACCGTAACCCTAATCATAACCCTCACCCTAACCCTAACCCTCACCGTAGCCCTCACCCTAACCCTAATTCTCCTCATAACCCTCAGCCTAAACCTAAACATAACCCTCACCCTAACCCTAACCCTAACCATCAACCTAACCCTAATACTCACGCTCACCATAACCCTAATCATAACCCTCACCCTAACCCTAACCCTCACCCTAACACTAATCCTAAAACTAACACTAACCCTCACACTAACTCTAACCATCACCCTAACCCTAAAACTCACCCTAACTCTAACCCTAAACCTCACCCTCACCCTAGCCCTCACCCTAACCCTAATCCTCAATCAAAACCTCAAGTACAACTTTCCCCTAAACCTAACACTCACCCTAACCCTAATTCTCACCCTTACCATAAACCTCACCCTCAGCCTAACCCTCAGGACTACCCTTACCGTAACACCCAACATAACCTAGACCGTAACTCTAACCCTCAACCTAACCCTCATGCTAACCCTAACATTACCCCTAAACCTCACCCTCACCCTAACCCTAACTCTAACCCAAACCCTAACACTAAACCTCAACCTAACCCTAACCCTTACCCTCACCCTAAACCTAACCCTCACCCTCACCCTCACCCTAACCCTAACCCTATCACTATCCCTAACCCTAACCCTAATCCTAATCCTAAATCTGACACTAACCCTCACCCTCACCCTAACCCTCACCCTCACCCTAACACTAACAGTAACCCTAAACCTAAGCCTCACACTCAGCCTCACCCTAACCCTGATTCTAACACTAAACCTCACCCACATCTTAACCCTAATGCTAACACTAACGCTAACCCTAACCCTCCCCCTAACTCTAAACCTAACACTAACACTAACACTAACCATAAACCTCAACCTCAATCTAACCCTCAACCTAACCCTAACTCTATCCCTAAACCTCACCCTCACCTAATCCCTCACTCTAACACTAAACCAAACCCTAAACCTCACCCTAACCCTAACACTACCCCTAACCGTAACCCTAATCCTAATCCTAAACCTGACCCTAACCCTCACCCTCACCCTAACTCTCACCCTCAGCCTAACCCTAACAGTAACCCTAAACCCAACCCTCACCCTCAGCATCACCCTAACCCTGATTCTAACACTAAACCTCACTCACATCCTAACCCTAATGCTAACACTAACGCTAACCCTAACCCTCCCCCTAACTCTAAACCTAAACCTGACACTAACACTAACCCTAAACCTCACCCTCAACCTAAACCTCACCCTTACCCTAATCCTAAAACCCACCCTAAACCTAACCCTAACCCTCACCTGCACCCTCACCCTCACAGTAACTCTAATCCTAAACCTAACAATAACACTAACCCTAACCCGAACCATCACCCTAAACCTAATCCTATCCCCCACCCTCACCCTCACCATAACCCTAACCCTCACCCTAATCCTAAATCTCGCCCTAACCCTAAAACTAACCATAACCCTCACCCTCATCCTAGCCCTCACCCCAACCTTAATTTTAACCCACAGCCTCACCCTAATCGTAACCCTCATCCTCACCCTAAACTTCACATTAACCCTCACCCTAATCCTCAATTTAACCCTTAACGTAACTCTAAACCTAACACTAACACTCACACTTATTTTAAACCTCACCCTCAGCCTAAACCTAACCTTTACCATTACCATCATCCTCACCATAACTCTACCCCTAACCCTAAAGCTCATCCTAACCTTCACCCTAACCGTAAACCTAAATATCACCCTAACCCTAACCCTCACCCTCAACCTCAAGCTCAGCCTAACCCTAAGCCTAAGCCTAATCCTTACCCTAACCCTCACCGTCACCCTAGCCCTCACACTAAACCTAATCTTAACCCTAAACCTCATCCTAACCCTCACCCTAACCCTAACCCTAACCATCATCCTAACCCTAATCTTCACACCCAAGCTCAACCTCAGCCTAACCCTAAGCCCAAGCCTAAACTTAACCCTAACCTTCTCACTCACATTCACCCTAACCCTAACCCTAATCCTAACCCTAACCCTAACCCTTAACCTCAACCTAACCCTCACCCTAAACTTAACCCTAACACTAATCCTAACCCTAACCAAGGAAATAACCTTCCCCCTAAACCTAAATCTAACCCTAAACCTCACCCTCAGCCTAACCATAACTCAAACCCTCACCCTCACCCTCAATGTAACTCTAAACCTAACCCTAAAAATAACACTAATCCTAACCCGAAACCTAAACCTAACCCTAAACATAACCCTAATCCTAGCACTCACACTCACCCTAACCCTAATACTAAACCTAACCCTGACACTAACCCTAACCCTAACCCTAATCCTAAACGTAACACTAACCCTCTTCCTCACACTAACCCTCAACCTAACCCTAACCCTAATACTAACCCCAACCCTAACCCTCACCCTCAGCCTCACCCTAACCCTAACTCTAACCGTAAATCTCAACCTCACCCTAACCCTAATCGAAAACCTAACCCTAAACCTCACCATAACCCTAACCCTAAACCTCACCCTCACCCTAGCCCTCACCCTCAACCTCACCCTCAGCCTAAACCTGAGCCTAACCCTAAACCTAACCCTAACACACAAAGTCACCCTCACCCTTACACTAATCCTAACCCTAACCCTAACCGTAATCCTCCCCCTAACTCTCACCCTAACCCTAATCCTAACACTAACCCTAACCCTCAAACTAACCATCACCCTAACCCTGACTCTAACCCTAAACCTCACCCTCACCTTTACCCTAACTCTAAACCTAACCCAAACCCTAAACCTCCCCCTAAACCTAACCCTAAGCCTCACCCTCACCTTAACTGTAAACATGAACTGTACCATAACAATAACCCTAACCCTAATCCTTAGCCTCACCCTAACCCTAACAGTCACCCTAACCATAAACCTCACCCTAACCCGTCCCATAACCCTAACTCAAACCCTAAACCTCACCCTCACCCTCACCCTAACCCTAAACCTCACCATAAACCTCACCCAAACCTTCATTCACAAGCTCACACCGTACCTCATTGTAACTCTAACCCTAACCATAACAATAAGACTAACACTAATCCTAACATTAACCCTATCCATAACCATAACCCTCACCCTCAGCCTCACCCTAACAGCAAACTTAACCCTAACCATAACACTAACAATAACCATAACAGTAACTCTAAACCTAACCCTAACCCTAAACTTTACCTAATCCTCACCCCCACCCTCACCCTAAGCCTAACCCTAAGCCTAGCCCTAACCCTAACCCTAACCCTCACCGTAACCAAACACAAATCATAATGCTAACCCTAACCAAAACCCTAACCCTAACCCAAAACCTAACCCTAAACCTAACCCTAACACTAACCCTAATCCTCACCCTCACCCTCACCCAAACCAAAATATAACCCTAACCCTCACAATAACCCCAAGCTTAACCCTAAACCTAACCCTCACACTAGCCCTCACCTTAACCATAATCCTAAAACAAACCTTATCCCTAACAGTAACCCTCACCCTAACCCTCGCCCCATCCCTCACCCTAACCCTAACCCTAACCCTAAACCTCATCCTAAACCTCACCCTATCCCTAAACCTAAACCTCACCCTAACCCTCAACTTAACTCTAAACCTAACCCTAACAATAACCCTAAACTTAAACCTAACCCTAAACCTCACACTCACCGTAATTCTAAACCTAACCCTAACACTAAACCTCATGCTAATGCTAATCATATGCCTCAACCTCACACTAGCCCTCAACCTAACCCTAAACCTCATCCTAACCCTAACCCTAACCCTAAAACCCTAACCCTCACATTAATCCTAACCTTCACCTTCACGATCGGCCTAAGCCTTCTAAGCCTAAGCCTAAGACTAACTCTAACCCTCACACTCACCCTCACCCTAACCCTAATTGTAACACTAACCCTAACCCTAATCCTCACACTAACCCTCAACCCAATGCTAAATCTAACCCTAAACGTCACCCTCACCTAACCCTAACACTCACCCTCAACCTCAACCTCCGCCTAATACTAAGCCTAACCCTAACCCCAACCCTAAACCTAACACTAAACCTAACCCTAACTCTCACCCTAACCCTCACCCTAACCCTCAAGCTTTCCCTAGCCCACACCCTAAACCTAAGCCTAAGCCTAACACTCACTCTAACCCTCACTCTAACCCTAACCCCAACCCTCACCCTAAACCTAACCCTCACCCGCACCCTCACCCTAACTCTAATCCTAACTCTAACCCTAACCATAACCCTCAACCTCAGACTCACACTAACCCTAATTCTAACACAAAACCTCACCCACATACTAACCTAACACTAACCCTAACCCTAACCCTCTACCTAACTCTCAACCTAAACCTAACACTAACACTAACCCTAACCCTAATTCTATCCCTCACCCTCACCCTCACCCTGACTCTAACCCTTACCCAAACCCTAAGCCTCACACTAACCCTAACCTAACCCTCACCCTCAGCCTCACAGTAACCGTAACCCTAAACCTAACACTAACCTTATCCCCAACCCTCACCTTAACCCTCTCCCTAACCTTATATCTAACCTTAAACCTCACCATAACCCTTACCCTAACCCTAAACTCCACCCTAAACCTAACCCTAACCCTCACCCGCACTCTCACCTCACTGTAACTCTAACCCTAACCCTAACAATAGCACTAACCCTAACCCGATCCATAACCCTAACCCGAACCATCACACTAACCCTAACGCTCACCCCCACCCTCACTCTCAGGCTAACCCTAAACCTAACCCTAACACTAACCCTACACCTCACCCCCAACCTCACCCTCAGTCTAACCCTAAGACTAAGCCTAACATTCACCCTCACCCTCATCCTAACCCTAGTCCTAAACCAAACCCTTTCCCTAAACCTCAAACTAACACACACCCTCACCCTCATCCTAACACTAACCCTGAACATAAACATCACCCTAACCCTACCCCTAACCCTAACCCTTACCCTAAAACTCACCCTCACCCTAAACCTAACCCTAACCATAAGCCTAACCCTAAGCCTAACCCTCAACCTCACCCTAACACTAACACTAGCCCTAACCCTAAACCTAAACCTAAGCCTAACCATAAACCTGAGAGTAATCCTCAGTGTCACCCTCACCCTAACCCAAACTCTTAACCTAACCCTCACCCTCACCCGCAGCCTACGCCTAAGCCTAACCCTAACCCTATCCCTAACCCTCACCGTAACCCTCACCCTAACCCTAAGCGTAACCCTAAAGCCAACCCTCACCCTAACCCTAAACCTAACACTAAACCTCACCCTCACCCTCACACTAAACCAAAACCTAACCCTAAACCTCACCCTAACCCTAAGCTTAATGCTAACCCTAACCATAACCCTCACCCTCACAATGACCCTAACCCTAATACTAACCTAACCCTATCCCTAAACCTAACCATCACCCTAACCCTCAGCCTAGCCTTCACCCTAACCCTAATCCTAACCCTAAAACTCATCCTAAACCTCACCCTAACCCTAACCCTAACCCTCACCCTCATGCTCGGCCTAAGCCTAAGCCTAAGCCTAACCTAACCATAACCATAACCCTGAACCTCACACTAACCCTAACACTGACCCTAACTCTAAACGTAAACCTCACCCTCACACTAACCTTAACTCTAACCCTAAAGCTAACAATAAACCTCACCATCACCTTAACCCTTACTCTCACCCTAAACCTAAACCTCACCCTCACCCTCACCCCCAGGCAAAACCTAAGGCTAACAGTAATCCTAACCCTAACCCTCACACTCACCCTAACCCTAACCCTAATCCTAATCCTAAACCTAACCCTAATCCTCCCCCTAAATCTCAACCTAAACCTAACACTAACACTAACCATAAACCTAAACCTCAACCTCACCCTCACCCTAACCCTAATTCTATCCCTAAACATCACCCTCAACCTAACCCTCACTCTAACCCTTACCCAAACCCTAAACCTCACACTAACCCTAACCTAACCCTCACCCTCACCCTCACAGTAACTGTAACCCTAAACCTAACACTAACCCTATCCCTAAACTTCACCTTAACCCTCTCCCTAACCCTATATCTAACCTTAAACCTCACCCTCACCCTAACCTTACCCTAACCCTAAACCCCACCCTAACCCTAACCCTAACCCTCACCCTCACCCTAAACGCCACCCTCATCTTCACCCTCAGCCTAACATTTCGACTAACCCTAATCCCAAGGCTAACACGAACACTAACCCTAAACCTCACCCTAACCCTCACCCCAACCCTAACCCTAACCTTCACCCTCACCCTAGCCCACACTCAAACCCTATCCGTAATCCTCACCCTCACCCTCACCCTAACTCTAATCCTAATCCGAACAGTAAACCTAACCCTAACCCTAACCCTCACCCTAAGCCTAACTCTAACCCTAAACCTCACCTTCACGCTAACCCAAACCCTAATACAAAACCTTACCCTAAACCTATACCTTACCCTAACACTGACGCTCACCCTAACACTAACACAAACCCTAATACTAACCCTCACACTAATGCTAACCATCACCCTAAACCTAAACCTCACCCTAACCCTAAACCTAACCCTCAACTTCACCCTATCTCTCACCCTAACCCTAACCCTCATTCTCACCCTAAACCTCACACTAATCTTAACACTAATCCTCAATCTAAACCTCACACTCAACCTAACCCTATCCATCACCCTCACCCTTACCATAACCCTCAACCTCAGCCTAACACTCAACTTTATTCTTACTGTCACCCTCATCCTAACCCTCACCCTAATCCTAACCCTCATCTTAACCCTAACCCTAACTGTAACCCTACCCATCACCCTAACTCTAACCCTCACCTCACCTTCAGCCTCAGCCTAAACCTAAGCCTAAGACTAAACCTAACCCTAAACCTCACACTCACCCTAGCCCTCACCCTAACCCTAATGCTAACCCTAACCCTCATCATAACCGTCAACCTAACCATAACCGGAACCATCACTCTAAACCTAATCTTCATCCCCAATCTCACCCTCAGCCTAACCCTAAGCCTAAGGATAACCCTAACCCTAACCCTCACACACATTCTCACCCTAACCCTAATCCTAACCCTAATCCTAACCCTAAACCTAAACCTCAACCTAACCCTCACACTAACCCTAACCCTAACCCTCACCCTCACCTTAGTCCTCACAATAACAATCACTCCAAACCTAACCCACACCCTCACCATAACACAAACCCTCACCCTAAACCTAAACCTAACCCTAGCCCTCATCCTAACCCTAATCCTAACCCCAACACTCATGTTAACCCTCACCTTAACCCTCACCCTAACTCTCACCCTAAAGCTAGCACTAATCCTATCCCTCAACCTAACCCTAAACCTCACCCTCACCATAACCCTAACACTAACCCTAACCCTATCTCTAAACCTAACCCTCACCCTAATGCTCACTCTAACCCTAACCCTAACTCTAACCCTAAACCTCACCCTCACCTGAACCCCCACCCTCAACCTCACACTCAGGCTTTCCCTAAGCCTAACCCTAACCCTAACCCTAAACTTCACACACACCCTCACCCTAACCCTAATCCTAATCCTAACCCTAAACCTAACCTTCACCCTAACCCTAAACCCCATCCTAATACTAAATCTAACACTAACCCTAACCCGAAACCTTACCATATCCCTCGACCTAACCCTAACTATAACCCTAAAACTCACCCTCACCCTCATCCTAACCCTAACCCTAACCCTCACCCTAACACTAAAACTAATTCTAACCCTCAACCAAACCCTAACCCTGACCCTCTCTCAAACTGTAACCCTAACCCTCACCCTAACCCTAAACCGAAACCTAAACCTGACCGTAACCCTAACCCTAATCCTCACCCTAACCCTCCCCCTAACCCTAACTCTAACGCTTAACCTCACCTTAACCCTAACCCTAAACATAAACCTCACCCTAACCCTAACACTTACCTCACCCTCACCCTAGCCCTCACTTTAACCCTAATTGTATCCCTAATCCTCACCTTAACCCTCAACCTAACCCTAACCCTAACACTCACCATAATCGTAAACCTAATTCTAACCCTCAACCAAAACCTAACCCTGACCTTCACCATAAGCCTAACCCTAACCCTCACCCTAACACTAAACCTAACCCTAAACCTAAACCACACCATAACCCTAACCCTAACCCTCACTCTCACCCTAGCCTTCATCCTATCCCTATTCCTAACCCTATCCCTCATGATAACCCTAGCCAAATCCCTAACCCTAACCCTAACCCTAAACCTAGACCTAATCCTAACCCTCAAACTAACCCTAACTCTCACCCTCACCATAACCCTAACCCTAACACTGAACCTATCCCTAAACCTAACCCTAACCCTAAACCTCACCCTAACCCCAACCGTAACCCTCACCCTAACACAAGCCGTCTCCCTAACCCTAATCCTAACCTTAACCCCAATCATGACCCTCACCCTAACCCTAAACTTAACCCTCACTCTAAACATAACCCTCACCCTCAACCTAACACTTAGCCTAACACTAAGCCTAAACCTAAACCTAAACCTAACCCACACACTCTCCCTCATCCTCAACATATTCCTAACCCTAACGCTAACCCTAACCCTAAACCGCACTCTCACCCTAGCCTTCACCCTAACCCTAATCTTAGCCCTAAAACAAACTCTAACTGTAACCCTAACACTAAACCTCACCCTAAACCTCACCCTAACCCTCACCCTCACCATAGGGTAACCATAACCCTAACACTAACAATAACCCTAACCCTAACCCTAACCCTCACCCTAACACTTACCCTCACCATTACACTAACCCTAACCATAACACTAACCCTCATGCTAATCTTAACCCTCAACCTAAACCTAAACCTCACCCCCACCCTAAACCTAACCCTAATACTCACGCTCACCCTAGCCCTCACCCTAACCCTAATTCTAACCCCAACCTTCACCCTAAACCTACCACTCATCCTCACCCTAAATCTCACACTAACCCTAACCCTAACTCTCAATCTAACCCTCACCCTCATCCTAACCCTAACCGTAAACCTTACCCTAACCCTCACCCTAACCCTAACCCTTACCCTTATCTTAACCCTCACACTCACCCTAACCCTCACCTTTACACTTACCATCACCCTCACCCTAAGCCTAAACCGCATCCTAATCCTCACCCTAACCGAAAACCTAAACATCACCCTAACCCTAAACCTCACCCTCAACCTCACGCTCAGAGTAAACCTAAGCCTAAGCCTATACCTAACGCTAACCCTCAACCTCAACCTAGCCCTCACCCTAACCCTAATACTAATCCTAACCCTCATCCTAACTCTCAACCTAACCATAACCCTAACCATCACCAAAACCCTAATCCTCTTCCCCAACCTCACCCTCAGCCTAACCCTAAGTCTAAGCCTAACGCTACCCTAACCCTCACACTCACCCTCACCCTAACCCTCATCCTAACCATAACCCTAACCATAACCCTAAACCTCAACCTAAACCTCACCCTCACCCTCTCCCTAAAATTAACCCTTACCCTAACCCTCACCCTAACCCTCCCCTTAACCCTAATTCTAATCCTAAACCTCACACTCACCCTAACCCTAATCCTAACCCTAACCCTAAACCTCAACCTAACCCTAACCCTAACCCTGACCCTTACCCTCACCCTTACCCTCACCATAACTCTAACACTAACCCTAACAATAACACTGATCCTAACCCTAAACCTCACCCTAACACTAATCCTATTCCTAACCCTCACCCTCAGCCTCACCCTCACTGCAAACATAACCATAACCAAAACACTAACAATAATCCTAACTCTAACCCTAATTCTTACCATCACCCTTACCCTAACCCTCATCCTATCCCTAACCCTCACCCTAACCTTAACCCACACCCTCAACATATCCCTAACCCTAAGCCTAACCCTCACCCTCACCCTAACCCTAACCCTAAACTTCACCTGAACACTAACCCTAACCCTCACCCTCACCCTAGCCTTCACCCTTACCCTAATCCTAACCCTAATCCTCAACCTAACACTCATCCTAACCCTAACCCTAACCCTCACCCTAAAAATAATCCTATCCCTAACCCTCAACCTAACCCTAACCCTCACCCTCACTGTAACCCGAACCCTAAACCTCACCCAAACCCTAAACTTAACCCTCATCCTATCCTTCACCCGAAATCTTACATTAACCTTAACCCTAACCCTCACCCTAACCCTAACTCTAACCCTAAACCTCACCCTAAGACTAACCCTCACCCTCACCCTCACTGTAACTCTAACCCTAACCCTAACAATAACACTAACCCTTACCCTAATCCTATCCCTAACCCTCACCTTCACCGTAACCCTAAACATAACACAAACCCTCATCCTAACCTTAACCTAACCCTCACCCTAAACTTCATCCTAACCCTAACTCTAACCCTGAACCTCACCCTCACCGTAACTCTAACCCTAACACTCTCCCTAACCCTAATTCTAACCCTAACCCTAATACTAAAACTCACCCTAAACCTAACCCTAACCCTCACTCTAACCCTAACCCTCACCCTCACCGTAACTCTAACCCTAACACTCTCCCTAACCCTAAAACTAACCCTAACCCTAAATCTCACCCTAATGCTAACCCTAAGCCTAACCCTCACCGTAGCCCTCACCCTAGCCCTAAACCTAAACCTAAACCTCACCCTAACCCTCACACCAACCCTGAAACCCTAACAATCACACTAACCCCAAACATCACCTTCACCCTCAAGCTCGGCCTAAGCCTAAGCCTAAGGCTAAGACTAACCCTCACCCTCACACTCACACTCACCCTCACCGTAACTGTAACACTAACCCTAACCCTAAATCTCACAGTAATACTCACCCTAACGCTTACTCTAACCCTAAACCTCACTCTCATCCTAACCCTAACCCACACCCTCACCCTCTCCCTCCGCCTAACACTAAGCCTAATCCAAACCCTAACACTAACCCTAAACCTCACATTCAAACTCAGGCTAAACTTAAGCCTAAGCCTAACCCTAAACCTAACCCTCGCCCTCACCCTAACACTCAGCCTAAACCTAAGACTAAGCCTAACCCTAACCCTAATCCTCACACTCACACTAGCCCTAACCATAACCCTAAACCAAACCCTAAACCTGACACAAACCCTCACACTCACCCTCACCTTAAACCTAATCCTAATCCTAACTCTAACCCTAACCCTCACCCTCACCCAAACCCTACTGCTAACACTAACACTAACCCTAAACCTCAACCTAACCCTTATCCTAATCCTAACACTAACCCTAAACGTCACACTTGCCTTAACCCTAATCTAACCATAACCCTGAACCTCATCATAACCCTAACCCTAAACCTCACCCTCACCCTAAACCTCACCCTAACCATAACCCTAACCATACGCCTAACTCTAAACCTCATCCTAACCCTAACACTAACCCTCAACATCACCCTCATCCTTACCTTAACCTTAACCCTAACTCTAACCCTAAGAATAACCCTAATCCTAAACCTAATCCTAAATCTCACCCTCACTGTAACTCTAACCCTAACCCAAACCCTTAACCTAACCCTAACCCTGACAATAACCCTAAACCTTAACCTCACCCTAACCCTAACCCTAACACTAACCCTCACCCTAGCACATACCCTAACCCTAACCCTAAACCTAACCTTCACTCTAACCCTCATGCTAAACCTAAAACTAACCCTCACCCTAAATCTAACCCTCACACTCACCCTCAGCCTCAGACTAACCCTAAGCCAAACACTAACCCTAACCCTAACACTTACACTCACCGTCACCGTAACCCTAATCCTAACCCTAAACCTCACTCTAAACCTAACCCTATCCCTCAATCTCACCCTAACCCTAATCCTAACCCTAATCCTAACTCTAACCCTCACACTCACTCTCACCTTAACCCTAATCCCAATCCCAACCCTAACCCTATCCCTCACCCTCACCCTAACCCTCACCCTCACTCTAACCCTCAACCCAACCCTACCCCTAACACTAACATTAACCCTAAACCTCACCCTAACCCTCACCCTAACCCTAACTCTAACCCTAAACCTCACACTCGCCCTAACCCTAACCCTAACCATAAACCTAAACCTCAGCCTAACCCTAACCCTAAAAATCACCCTCACCCTAAAACTCACCCTAACCCAAATCCTAAACCTCACCCTCACACTAGACTTCAAACTAACCCTAACCCTTACCTTAACCCTCACCCTAAACATAACCCTCACCGTAACACTAACACTCACACTAACCCTAACCCTAACATTCACCCTCACCTTCACACTAAAACTAACCCTAACCCTCACCCTCACCCTAAACCAAATCTAAACCTAACCCTCACCCTAACCCTAAGCCTAACCCTAACCCTAACCCTAACCCTCACACTCACCCTCAACCTAAACCTAACCCTAATCCTCACCCTATACCTCACCCTTGCCCTCACCCTCAACCGCACAGTAACTCTAACCCTAGCCCTAACCCTAACCCTAACCCTAACCCTAACCCTAACCCTAACCCTAACTCTAAAATTCACCCTCACCCTAACTCTAATCCTAAACCTAACCCTCACCCTAATCCTAACCATAACCCTCACTGTAACCCTAACCCTCATCCTAACCCTCACCCTAAACCTCACCCTCACCCTATCCCTCACCCTAACCCTAAGCCTAACCCTCACACTCACCCTAACCCTAACCCTAACCATCACCCTCACCCTAAACAAAACCCTAACCCTAACCCTCAACCTAACCCTAAGCCTAACCCTAACACTAATCCTAACCCTCCCTCACACTCACCCTCAATCAAAAACTAATCCTAAACCTAACCCTATCCCTAACCCTAATCATCACACTAAGCATCACCCTAGCACTCACCCTAACCCTAATCCTAACCGTACACCTATTCCTAACCCTCAACCTAATCCTAACCCTAAGCCTCACCCTAACCCTAACCCTAACCCTCACCCTCACCCTAACCCTAACACTAACACTAACTCTAACCTTAAACCTCACCCTCACCCTAACCCTAACTCTAATCCTAAGCCTAAACATAAACCTCACCATAAACCTAACCATAACCCTCACCCTCACCGAAAACGAAACCCTAACCCTAACAATAACCCTAACCCTAACCCTAACCCTCATTCTAACCATAACCCTTACCCTAAACCTAACCCTCAGCCTAACACTTACCCTAACCCTAACACTAAACTTCACACTAACCCTAACCATCTCCCTAAACCTAAAACTCAACCTAACCCTGTCCCTTACCCTAACCCTAGCCCACACCCGAACACTAAGACTCATCCTCACCCTAAACCTCACACTAACCCTAAAACTAATCCTCAATCTAAAACTCACCCTCACCCTAAACCTAACACTAACCCTCAACCTAAACCTAACCCTCACCCTTACCGTAATCCTCACTCTCAGCCTAACCTTAAAGTTTACCCTTACAGTAACCCTTACCCTAACCCACACCCTAAACCTAACCCTAAGCCTCAGCTCCACCCTCACCCTCAGAATAACCCGAAGCCTAAGCCTAACACTAACCATAACCCTCACTCTCACCCTCACGTTAACCCTAATCCTAACCCTAACCCTAACCCTAAACCTAACCCTAACCCTAAATTTAACTCTAAACCTAAACCCCACCCTCAACCTAACCCAAACTCTAACACTAACCCTAAACCTCCCCTTAACCCTAACCCTAACCCTCACCCTCACCCTCAGCGTAACTGTAACCCTAACCCTAACAATAACCCTAACCCTAACACTAACCCTAACCCTAACCAGAACCCTCACCCTAACACTAACCCTCACCCTAACACTTACCCTCACCCTAAACTAACCCTAATCCTAACACTAACCCTCACACTAACTCTAACCATCACCTTAAACCTAAACCTCAACCTAACCCTATCCCGAACCATCAACCTCACCCTAGCCGTCACCCTAACCCTAACCCTCAAATTTACCATAATCCTCACTCTCAGCCTAAACCTCAACTTGACCCTTACTGTCACCCTCACTCTAACCCACAGCCTAACCCTAATCCTCATACTAACCCTCAGCCTAACCGTAACACTAGCCTTTAAGCTAACACTAAATCTCAACATCACGCTCATGCTCAGCCTAAACCTAAGCCTAACCCTAACCCTAACCCTCACACTCACCCTCACCCTCAGCCTAACCCTACCCTAACACTAACACTAACCCTAAACTTCACCCTAACCCTCACCCTAAACCTAAATCTAACCCTAAACCTCACACTCGCCCTAAGCCTAACCCTAATCCTAACCCTAAACCTGAGCCTAACCCTAACACTAAACCTCGATCTCAACCTAAACCTCACCCTAACACTTACCCTAAACCTCACCCTCAATGTAGCCCTCACCCTAACCCTACCCATACCCCTAATCCTCATCATAACCCTCACCCTGACCGTAACCCTAAGCATCATCCTAACCCTAACCCTCACCCACACCCTAACCCTAAAACAAACACTCACACTAACCCTCACACTAACACTAAATCTAAGCTTACACCTCACCCTCACCCTAACCCTAACTCTCAACCACACCCTCACCCTCAGAATAAACCTAAGCCTAACCCTAAGCCTAACCTTCACACTCACTTCACCCTCAGCCTAACCCTACCCCTTACACTAACACTAACGCTCAACCTCACCCTAACCCTCACCCTGAACCTAACTCTAACCCTAAACCTCACACTCGCCCTAAACCTAACCCTAACCCTAAGCCAAAACCTCAGCCTAACCCTAACACTAAACCTCACTTTCAAGTAGCCCTCACCATAACCCTAAACCTAACAGTAACCCTCACACTAAGCATAACCCTAACACTCACACTAAACCTAACCCTCACCCTCAACATCACCCTCAGCCTAACCCTAAGCCTAACGCTAAACCTAACCCTAACCCACACACTAACACTCACCCTAACCCTAACCCTAATTCTAAACATAACCATAACCCTCAACGTAACCCTATCACTCACCCTAAACCTAACCCTAACACTAACTCTAACCCTAACCCTCACCCTAACCCTAACTCTAACACTCATTCTCACCCTCACCCAAACCCTAACACTAAACCTCAAACTAACCCTAACCCTAAACCTCACCCTAACCCTAGCCAACACCCTAACCCTAATCCTAAACCTAACCCTCACTCTAACCAGAACCCTCACACTCAAACTCACTCTCAGCCTAACCCTAAGCCTAACCCTAAACCTAACCCTAACCCACACACTCACCCTCACCCTAACTTTAATAGTAAACCTAACCCTAACCCTCACCCAAACCCTAACACTAAACCTCAAACTAACCCTAACCCTAAACCTCACCCTAACCCTAGCCAACACCCTAACCCTAATCCTAAACCTAACCCTCACTCTAACCAGAACCCTCACACTCAAACTCACTCTCAGCCTAACCCTAAGCCTAACCCTAAACCTAACCCTAACCCACACACTCACCCTCACCCTAATTTTAATAGTAAACCTAACCCTAACCCTCACACAAACCCACACCCTAACCCTAACCTAACACTAACCCTAACCCTAACACTCACACTAACCCTCACCCTAAGCCTAAATCTAACCCTAAACCACACCCTCACCCTAACCATAACTCTAACCTAATCCTAACCCAAAAACTCACCCTAACCCTAAACCTAACCCTCACCCTCACCCTCACTGTCAACATAACACCAAACCTAAAATTAACAAAAACCCTAACCCTAACACTAAACCTCACCCTAACTATAACACTCACCCTAAACCTAACCCTCACCCTAACAATTACCCTCACCCTATCACTAACACTAACCCTAACACTAACCCTCACACTAACCCTAACCCTCACCCTAACCTTAAAACTCACCCTAAACCTAACCCTAACCCTAGCCCTCACCTCACCCTAGCCCTCACCCTAACAATAAACCTAACCCTAACCCTCATCCTAACCCTCACCCTAATCCTAATCCTAACCCTAAACCTCATCCTAACCCTCACCCTAATCCTAAACCTAACCAACACCCGAACCCTAATCCTCACCACCACACTCACCCTCAGCCTAACGCTAAGCCTAAGCCTAACCTTAACCCTCACCCTCACCCTCACTCTAAACCTAATCCTAAACCTAACCCTAACCCTAACCCTGAACCTCAATCTAACCCTCACCCTAACCCTCCCCCTAACCATACCTCTTACCCTAAACCTCACCCTAACCCTCCCCCTAACCATAACTCTAACCCTAAACCTCACCCTCACCCTAACACTAATCCTCATCCTAACCCTAAATCTAACCAAAACCCTAAACCTAACCCTCACACTCACCATAACTCTAACCCTAACCTTAACAATAACACTAATCCTAACTCCAAACCTAACCCTAACCCTAATCCTAACCCTAATCCTCACCCTCAGCCTCACCATCACAGCAAAGGTAACCTTAACCATAACAATAACAATAACACAAACCCTTATCCTATCCCTCACCCTCACCATAATCCTAACCCTAATCATAACCCTCACCCTCACCCTAACCCTAATCCTAACCCTAACCGTCACACTAACCCTAACCCTCACCCTCACCTTAAACCTAAACCAAATCCTAACCCTCACCCAAACAATAATTCTAACTGTCACTGTAACCCTAACCCTCACACCTACCTACACCTTCAACCTAACCCTTAGCCTAAGCCTAACCCTAACCCTCACACTCACCCTCACCCTAACCCTAATCCTAACATTAAGCCTATCCCTAAACCTCAACCTAACCCTCACCCTCACCCTGACTAACAGTAACCCTAACCCTACCCCTCACACTTACCCTCACCCTAAACCTAATTCTAAACTTAACTCTCACCTCAACCTAACCCTAACACTAAACCTCACCGTAAACCTCACTCTAACCCTAACCCTCACCCTAACACTCACTGTAACTCTAACACTAACCCTAACAATAACACTAACCCTAACCCTAACCCTAAACCTAACACTAACCATAAACCTCACACTCAGCCTCACCCTCACCGCAAACTTAACCCTAACCATAACACTAACAATAACCCTAACCCTAACCCTAACACTCATCCTCACCCTAAAGTTCACCCTAACCCTAACACTAATCCTCAATCTAACCCTCACCCTCACCCGACCCCTTCCCCTAACCCTCAGCCTAACCATAACCCTAACCCTTACAGTAACTCTCAACCGCAGCCTAACCCTAACCTTTAGCCTTAACGTCACCCACACCCTAACCATTACCCTAACCCTAACCCTCACCCTCAAAACAGGCCATAATCAAACCCTAGGCCTAAGCCTAACCCTGACCCTAACCCTCACTCTAACCCTAAACCCAACACTCACCCTAACGGTAACCCTCACCCTCACCCTCACCCAAACTCTAATCCTAATCCTAACCCTAATCCTAACCCTCACACTCACCCTCACCTTAACCCTAATCCTAATCCTAACCCAAACAGTAACCCTCACCCCCACACTAAACCTCACCCTAACCCTAATCCTAACAGTAACCCTAACCCTAACATTAACCGTCACCCTAACCCTAACACTAACCCTAAACCTCACCCTCACCCTAACCCTAACCCTAACCCGAATTCTAAACCTCACTCTCAACCTAAACCTTACCCTAACGCTTAACCTCACCCTAACACTAACACTAACCCTAACACTAACCCTCACACTAACGCTAACCATCACCCTAAACCTAAACCTCACCCTAACCATAACCCTAACCTTCAACTTCACCCTATCACTAACCCTCATACGCACCCTAAACCTCACACTAACCCTAACACTAAACCTCAATCTAACCCTCACCCTCAACCTAACCCTAACCCGAACTCTCACCCTAAACATAACTCTCACTCTCAGCCTAACCCTCAACTTTACTCTTACTGTAAACCTCATCCTAATGCTCACCCCAATCCTAAACCTCATCATAACCCTCACCCTAACCGTAACTCTAACCATCACCCTAAACCTAACCCTCACCCTCACCTTCAGCCTCAGCCTAAATCTAAGCCTAAGCCTAAACCTAACCCTTAACCTCACACTCAACCTAGCCCTCACCCTAACCCTAATCCAAACCCTAACCCTCATCCTAACCCTCAACCTAACCAAAACCGGAACCATCACTCTAAACCTAATCCTCATCCCCACCCTCACCCTCAGCCTAACCCTAACCTAAGCCTAACTCTAACACTAACCCTCACACTCACACAAAACCTCACCCTAATCCTAACCCTAACCCTAACTCTAAACTTAAACCTAAACCTAACCCTCACCCTAACCCTAACCCTAACCTTCACCCTCTCCTTAGTCCTAAAACTAACCCTCACCCCAAACCTAACCATCACCCTCACTGTAACCCGAACCCTAACGCTAACCCTAATCCTAATCCTAACCCTCACCCTAACCCTAACACTAAACCTCACCCTCAACCAAGCCCTCACTCTAACCCAAATTGTAACCCTAACCCTCATACTAACCCTCACCCTAACCCTAAAACTAACCCACATCCTAACCCTAAACCAAGTTCTAACCCTCACCCTAACCCTAACCCTGACCCTCACCGTGACACTCACCCTAACCCTCACCCTAAACCTAAACATAACCCTAAACCTCAATGTAACCCTAACCCTAACACTCAGCCTCAAACTAGCACTCATCTTAACCCTAATCCTAACCCGGACCCTAATGCTAACCTTCACCTTAACCCTAACCCTCACCTTAAACCTAGACCTAATCCTAATCCTCAACCTAACCCTAACCCTTACCCTCAACATAACCCTAACCCTAACCCTCACCCTATACCTAAACCTAACCCTAACCCTAAACCTCACCCTAACCCTAACCCTCACTCTCATGCTAGCCCTCACCCTAACTCTAATCCTAAACCTAACCCTCATCCTAACCCTCACCCTAACACTAAACCTAACCCTCACCCTAACCCTAACCCTCACCCTCACCCTCAGCCTAAACCTAAGCCTAATCCGAACCCTAACCATAACCCTCACACTCACCCTCAACCCAAACCTAATCCTAAACCTAACCCTATCCCTAACCCTAACCCTCAACCTAACCCTCACCCTAAACCTAACCCTAATACTAACCCTCACACTAACCCTCAACTTAACACTAACTCTAACACTAAACCGCACCCTCACCCTCACCCTCAGCCTATCCCTAAGCCTAAACCTAACCCTAACCCTCATACTCACCCTCACTCTAACCCTAATCCTAATCCTAACGCTAAACCTAACCCTCACACTAACAGTAACCCTCAAGCTAAACCTAACCCTAACACTAACCCTGATCTTGAACCTCAGCCTATCCCAAGCCCTAACGCTAACTCTAATCTTAAACCGTACCCTCACCCTAACCCTAAACCTAAACATGACCCTCATCCTAACCCTCACCCTAACCCTAACCCTAACCCTCACCCTAACCCTCATCCTAACCCTCACCCTAACCCTAAACCTCACTCTAACACTAACCTTAACCCTCACCCTCTCTCTAGCTCTCACAATAACACTAATCCTAACGCTAATCCTCATCCTAACTCTCACCCTAATCCTAACCGGAACCTTCACCCTAACCATAATCCTAACACTAACCATCAACCTAACCCTAACCCTCAACCTCACCATAAACCCTAACCCTAACCCTCACCCTAAACCTAAACTTAACCCGAACCCTAACTCTCACCCAAACGCTAAACCTAACCCAAACCCTAACCCTAAACCTCACCCTCACCCTCACCCTCAGCTTAACACTAAGCCTAACCGTAAACCTAAGCCTAACCCAAGCACTCAACCTAACACTAAATCTAATCCAAATCCTAACCCTAAAGCTAATCCAGACCCTAACCATCAACTTCATCCAAACCCTCACCCTAACTCTAACCCTAACAATCACACTAACCCTCACCCTAACCCTAACACTCACCCTTACCGTAACCGTAACCCTTACCCAAACCCTCACCCTAACCCTTACCCTAACCCTAACCTAAACCTCACCCTAAACCTAAACCTAACCCTCACCCTCATCCTCACCCTCACTGTAAATTTAAACCTAACCATAACACTAAAAATAACACTAAACCTAACTCTAACCCTCACACTCACTCTCACCCTCACTGTAACCGTAACACTAACCATAACCCTCACACTAACCAGCACCGTAACGCTAACCCTAAACCTAATCCTCACCCTCACCCTAAAGATAACCCTCACCCTCACCCTCACCCTCCGCCTAGCACTAAGCCTAACCCTAACCCAAACCCTAACCCTAATCCTCACAGTCAACCTCAGCCTAACCCTAAGCCTAAGCCTAACCCTAACCCTCACCCTCAGCTTAACCGTAAGCCTAAGCCTAACCTTAACAATACCCTCACCCTCACACTAGCCCTCACCATAAACCTAACCATAGCACTAAACCTAACCCTAACACTCACACTAAACCTAACCCTAACCCTAACAATAACCCTAAACCTCACCCTCACCCTAACACTAAACCTAATCCTAACCGTAATCCTAACACTCAACATCACCCTAACCCTCACCTTTACCTTAACCTTAACCGTAACCCTAACCCTAACAATAACCATAACCCTAAACCTAAACTTAAACCTCACCCTCACCGTAACTCTAACCTTAACCCAAACCCTCACACTAACCCTAATCCTGATCATAACCCTAAAGCTAAACCTCACCCTAAACCTAAACGTTAGTGTTAGGCTAACCCTCACCCTAGGACATACACTAACCCTAATTCTAACCCTAACCCTCACCCTAACCCTCACTCTAACACTAAACCAAAAACTCAGCCTAAATCTAACCCTCACCCTCACACTCAGCCTCAGCCTAACCCTAAGCCTAAAACTAACCCTAACCCTATCTGTTACACTCACAGTCACTGTAACCCTAATCCTAACCCTAACACCAACCCTAACCTTAAAACTAACCCTAACCCTAACCCTCAACCTAACCCTCACCCTAACCCTAGCCCTAACCCTATTGCTCATCCTAGCACATAACCTAACGTTAATCCTAACACTTACTCTCACCATAACCCTCACCCTAACGCTCATTGTAAACATAACCCTAACCCTAACCCTCATCCTCACCCTAACCCTAATCCTAAACCTAACACTAACCCTCACACTCACCCTCACCTTAACCCTAATCCTAATCCTAACCCTTACCCTAACCCTCACACTCACCCTAACCTTCATTCTAACCCTACCCCTAACACTAACACTAACCCTAACCCTCACCCTAACCCTCACCTAACCCTAACTCTAACCCTAACCCTCACCATCGCCCTAACAATAACCCTAACCATAATCCTAAACCACACCCTAACGCTAACCCTAAACCTCATCCTCACCCTAAACCTCACCCTAACCCTAACCCTAAACCTAACTCTAACCCTCACCATAACCATAACCCTCACCTTAACCCTAACATTCACACTAATCCTAACACTCACCCTAACCCTAAGCCTAACCCTAACCCTAAACCTAACCCTCACATTCACCCTCAATCTAAACCTAATCCTAAACCTATCCCTATCCCTAATCCTAACCCTCACTCTAACCATCACACTAGCGCTCACCCTAACCCTAATCCTAACCCTACACCTGATCCTAGCCTCACCCTAACCCTAACCCTCACGTCACCCTAGCCCTCACCCTAAACCTAACCCTCATCCTCACCCTAAACCTCACACTAACCCTAAAACTAATCCTCATTCTTAACCTCAGACTCACCCTAACCCTAACCCTAAACCTCAACCTAACCCTAACCCTCACCATCACCCTCAGACTCAGCCTAACTCTCACCCTAACCCTCACCCTCACCCTAGCCCTCACCCTAACCCTAATCCTAACCCTAACCATAACCCTAAACCTAACCCTAAACCTAACCATCACCCTAAAGCTAATCCTCATTCCCACCCTCACCCTCAGCCTAACCCTAAGCCTAAGCCTAAGCCTAACCCTAACCCTCACACTCACCCACACCATAACCCTAATCCTAAACCTAACCCGAAACCTAACCCTAAAACTCAACCTAACCCTCACCCTAACCCTAACCCCAGCAATAACCCTAACCCCAACCCTCACCCTCACCCTCACCATCACAGTATCTGTAACCCTAAACCTAACCCTAACAATAACCCTAAACTTAACACTAAGCCTAAACCTAACCATAACCCTCACCCTAAGCTTAACCCTCATGTTAACACTTACCCTCACCCTAACAGTAACACTAATCCTAACACTTACCCTCACACTAACCCTAAAAATCACCTTAAACCTAAACCTCAACCTAACTCTATCCCTAACCCTCAACCTCACCCTAGCCCTCACCCTAACCCTAACCCTCATCCTCACCCTAAACCACACACTAACCATAACACTAATCCTCAATCTAACTCTCAACCTCACCTTAACCCTTACCCTATTCCTCACCCCAACCCTCACCCTAACCCTAATAATCTCCTTTACCCTTACAGTCACCCTCAGCCTAACCCTCACCTTAACCCTAACACTCATGCTAACCCTAAGCCTAACTGTAACCCTAACCATCACGCTAACCCTAACCCTCAACCTCACCCTCAGCCTCAGCCTAACCCTAAATCTAAGCCTGACTGAAACCCTAAACTTCACCCTCACCCTTGTCCTCACCCTAAACCTAATGCTAACCCTAACCCTCATCCTAACACGAACACTAACCCTAACAATAACCCTAACCCTATCCCTAACCCTCATTCTAAACATAACCCTCACCCGAACCCTAACCCGAACAATAACACTTACCCTCACACTAACACTAACCCTAACTCTTACACTAACCCTCACACTAACACTAACCATCACCCTAACCGTAACACTCACCCTAACCCTAACCCTAACCCTCACCCTCACCCTAACCCTAACCCTCATCCTCACCCTAAACCTCACACTAACCCTAAAACTAATCCTCAATCTAAACCACACCCTCACCCTAACCCTAACTCTAATCCTCACCCTAACACTAACACTCACATTTACTGTAATCCTCACTGTCAGCCTACCCCTCAACTTTACCCCTACTTTCACCCTCACCCTAACCCTCACACTAAACCTCATCCTCACCCTCACCCTCAGCCTAATCCTACGCCTAACCCTAATCCTACCCCTCACAATCACACTCACCCTCAGCCTAACCCTAGCTCTAACACTAACAATAACCCTAGACCTCACCCTAACCCTAATTCTAACCCTAAACCGCACACTAATCCTCAACGAAAACTAATCCTCACCCCCACCCTCACCCTCAGCCTAAGCCTAAACCTAACCCTAACACTCACCCTCACCTTAACCCTAACCCTAATCCCGACCCAAACCCTACTGCTAACTCTAATCCTAACCCTAAACCCAACCCTAATCCTCACCCCCACTCTCACCCTCAGCCTAACCCTAAGCCCAACACTAAAACTAACCCGAACTCTAAACCTAAACATCACCCTGAACCTAACCCTATCTCCAACCCTAACTCTAAACCTCACCCTAACCCTAACCCTAACCCAGACCCGCAACCTCACCCTCACCGTAACTCTAACTCTAACCCTAACAATAACACTAACCCTAACCCTAAACCTCACCTTAACCCTTACCCTCACCCTCAACCTAGCCCTCAACCTAACGCTAACTCTCATCCTCACCCTAAACCTCACACTAACCCTAACCCTATACCTCACCCTAAGCCGAACCCTCACCCTCACCCTCACCCTCACCCTCACCATAACTCTAACCATAAGCTTAACAATAACACTTATCCTAACCCTAAACCTAACCCTAACCGTAATCCTAACCCTAAACATCACCCTCAGCCTCACCATCACTGCAAAAGTGTCCTTAACCATAACATTAACAGTAACCCTAACCCTAACTCTAATCCTAACCCTCACCCTCACCCTAACCCTAATCCTAATGCTAACCCTCACCCTAACCCTAACCCTCACCCTCAACTTAATCCTAACCCAAATCCTAAACCTCACCCTAAACCTAATCCTCACCTTCACCATAACCCTAACAGTCACACCTATCTTCACCCTCAACCTAATCCTAAACCTAACCCTCAACCTAACCCTCACACTCACCTCACCCTCACTGTAACACCAACCCTAACCTTAACAATAACACTAACCCAAACCCTAACCCTAAACCTAACCCTAACCATAAACCTCACCCTCAGCCTCAACCTCATCGCAAACTTAACCCTAACCATAACACTAACAATAACCCTAACTCTAACCCGAATCCTCACCCTAAACCTCACCCTAATCCTAACACTAATCCTCAATCTAAACCTCACCCTCACACTACCCCTAAACCTAACCCTCACCCTAACACTAACCCTCAGCCTTACAGTAACTCTCACCCTCAGCCGAACCCTAAAATTTACTCTTACCTTCACCACATCCCTAACACTCACGCTAACCCTAACGCTCACCCTAACCCTCACCCTAACCCCAACTGTACCCCTAAACCTCACCCTCACCATAACCCTAACTCTAACCCTAACCCTAACACTAAACTGCACCATAACCCACAGAGTCACCCTCACCCTAACACTAATCCTAACCCTAACCCTCATCCTAACCCTCAACCTTACCCTAAACCTAACCCTAACCTAACCCTATCCCTCACCTTTAGCCTCAGCCTCAGCCTAACCCTAAGCCGAACTTTAAACCTAACCCTAACCCACACACTCAACCTCACCCTAACCCTAATCCTAACCCTAACAGTCCCTCTAACCCTTACCCTCACAATAAACCTCACCCTATCCCTAACCTAAGACTAACCTTAACACTAATCCTCACACTAACCCTCACATTAAGCCTAACTCTAACCCTAAACCTCACCCTCACCCTAAACCTAACTCTACCCCTAATCCTAAACCTAAAACTCACCCTAACTCTAACCCTAACCCTCATACTCACCCTCACCCTGAATGTAACCCTAAACCTAAAAATCACAATAACCCTAAAACTAACCCTAACCCTAACCCTCACCCTAACTATGAACCTCACCCTAACCCTAACCCTCACTCTAACACTTACCCTCACCCTAACACTAACCCAACCATAACACTAACCCGCACACTAAACCTAACCCTCACCCTAACCCTAAAACTCACCATAACCCTAATCTTAACCTCACCCTCACCCTCAGCCTAGCCCTCATCCTAACCCTAATTCTAACCCTAACCCTCACCCTAACCCTAACATCATCCTCACCCTAAACCTCACACTAAACCTAACCCTAATCCTCAATCTAACACTCACACTCACCCTAACCTCTAACCCTCACCATTACCCTAACCCTCATCCTAACCCTAACCCTCACCCTTATCTTTACCCTGACCCTCAGCCTAACCTTCAACTTTACCCTTACCATCACCAACAACCTATCCCTCACCCTATTACTAAACCTCAGGCTAACCTTCAACCTAACCATAACCCTAACCTCACCCTAACCCTGACCCTCACCCTCAAACTCACACTCAGCCTAAACATAAGCCTAAGCCTAACACTAACCCTAAACCTCACCCTCAAACTAGCCCTCACCCTAAACCTAACCCTCAACCTAACCCTCCCCCATAACCCTAACTCTAACCTTAAACCTCACCCTAACCCTCACCCTAACCCTAACTCTAACCCTAAACCTCACACTCGCCATAAACCTAAACCTAACTATAACCCTAAACCTCAGCCTAACCCTAACCCTAAAAAGCACCCTCACCATAAACTTCACCCTAACCCTAACCCTAAACCTCACACTCAACGTAGCCCTCAACCTAACCCAAAACCTAATCGTAACCGTCACCCTAAACATAACCCTCACTGTAACCCAAGACTCACACTAAACCTAATCCTCAGCCTCAACCTCACCCTCTGCCTAACCCTAAGCCTAACACTAAAACTAACCTTAACCCACACACTCACCCTCACCCTAACCCTAATCCTAATCCTAAACATAACCATAACATCACCCTAACACTATCACTCACCCTAACCCTAACCCTAACACTAACCCGATCCCTAACCCTCACCCTAACCCTAATTCTAACACTCAACCTCACCCTAAACCTAACACTAAACCTCACCCTAACCCTAAACCTAAACCTCACTCTCACCCTAACCATCACTCTAACCCTAATCCTAACCCTAACCGTCATCATAAATCTCACCCTAACCGTAATCCTAACCCTCACCCTAACCCTAAACTTCACTCTCAACCTCACTCTCAGTCTAACACTTAGCCTAAACCTAAACCTAACCCTAACCCACACACTCACCCTAACCCTAACCTAACACTAACCCTAACCCTAAAACTCACCCTAAGCCTAAATCTAACCTTAAACCTCACCCTCACCCTAACCATAACACTAACCTAATCCTAACTGTAAACCTCACCCTAACCCTAACCCTAACCCTCACCCTCACCCTCACCCTCACCATAAACATAACCCTAAACCTAAAATTAACAAAAACCCTAACCCTAACACTAACGCTCACCCTAACTATAACCCTCACCCTAACCCTAACCCTCAACCTAACACTTACCCTCACCCTAACACTAACCCTAACCCTAACGCTAAACCTCACACTAACCCTAACCCTCACCCTAACCCTAGCCCTCACCCTATTCCTAATTCGATCCCTTACCCTCAACTAACCCTAACCCTCATGTTCACCCTAAACCACACACTAACCCAAACCCTAATCCTCAATCTAACCCTCACCCTCACCCTAATCCCTAACCCTCACCCTTACCCTAACCCTCACCCTAACCGTAACCCTCACCCTTATCTTAACCCTCACCCTCAGCCTAACCCTGAACTTTAAACTGAGCATCACCCACACCCTAACCCTCACCCTATCCCTAAACAGCATCCTAACTTTCAACTAACCATAACCCTAACCATCACCTTAGCCCTAATTCTAACACTAACCCTAACCCTAAACCTGAATCTAACCCTCCCCCTAACCCTAACAGTAAACTTAACCCTAACACTAACACTCACACTAACCCTAAACCTCACCCTAAGCCTAAACCTAACCCTCAACCTCACCCTAGCCTTCACCCTAAACCTAATCCTAACCCTAACCCTGATCCTATCCCTCACCTTCATCCTAACCCTAACCATCACCCAAACACTAAGGCTCACCCTCACCCTCTCACTAAGCCTAAGCCTAAACCTAACCCTAACACTCACACTCACCCTCACTCTAACCCTAATCCTAAACGTAACCCTAACCCTAACCCTAAACCTCAACCTATCCCTCATACTAACCCTAACCCTCACAGTAACCCTAACCCTAATGCTGACCCTAACCCTCCCCCTAACCCTAACACTAAACCTAACCCTCACCCTAACCCTAACCCTCACCCTAACCCTAAACCTCACCCTAAACCTAAGCTTAACACTCACCCTCACCATAATCCCAAACCTAAGCCTAAGCCTAATTCTAACCCTAACACTCACATTCACACTCACCGTAAACCTAATCCTAACCCTAAACCTATCCCTAAACCTCAACCTAACCCTCACCCTCACCCTAAGAATAACACTAACCCACAACCTAATCCTAACCCTAAACCTCACCCTAAAACTAACCCTAACCCTAACCTTCACCCTCACCTTCACCCTAACCGTAACTCTAACCTTAACCCTAACAACAACACTAACACTAACCCTAAATCTAAACCTAACCCTAACCATAAACCTCACCCTCAGCCTCACCCTCACTGCAAAATTAATTCTAACCGTAACACTAACAATAACCCTAACCCTAACCCTAACCCGAACTCTAACCCTAACCCTAACCCTAAACCTAATCCTCACGCCCACGCTCACCCTCAGCCTAAACCTAAGCCTAACGCTAAAAATAACCCTAACTCTAACCCTAAACCTTACCCTCACCCTAACCCTATCTCTAACACTAACCCTAAACCTCACCTAACCCTAACCCTAATCCTCAACCCCACCCTCTCACCATTAGCCTAACCCTAATGCTAACCCTAACACTAATCCTAATCCTCACCATCACCCTCACTCTAAACCAAACCCTAACCCAAACCCTAACCCTATGCCTAACCCTAACCCTAAGCCTAACCATCACACTCACCCTCAACCTAACCCTAACCCTAACCCTAACCCTCATCCTAACCCTCAATCTAACCCTAACTCTAACCATCACCCTAACCCTAATCCTCACCCTCAACCTCACCCTCACCCTAACCCTAAGCCTAACACTAAACCTAACCCTAACCCAAACACTCACCCTCACCATAACCCTAATACTAATGCTAACTATCACTCTAACCCTAACCTTCAAACTAACCCTCACCCTAACCCTAACCTAACACTAACCCTAACCCTATCCCTCACACTAACACTCACCCTAAGACTAACTCTAAACCGAAACCTCACCCTCACCCTAACCCTAACTCTAACACTAATCCTAACCCTAAATCTGACCCTAACCCTAATCCTAAACCTAACCCTCACCCTCACCCTCACCCTCAATGTAACCCTAAACCTAACAATAACAATAACCCTAACCCTAACCCTCACCGTAACTATAAACCTCATCTGAACCCTAACCCTCACCCTAACACTTACCCTCACACTAACCTTAAACCTCACCCTAATCCTAAAACTCATCCTAACACTAACACTAACCCTAACCCTCACCCTCTCCCTAGCTCTCAACCTAAACCTAATTCTAACCTTAACCCTCACCATAACCCTAACCCTCATCCTCACCATAAACCTAACCCTAATCGTCAATCTAACCCTCACCCTCAGCATAACCCCTAACCCTCACCCTTACCCTAAGTCTCACCCTAACCCTAACCCTCACCCTTATTTTAATTCTCACTCTCAGCCTAACCCTCAACTATACCCTTACCATCACCCTCACTCTAACCCTCACCTTATCACTAAATCTCATGCTAACCTTCAACCTAACGGTAACACTAACCATCACCCTAACCATAACCCTCATCCTCAACTTCTACCTCAGCCTAACCCTAAGCCTAAGCCTAACCCTAACCCTAATACTCACCCTCACCCTAGCCCTCACCCTAACCCTAATCCTAACCCTAACCTTCATCCTAACCCTCACCCTAATCCTAACCCTAACCATCACCCGAACCCTAAACCTCACCCCCACCCTCATCCTCAGCCTAACCCTAAGCCTAAGCCTAAGCCTACCCTAACACTCACACTCACCTTCACCCTAACCCTAATCCTAAACTTAACCCTAACCCTAACCCTAACCCTCACCTTAACCTTCCCCCTAACCCTAACTCTAACCCTAAACCTCACCCTCACCCTAACCCTAATCCTCACCCTAACCCTAAACCGTCCCCTAACCCTAAACCTAAGCCTCACCCTCACCCTCACCCTAACCCTCACCATAACTCTAAACCTAACCTTAAAAAAACACTAATCCTAACCCTAAACCTAACCCTAACCCTAATCCTAAACCTAAACCTCACCCTCAGCCTCACCATCACTGCAAAGGTAACCTTAACCATAACACTAAAAATAAGCCTAACCCTAATCCAAACACTCACCCTCACCCTAATCCTAATCCTAACCCTAACCATCACCCTAACCCTAACCCTCACCCTCACCTTAATCAGAACCCAAATCTTAACCCTCACACTAACTGTAATCCTCACCCTCACTGTAACCATAACCCTCACACCTACCTTCACCTTCAACCTAAACCTAAGCATAAACCTAAACCTAACCCTCACACTCATGCTCACCCAAACCCTAATTCTAACCCTAAGCCTATCCCTAAACCTCAACCTAAACCTCACCCTCACCCTAACACTAACTCTAACCCTAACCCTACCTCTCACGCTATCCTTCACAATAAACTAAATTCAAACTCTAAAACTCACCCTCAACCTAACCCTAAACCTAAACCTCACTGTAAACTTCACCCTAAACCTAACCCTCACCCTCACCCTCACTGTAAATCTAACCCTAACCCTAAAAATAATACTAACCCTAACCCTAACCCTAAACCTAACCATAACCATAAACCTCACCCTCAGCCTCACCCTCACTGCAAACTTAACTGTAACCATAACACTAACAATAACCCTAACCCTAACCTTTACACTCATCCTCACCCTAAACCTCACCTTAAACTAATCCTCAATCTTACCCTCACCCTCACACTACCCCTAACCCTAACCCTCACCATAACCGTAACCCTAATCCTCACATTTACCGTAACCCTCACTCTCAGCCTAACCCTCAACTTTACCCTTACTGTCACCCTCACCCTAACGCTCACACTAACTCTCACCCTAATGCTAACCCTCTCCCTGACCATAACCCTAAGCATCACCCTAATCCTAACCCTCACCCACACCCTAATTTTAACACTAACCCTCACACTAACCCTCACCCTAACCCTAACACTCACCCTAACTCTCACACTCACCCTAACCCAAATCCTTACCCTCACCCTCACCCTAGCCCTCACCCTAACCCTAACTCTCATCCTCACATTAAACCTCACACAAACCCTAAAACTAATCCTCAAACTAAACCACACCCTCACCCTAAACCTAACCCTAACCCTCACCCTAACCCTAACCCTCACATTTACAGTAATCCTCACTTTCAGTCTAACCCTCAACTTTACCCTTACTGTCTCCCTCACTCTAACCCTCACACTAAATCTCACCCTCATGCTAACCCTCTCCCTGACCGTAAACCTAAGCATCACCCTAACCCTAACCCTCACCCACACCCTAACTTTAACAATAACCCTCACACTAAACCTCACCCTAAACCTAACACTAAACCTAAGCCTCACACTCACCCTCACCCTAAACCTAACCGTCACGCTCAACCTAACCCTAAGCCTAACCCTTACCCCAACCCACACACTCACCCTCAACCTAACCATAATTCTAATCCTAACCATAACCATAACCCTCACCCTAAAGCTAACACTCACCCTATCCCTAAACCTAACACTAACCCTAACCCTAACCCTCACCCTAACCCTAACTCTAACACTAAACCTCACCCTCACCCTAACCCTAACCCACAACCGCACCCTAACCCTAACCGTAAACGTCACCCTCACCCTTGCCCTCACTCTAACCGTAATCATAACCCTAACCCTCATCCTAACCCTCACACTAACCCTAATCCTAACCCTCACCCTAACCCCTTACCTCACCCTCAACCTCACCCTCAGCCTAACGCTAAGCCTAACCCTAAACCTAACCCTAACCCACACACTGAACCTCACCCTAACCCTAATCCTAACACTAACCGAACTCTAACCATAACCCTCAAACTGACCCTTACCCTAACCCAAACCTAACACTAACCCTCACCCTAAGCCTAAATCTAACCCTAAACCTCACCCAAACCCTAACCCTAACTCTAACCCTAATCCTAAACCTATACCTCACCCTAACCCTAACCCTAACCCTCACCCTCATACTTAACGTAAATCTAAACCAAAATCTAACAATAACCCTAACCCTAACCCTAACCCTCACCCTAACTATAACCCTCACCCTAACACTTACCCTCACCATAACACTAACCCTAACCCTAACACTAACCCTTACACTAACCCAAAACCTCACCCTAAGCCTAAACCTCACCCTAACCCTAACCCTAACCCTCACCCTCAACCTAGCCCTCACCCTAACCCTAATTCTAACCCTTACCCTCACCTAACCCTAACCCTCATCCTCACCCTAAACAACAACACTAACCATAACCCTACTCCTCAATCTAACCCTCACCCTAATACCTAACCCTCAACCTTAACCTAACCCTCACCCTAACCGTAACCCTCACACTTATCCTAACCCTCACCCTCAGCGTAACCCTCAAATTTACCCTTACCATCACCCTTACCCTAACCCTCACCCTATCCCTAAACCTCATCTTAACTTTCAAGCTAACCGTAACCCTAACCATCACCCTAAACCTAACCCTAACACTAACCCTAACCCTAAACCGGACCCTAACACTCCCCCTAAACGTAACACTAAACATAAACCTAACACTAACACTCACACTAACCTTAACCCTCACCTTAATCCTAAATCTCACTCTAACCCTAACCCTAACCCTCACTCTCACCCTAGACCTCACCCTAAACCTCACCCTAAACCTAACCCTAACTATCACACGAAAACGAATCCTGACCCACACCCTCACCCTCAGCCTAAGCCTAAGCCTAAACCTAACACTCACCCTCACCCTCACCTTAACCCTAACCCTTAAACTAACTCTAACCCTAATATTAACCCTAACCCTAAACCTGACCCTAACCCTCCCCCTAACCCTAACACTAAACCAAACCCTAACAATAACACACTAACCCTAAACCACACCCTAACCCTAAACCTCAATCTAACCCTAACCCTAACACTCACCCTCATCCTAATTCTAACCATAAGTCTAAGCCTAAACCTAATCCTAAACCTCACATTAACCCTCACCCTAACCCTAATCGTAAACCTAACCCTATCCCTAAACCTCAACCTTACCCTCACCCTCACCCTAAGACTAACACTAACCCTAAACCTAACCCTCACCCTAACCCTCCCACTAACCCTCACTCTAAACCTAAAACTCACCCTCAACCTAAATCTAACGCTAAATCTCACCCTAACCCTAACCCTCACCCTCACGCTCACTGTCACCGTAACTGTAACCCTAACACTAACACTAAAACTAACATTAACCCTAACCCTAAAGCTAACCCTAACCATAAACCTCACCCTCAGCCTCACCCTCACTGCAAACTTAACCTTAGACATAACACTAACAATAACCCTAACCCTAACCCTAAATCTAACCCTAACCCTAACCCTAACCCTATCCCTAATCCTCACCCCCACTCTCACCCTCAGCCTAACCCTAAGCCCAATCCTAACACTAACCCTAAATCTAACCCTAAACATCACCCTCACCCTAACCTTATCTCCAACCCTAACTCTAAAACTCACCTAAACCCTAACCCTAACCCTCACCCACAACCTCAGCCTCACCATAACTCTAACCCTAACCCTAACAATAACACTAACCCTAAACCTAACCATCACCCTAACCCTAATCCTCACCCCCACCCTCACCCTCAGCCTAACCGTAACCGTAACACTAACACTAACCCTAATCCTCACCCTACCCCTCACCCTAAACCAAACCCTAACCCTAAACCTAACCCTAACCCTAAGCCTAACCCTAACTCTAACCCTAAAACTCACACTGACCCTCAACCTAACCCTAATCCTAAACCTAACCCTATCCCTAACCCTAAGCCTCACACTAACCCTAACCCTCACCCTCAACCTCAGCCTCAGCCTAAATCGACGCATAAATCTAAACCTAACCCTAACCCACACACTGACCCTCACACTAAGCCAAATCCTAACCCTAACCCTCATCCTAACCCTCAACCTTACCCTAAACCTAACCCTCACCTAACCCTCACCCTCACATTCAAACTCAGCCTCAGCCTAAGCCTAAGCCTAACTCTAAACCTAACCCTAACCCAAACACTCAACCTCACCCTAACCCTAATCCTAACCCTAACCCTCCCTCTAACCCTAACGCTCACACTAACCCTCACCCTAACCCTAACCTAACACTAACCCTAACCCTAATCCTCACACTAACCCTCACCCTAAGCCTAACTCGAACCCAAAACCTCACCCTCACCATAACTCTACCCGTAATACTAAACCTAAACCTCACCCTAACTCTAACCCTAACACTCACCCTCACCCTCACCCTCAATGTAACCACAAACCTAACAATAACAATATCCCTTAACCTAACCCTAACCCTCACCCTAACACTTACCCTCACCCTAACACTAACCCTAACCATAAAACTAACCCTCACACTAACCCTAACCCTCACCTTAACCCTAAAACTCACTCTAACCCCAACCTAACCCTAAGCCTCACCCTCACCCTAGCCCTCATCCTAACCCTAATTCTAACCGTAACACTCACCCTAACCTTAACCCTCATCATCACCCTAAACCTCACACTAACCCTAACCCTAATCCTCAATCTAACCCTCACCCTCACCCCAACCCCTAACCCTCAACCTTACCTTAACCCTCACCCTAACCCTAAACCTCACCATTATCTTTACCCTGACCCTAAGCGTAATCCTCAACATTACCCTTACCATCACCTTCACTTTAACCCTCACCCTATCCCTAAAACTCATGCTAACCTTCAACCTAACCGTACCCCTAACCTCACCCTAACCCTAACCTCACCCTCAACCTCACCCTCAGCCTAACCATAAGCCTAAGCCTAACACTAACCCTTACCCTCAACCTCAACCTAGCCCTCACCCTAAACCTAACCCTCACCCTAACCCTCCCCCTAACCCTAACTCTAACAGTAACCTCACCCTAACCCTCACCGTAACCCTAACTCTAACCCTAAACCTCACATTCGCCCTACCCCTAACCCTAAATATAACCCTAAACCTCAGCCTAACCCTATCCCTAAACCTCACCCTCACCATAAACTTTACCCTAAAGCTAACCCTAAACCTCACCCTCAACGTAGCCCTCAACCTAACCCTAAACCTAACCGTAACCGTCACCCTAAACATAACCCTCACTGTAACCCAAACACTCACACTAAACCTAACCCTCAGCCTCAACCTCACCCTCAGCCTAACCCTAAGCCTAACACTAAACCTAATATTAACCCACACACTAACCCTAACCGTAACCCTAAACCTAATCCTAATCATAACCATAACCCTCACCCTAACCCTATCACTAACCCTAACCCTAAACCTAACACTAACCAGATCCCTAACCCTCACTCTAACCCTAACTCTAACACTCAACCTCACCCTCACCCTAACCCTAACACTAAACCTCACCCTAAACCTAACCCTAAACCTCACCCTCACCCTAGCCATCACCTAACCCTCATCCTAACCCTCACCCTAACCGAAATCCTTACCCTCACCCTAACCCTAACCCTCACCCTCAACCTCACTCTCAGCCAAAAACTAAGCCTAACCCTAAACCTAATCCTAACCCACACACTCACCCTAACCCTAACCTAATATTAACCCTAACCCTAATCCTCACCCTCACCCTCAACATAACCCTAAACCTAAAATTAACACAAACCCTAACCCTAACCCTCACCCTAACTATAACCCTCACCTTAACCCTAACCCTCAACCTAACACTTACCCTCACCCTAACACTAACACTAACGCTAACCCTAATACTAACCCTCACACTAACCCTAACACTCACCCTAAGCCTCAGCCTCATCCTAACGCTAACACTAACCCTAACCCTCACCCTGATCCTAGCCCTCACCGTAACCCTAATTCTAACCCTTACCCTCACCTAACCCTAACCCTCATCCTCACCCTAAAACACACACTAACCCTAACCCTAATCCTCAATCTAACCCTCACCCTCACCATAACCCCTAACCCTCACCCTTATCTTAACCCTCACCCTCAGCATAACCCTCAACTTCAACCTTACCATCACCCTCACCGTAACCCTCACCCTATCCCTAAACATCCTAACCTTCAAGCTAACCATAACCCCAACCATCACCCTAACCCTAATCCTAACACTAACCCTAAACTTAACCCTGACCCTAATCCTCCCCCTAACCCTAACACTAAACTTAAACCTACCACTAACACTCACAATAGCCCTAACCCTCATCCTAAGCCTAAACCTCACCCTAACACTAAACCTTACCCTCAGCCTCACCCTAGCCTTCACCTTAACCGTAATCCTAACCCTAACCCTCATCCTAACCCTCACCCTCATCCTAACCCTAACCATCACCCAAACGCTAAGCCTCACCCTCACCCTCATCCTCAGCCTAAGCCTAAACCTAACCCTAACACTCACAAATACCCTCAACCTAACCCTAATCCTAAACCTAACCCTAACCCTAACCCTAAACCTCAACTAAACCCTCACCCTAACCCTAACTTTCACACTAACCCTAACCCTAACTCTGACCCTAACCCTCCCCCTAACCCTAACACTAAACCTAACCCTACACTAACACTCACACTAACCCTAACCCTCAACCTAACCCTAAACCTCACCCTAATCCTAAGCCTAAGACTCACCCTCACCATAATCATAAACCTAAGCCTAAGCCTAACCCTAACCCTAACGCTCACATTCACCCTCACCCTAACCCTAATCCTAACCCTAAACTTATTCCTAAACCTCAACCTAAACCTCACCCTCACCCTAAGACTAACAATAACCCTAAACCTAAACCTCACCCTACCCCTCCCACTAACCCTCACTCTAACCCTAAACCTCACACCCAACCTAACCCTAACCCTCAACCTCACCCTAAACCTCACCCTAACCCTAACCCTCACCCTCACCCTCACCCTCACCATAACTCTAACCCTAACCCTAAAAATAACACTAACACTAACCCTAATCCTAAACCTAAACCTAACCATAAACCTCACCCTCAGCCTCACCCTCACTGCAAACTAAACCTAACCATAACACTAACAAGAACCCTAACCCTAAGCCTAACCCGAACTCTAACACTAACCCTAACGCTAATCCTAATCCTCACCCCCACCTTCAACCTCAGCCTAACGGTAAGCGTAACCCTAACACTAACCCGAACTCTAACCCTAAACCTCACCCTCACCTTAACCCTATCTCTAACACTAACCCTAAACCTCACCTAACCCTAACTCTAAAACTCACCCGCACCCTCACCCTCACCCTCACCTTAACTCTAACCCTAACCCTAACAATAACACTAACCCTAACCCTAACCATCACCCTAACCCAAATCCTCACCCCACCCTCACCCTTAGCCTAACCCTAACCCTAACACTAACACTAACTCTAATTCTTACCCTCAACCTCACTCTAAATCAAACCCTAACCATAATCCTAACCCTAATCCTAACCCTAACACTAAGCCTAACCCTCACCCTCACCCAAAACCTAACCCTAATCTTAAACCTAACCCTATCCCTAACCCTAAACCTCACACTAACCATCACCCCAGTGCTCAACCTAACACTAATCGTAACACTAACCCTCATCCTAACCCTCAATCTAACCCTAACTCTAACCCTCACCCTAACTATAACCCTCACCCTCAACCTCACCCTCAGCCTAACCCTAAGCCTAACATTAAACTTAAGCCTAACCCACACACTCAACCTCACCCTAACCCTAATACTACCCCTAATTATCACTCTAAACCTAACCCTCACCCTAACACTAACCTAACACTTACCCTAACCCTAACCCTCACACTAACACTCAATCGAAGCCTAATTCTAACCCTAAACTTCACCCTCACCCTAACCCTAACTCTAACACTAATCCTAACCCTAAATCTCACCCTAATCCTAACCCTAAACCTAACCCTCACTGTCACCCTCACCCTCAACCTAACTCTAAACCTAACAATAACAATAACCCTAACCCTAACCCTCACCCTAACTATAACCCTCAACCTAACCCTAACCCTCACCATAACCACTAACCCACACCCTTACCCTAAGCCTCACCCTAACCCTAACCCTCACCCTTATCTTAATTCTCACAGTCAGCCTAACCTTCAACTTTACCCTTACCATCACCCTCACTCTAACCCTCAACCTATCCCTAAACCTCATGCTAATCTTCAACTTAACCTTAACCCTAACCATTACCCCTAACTTAACCCTTACCCTCAACGTCACTATCAGCCTAACCCTAAACCTAACCCTAACCCTAACCCTCAACCTCACCCTAGCCCTCACCCTAACCCTAATCCTCACCCTAACCCTCATCCTAACCCTCACCTTAATCCTCACCCTAATCATCACTCGAACAATAATCCTCACCCCCAACCTCATCCTCAGCCTAACCCTAAGCCTAAGCCTAAGCCTAACCTAACACTCACACTCACCCTCAACCTAACCCTACTCCTAAACCTAACCCTAACCCAAACCCTAACACCCTAACCCTCCCCCGAACCCTCACTCTAACCCTAAATCTAACCCTCACCAAAACCCTAATCCTCATCCTAACCCTAAAGCTCACCCTAACCCTAACCCTAACGCTCACCCTCACCCTCACCATAACTCTAACCCTAACCTTAACAAAAACACTAATCCTAACCCTAAACCTAACCCTAACCCTAATCCTAAACCTAACCCTCACCCTCAGCCTCACCATCACTGCAAAGCTAACCTTAACCATAACACTAACAATAACCCTAACCATAATCCAAACACTCACGCTCACCCTAATCCTAATCCTAAACCTAAAACTCACCCTAACCCTAACCCTCACCCTCACCTTAATCCTAAGCCAAATTCTAACCCTCACCCTAACCCTAATCCTCACCCTCACCTTAACCATAACGCTCACACCTACCTTCACCCTTAACCTAACCCTGAGTCTAAGCCTAAACCTAACTCTCACACTTATCCTCAACCAAAACCTAATCCTAACCCTAAACCTATCCCTAAACCTCAACCTAACCCTCACCCTCACCTTAAGACTAACTCTAACCCTAATCCTATCTCTCACCCTAACCCTCCCCATAAACATAATTCTAACTCTAAACCTCACGCTCAACCTAACACTAACCCTAAACCTCACCGTAAACCTCACCCTAACCCTAACCCTCACCCTCATCCTCACTGTAAATCTAACCCTAACCCTAAAAATAATACTAACCCTAACCCAAAACCTAAACCTAACCCTAACTATAAACGTCACCCTCAGCCTCACCCTCACTGCAAACTTAACTGTAACCATAACACAAACAATAACCCTAACCCTAACCCTCATCCTCACCCTATACCTCACCCTAACATTAATACTCAATCTTACACTCACCCTCACCCTACCTCTTACCCTAACCCTCACCCTCACCTTAACCCTAACCTTCACATTTACCATAATCCTCACTCTCAGCCAAACCCTCAACTTTACCCTTACTGTCACCCTCACCCTAACCCTCACACTAACTCTCACCCTCATGGTAACCCTCTCCCTGACCGTAACCCTAAGCATGACCCTAAACCTAACCCTTAACCACACCCTAACTTTAACACTAACCCTCACACTAACCTTCACCCTAACCCTAACACTAATCCTAACCCTCACACTCGTCCTCACCCTAAACATAACCCACACCCTCAACCTAACCCTAAGCCAAACCCTTACCCTAACCTCACACTCATCCTCACCCTAACCCTAATCCTAATCCTAAACATAACCATAACCCTCACCCTAACCCTAACACTCATCCTAATCCTAACACTAACCCTAACCCTAACCCTCAACCTAACGCCAACCCTCACCCTTATCTTAATTCTTACCCTCAGCCTAACACTCAACTTTACCCTAACCATCACCCTCACGCTAACCCTCACCCTATCCCTAAACCTCATGCTCACCTTCAACCTAACCGTATCCCTAAACATCACCCTAAACTTAACACTCACCCTCAACCTCACCCTCAGCCTAACCCTAAGCCTAAGCCTAACCCTAGCCCTCCCCCTCCCCCTAGTTTAACCCTAACCCTAATCCTAACACTAACCCTCATCCTAACAGTCACACTAATCCTAAACCTAACAATCAACCGAACCCTAATCCTCACCCCCAAGCTCATCCTCAGCCTAACCCTAAACCTAAGAATAAGCCTAACCCTAACCCTCACAGTCACCCTCGCCCTAACCCTATTCCTAAACTTAACCCTAACCCTAACCCTAACCCTCACCCTAGCCCTCTGCCTAAACCTAACTCTAACCCTAAACCTCACCCTCACCCTAACCCTAATCCTCACCCTAACCCTAAACCACACCTTAACCCTAACCCTAACCCACACCCTCATCCTAACACTAACCATGAGTCTAACCCTAACCTTAACAAAAACACTAATCCTAACCCTAAACCTAACCCTATCCCTAATCCTAACCCTAACCCTCCCACTAACCCTCACTCTAACCATAAACCTCACCCTCAACCTAATCCTAACCCTAAACGTCACCCTAAACCTCAACCTAACCCTAAGACTCACTCTCACCGTAACTCTAACCCTAACCCTAAACCTAACACTAACACTAAAAATAACCCTAACCCAAAACCTATCCCTAACCATAAACCTCACCCTCAGCCTCACCCTCACTGCAAACTTAACCCTAAACATAACACTAACAATAACCCTTACCCTAACCATAAACCTAACTCTAACCCTAACCTTAACCGTATCCCTAATACTCACCCCCACTCTCAACCTCAGCCTAACCCTAAGCCCAACCCTAACACTAACCCGAACTCTAACCCTAAACATCACCCTAACCCTAACCCTATTTCCAACCCTAACTTTAAACCTCACCCTAACACTAACCCTAAACCTCACCCAGAACCTCACCCTCACCGTAACTCTAACCCTAACCCTAACAATAACACTAAACCTAACTCTAACCATCACCCTAACACTAATCCTCACCGCCACTCTCACCCTCAGCCTAACCCTAAACCTAACACTAACACTAACTCTAATCCTCACCCTCACCCTAATCCTAATCCTAACCCTAACCCTCACCCTAACCCTAACCCTCACCCTCACATTAATCCTAACCCAAATCCTAACCCTCACTGTAACCCTAATCCTCACCCTCACCGTAACCATAACCCTCACACCTACCTTCACACTCAACCTAAACCTAAGCCTAATCCTAAACCTAACCCTCACACTCAACCCCACCCTAACCCTAATCCTAACACTAAGCCTATCCCTAAACCTCAACCTAACCCTCAACCTCACCCTAAGACTAACACTAACCCTAACCCTACCTCTCACCCTAACCCTCCCCATAAACCTAATTCTAACTCTAAACCTCACCCTCAACGTAACCCTAACCCTAAACCTCACCGTAAACCTCACCCTAACCCTAACCCTCACACTCACCCTCACTGTAAATCTAACCCTAACCCTAAAAATAATACTAACCCTAACCCTAACCTAAATCTAACCCTCAACATAAACCTCACCCTCAGCCTCACCCTCCCTGCAAACTTAACTATAACCATAGCACTAACAAAAACCCTAACCCAAACCCTCATCCTTACCCTAAACTTCACCCTAACACTAATCCTCAATCTTACACTCACCCTCACCCTACCCCTACCCCTAACCCTCACCCTAACCCTAACCCAAACCCTTACAGTAACTCTCACCCTCAGCCTAACCCTAAAGTTTACCTTTACTGTCACCCCCACCCTAAACCTCACCCTAACCCTAACCCTCAGGCTAACCCTCACCCTAAGCCCAACTCTAACCCTAGAACTCACCATCACCCTAACCGTTACCCTAACACTAAAACTCATCATACCCCTAACCCTAACCCTCACCCTAACCCTAACCTAACCCTCACCCTAACCCTAACCCTCTCCCTCACCATCACCCTCAGCCTAAACCTAAGGCTAACCCTAACACTAACCCTAACCCTCACACTCACCCTCACCCTAACCCTAACCCTCACGCTCACCCTCACCCTCAGGCTAACCCTAAGCCTAACCCTTACCCTCACCCTCACACTCACCCTAACCCTACCCTAATCCTAATCCTAACCATCACCATAACACTCACCCTAACCCTAACACTCACCCTAACCCTAACTCTAACACTAACCCTAATCCTAACCCTCAACCTAACCCGAACTCTAACACTAAACCTCACCCTCACACTAACCCTAACCCTAAACCTCACACTAAACCTAACACTAAACCTCATGCTCACCCTAGTCCTCACTCTAAGCCTAACCCTAACCCTAACCTTCATCCTAACCCTCACACTAACCATAATCCTAACCCTCACACTAACCGTAAACATCACCCTCAACCTCACCCTCAGCCTAACCCCAAGCCTACCCCTAAACCACACACTCAACCACACCCTAACCCTAACCCTAACCCTAACATAACACTAATCCTAACCGTAACCATAACACTTACCCTAACCCTAAGATAAATCTAACCCTAAACCTCACCCTAAACCTAACCCTAAACCTCACCCTCAACATAAACCTAAACCTAAAATTAACAATAACCCTAACCCTAACCCTTAGCCTCACCCTAACTACAACTCTCACCCTCACCCTAACCCTCTCCCTAACACTTACCCTCACTCTAACACTAACCCTAACCCTAACACTAACCCTCACACTAACCCTAAACCTCACCCTAAGCCTAAACCTCACCCTACCCCTCACCCTCACCCTAGTCCTCACCATAACCCTAATTCTAACCCTTAACTTCACCTAACCCTAACCCTCATCCTCACCCTAAACCACACACTAACCCTAACCCTAATCCTCAATCTAACCTTCAGCCTCACCTTAATCCCTAACCCTCACCCTAACCGTAACTCTCACACTTATCCTAACCCTCACCCAAAGCCTAACCCTCAAATTTACACTTACCATCACCCTTACCCTAACCCTCACCCTATCCCTAAACCTCATCCTAACCTTTAAGCTAACCGTAAGCCTAACAATCACCCTAACCATAACCCTAACACTAACCCTAACCCTAACCCTGACCCTAACCCTCCCCCTAACCCTAACTCTAAACCTAAACCTAACACTAACACTCACACTAACCCTAACCCTCACCTTAACTCTAAACCTCACCCTAACCCTAACCCTAAACCTCACTCTCACCCTAGCCCTCACCCTAAGCCTAATCCCAACTCTAACCCTCATCCTAACCCTCACCCTAATCCTAACCCTAACCATCACCCGAAAACTAATCCTCACCCCCACCCTCACCCTCAGCCTAAGCCTAACCCTAACTCTAACACTCACCCTCACCTTCACCCTAACCCTAATCCCTAACCTAACCCTAACCCTAACTCTAACCCTAACCCTAAACCCAACCCTAATCCTCACCCCCACTCTCACCCTCAGCCTAACCCTAAGCCCAACCCTAACACTAACCTGAAATCTAACCCTAAACATCACCCTCAACCTAACCCTATCTCCAAACCTAACTCTAAACCTCACCCTAACCGTAACCCTAACCAGGACCCGCAACCTCACCCTCACCGTAAATCTAATCCTTAACCTAACAATAACACTAAACCTAACACTAACCCTCAACCTAACCCTAACCCTCATCCTCACCCCAAACCTCACACTGAAACTAACCCTAATCCTCAATCTAACCCTCACCCTCACCCTTACCCTAACCCTCACCCTAACCCTAACCCTCACCATTATCTTAATTCTCACCCTCAGCCTAACCCTCAACTTTACCCTTACCATCACCCTCACTCTATCCCTCAAACTATCCCTAAACCTCATGCTAAACTTCAACCTAACCGTAACCCTCACCATCACCCTAACCTTAACCCTCACCCTCAACCTCACCCTCAGCCTAACCCTAAACTTAAGCCTAAACCTAACCCTAACCCTCACCCTCACCATAGCCCCCAGCCTAACCCTAATAATAACCCTAACCCTCATCCTAAACCTCACCCAAATCCTATCCCTAACCAATACCCAAACCATAATCCTCAAACCCACCCTCATCCTCAGCATATCCCTAAGGTTAAGCTTAAGCCTAACCCTAACACTCACACTCACTCTCACCCTATCCCTAATCCTAAACCTAACCCTAACCCTAACCCTAACCCTCACCCTAACCCTCCCCCTAACCCTCACTCTAACCCTAAACCTCAACCTCACCCTAACCCTAATCCTCACCCTAACCCTAAACTCACCCTAACCCTAACCCTCACCCTCACTCTCACCCTCACCATAACTCTAACCCTAACTATAACAAAAATACTAATACTAAGCCAAAACCTAACCCTCACTCTAATCCTAAACCTAACCCTCATCCTCAGCCTCACCATCACTGCAAAGGTAACCTTAGCCATAACACTAACAATAACCCTAACCCTAATCCTAACCCTCACCCTCACCCTCACCCTAATCCTAATCCTAACCCTAACACTCACCCTAATCCTACCCTCACCCTCACCTTAATCCTAACCCAAATCCTAACCCTCACCCTAACCCTTATCCTCACCCTCACCGTAACCATAATCCTCCCACCTACCTTCACCCTCAACCTAATCCTAAGCCTAAGCCTAAACCTAACCCTCACACTAACCCTCACCCTAAACCTAAAACTAACCCTAACCCTCACACTCACCCACACTCTAAACTTAACCCACACCCTCAACCTAACCCTAAGCCTAAAGCTTACCCTAACCCTCACACTCACCCTCACCCTAACCCTAATCCTAATCCTAACCATAACCATAACCTTCAACCTAACCCTAACCCTAACACTAACCCTAACCCTAAACCTCACCCTAACCCTAACTCTAACACTAAACCTCATGCTCACCCTAACCCTAACCCTACACCTCACCCTAACCCTAACAGTAAAGGGCACCCTCACCCTAGCCCTCACTCTAATCCTAATACTAACCCTAACCCTCATCCTAACCCTAACACTAACCCTAATCCTAACCCTCAGCCTAAGCCAAACCCTCACACTCAACCTCACGCTCAGCCTAACGCTAAGCCTAACCCTAAACATAACCCTAACCCACACACTAAACCTCACCCTAACCCAAATCCTAACCCTAACCCTAACCCAAACCTAACACTAATCCTAACCCTAACCCTAACAGTAACCCTCACCCTAAGCCTAAATCTAACCTTAAACCTCACCCTCAACCTAACCCTATCTCTTACCCTAACCATAAACCTGACCTAACCCTAACCCTAAACCTCACCCGCACCCTCACCCTCACCTTCACCTTAACTCTAACCCTAACCCTAACAATAACACTAACCCTAAACCTAACCATCAACCTGACCCTAATCCTCACCCCCAACCTCACCCTTAGCCTAACCCTAACCCTAACCCTAACACTAAACCTAATAATCACCCTCACCCTCACCCTCACCCTAAACCAAACCCTAACCCTAACCCTAACCCTAAGCCTAACCCTAACCCTACCCATAACCCTCACACTCACCCTCAACCTAACCCTAACCCTAACACTCACACTATCCGTCACACCAGCGCTCAAAATAACCCTATTCCTAACCCTAACCCTCTGCCTAACATTCAATCTAACCCTAACTCTAACCCTCACCATAACCCTAACCCTCACCCTCAAACTCACCCTCACCCTAAATCTAAGCCTAACACTAAACCTAACCCTAACCCTCACACTCACCCTCACCCTAACCCTAACGTAACACTAACCCTAAACCTAACCCTCACACTAACACTCACCCTAACCCTAACTATAACCCATATCCTAACCCTAAATCTCACCTTAACCCTAACCCTAAACCTAACCCTTACCCTCACCCTCACCGTCAACGTAACGCTAAACCTAACAATGACAATAACCCTAACCCTAACCCTCACCCTAACTATAACCCTCACCCTAACCCTAACCCTCACCCTAACACTTACCCTCACCCTAATACTAACCCTAACCCTAACACTAACTCTCACACTAACCCTAACCCTCATCCTAACCCTAAAACTCACCCTAACCCTAACACTAACAGTAAACCTCACCCTCACCCTAGCTCTCACCCGAAACCTAATTCTAACCCTAACCCTCACCCTAACGCTAACCCTCATCCTCACCCTAAACCTCACACCAAACCTAACCCTAATCCTCAATCTAACCCTCAAACTCACCATAAACCCTAACCATCACCCTTACACTAACCCTCACCCTAACCCTAACACTCACCCATATCTTAATTCTCACCTTCAGCCTAACCCATAGCTTTACCCTAACCATCACCCTCACTCTAACCCTCAACCTATCCCTAAACCTCATGCTAACCTTCAACCTAAGGATAACCCTAACCATCACCCTAACCTTAACACTCACCCTCAACCTCAACCTCAGCCTAACGCTAAGCCTAAGCCTAAGCCTAACACTAACTTTCACCCTCACCCTAGTCTTCACCCTAACCCTAATCCTAACCCTAACCCTCATCCTAACCATCACCCTAATCCTAACCCTAACCATCACCCGAACCCTCATCCTCAACCCCACGGTCATCCTCAGCCTAACCCTAAGCCTTAGCCTAAACCTAACCCTCACACTCACCCTCACCCTAACCCTAATCCTAAAGCTAAACAAAACCCTAACCCTAACCCTAACCCTCACTCTAACCCTCACCCTAAAACTAACTCTAACCCTAAACCTCACCCTCACCCTAACCCTAATCCTCACCCTAACCCTAAACCTCACCCTAACCCTAACCCTAACCCTCACCCTCACCCTCACCCTCACCATAACTCTAACCCTAACCTTAACAAAATCACTAATCCTAACCCTAAACCTAACCCTAACCCTAATACTAAGCCTAACCCGCATCCTCAGCCTCACCATCACTGCAAAGGTAACCTTAACCATAACACTAACAATAACCCTAACCCTAATCCTAACCCTCACCCTCACCTTAATCCTAATCCTAACCCTAACACTCACCCTAACCCTAACCCTCACCCTCACCTTAATCCTAACCCAAATTCTAACCCTCACCCTAACCCTAATCCTCACCCTCACTGTAAACATAACCCTCACACCTACCTTCACCCTCAACCTAACCGTAAGCCTAAGCCTAAACTTAACCCTCATAATCAACCTCACCCTAACCCTAATCCTAACCCTAAGACTATCCCTAAACCTCAACCTAACCCTCACCCTCACACTAAGACTAACACTACCCCTAACCCTACCTGTCACCCTAACCCTCCCCATCAACCTAATTCTAACTCTAAACCTCACCCTCAACGTAAACCTAACCCTAAACCTCACCGTAAACATCACCCTCACCTTAACCCTCACCCTCACCCTCATTGTAAATCTAAACCTATCCCTCTAAATAATACTAACCCTATTTCTAACGCTGAATCTAAACCTAAAAATAAACCTCACCCTCAGCCTCACCCTCACTGCAAACATAACTGTAACCATAACACTAACAATAACCCTAAACCTAACCCTCATCCTCACCCTAAACCTCACCCTAACACTAATCCTAAATCTTACCCTCACCCTCACCCTACCCCTAACCCAAACCCTCTCCCTAACCCTAACCCTAACCCTCACATTTACCGTAATCCTCACTCTCAGCCTAACCCTCAACTGTACCATTACTGTCACCCTCATCCTAACCCTCACACTAACTCTCAACGTCATGCTAACCCTCTCCCTGAAAGTAACACTAAGCCTCACCCTAACCCTAACCTCACCCACACCATAATTTTAAGACTAACCCTCACACTAACCCTCACCCTAATCCTAACACTAACCCTAACCCTCACACTCACCCTCACCCTAAACCTAACCCTCACCCTCAACCTAAACCTAAGCCTAACACTTAACTTAACCCTCACACTCACCCTCACCCTAACCCTAATCCTAATCCTAACCAAAACCATAACCCTCATCCTAACACTAAACCTTACCCTCACCCTCACCCTAACACTAAACCTTACCCTAACCCTAACAGTAAACGTCACCCTCACCCTAGCCCTCACTCCAATCCTAATCATAACCCTAACCCTCATCCTAACCCTCACCCTAACCCTAATCCTAACCCTAACCCTAACCCCAACCCTAACACTCAACCTCACCCTCAGCCTAACGCTAAGCCTAACCCTAACCCTAACCATAACCCTCACACTAACCCTCACCCTAACCCACATCTAACACTAACCCTAACACTAACCTTCACCCTAAGCCTAAATCTAAACCTAAACCTCACACTCACCCTAACCCTAACTCTCACCCTAATCCTAATCCTAAACCTTACCCTAACCCTAAACCTAACCCTCATCCTCACCCTCACCCTCAAGGTAACATGAAACCTAAAACTAATACCCCTAACACTAACCCTAACCCTCACTCTAACTATAACCCTCACGCTAACCCTAACCCTCACCCTAATACTTACCCTCACCCTAACAGTAACCTGAACCCTAACACTAACCCTTACACTAACTCTAACCCTCACTCTAAGCCTAAACCTCACCCTAAACCTAACCCTAACCCTCACCATCACCCTTACCCTAATTCTAACACTTACCCTCACCTAACCCTAACCCTCATCCTCACCCTAAATCACACACTAACCTTAACCCTAATCCTCAATCTAACCATCACCCTCACCCTAATCCCTAAACCTCACCCTTACCCTAACCCTCATCCCAACTGTAACCCTCACACTAACCTTAACCCTCACCCTCAGCCGAACCCTCAAATTTATCCCTACCATCACCCTTACCCTAACCCTCAACCTATCCCGAAACTTCATCCTAATTTTCAAGCTAACAGTAACCCTAACCATCACCCTAACCCTAACCCTATCACTAACCCTAACCCTAACCCTGACCCTAACCCTTCCCCTAAACGTAACACTAAACCAAAACCTAACACTAACACTCACACTAACCCTAACCCTCACCTTAACCCTAAATCTCACCCTAACCCTAACCAAAACCCTCACCCTCACCCTAGTCCTCACCCTAACCCTAATCCTAACCCTAACACTCATCCTAACAATCACCCTAATCCTAAACCTAACCATCACCCGAAAACTAATGGTCACCCTCACCCTCACCCTCACCCTCAGCCTAAGCCTAACCCTAACCCTAACACTCACCCTCACCCTAACCATAACCCTAATCCTTAACATAACCCTAACCCGAAACCTCATACTAACCCTAACCCTCCCCCTAACCCTAACACTAAACCTTACTCTAAACCTCACCCTAACCCTCCCCCTAACCCTAACACTAAACTAACCCTAACACTAACATTCACACTAACCCTAATACTCACCCTAAACATAAACCTCAATCTCACCCTAACCCTAAATCTCACCCTCATCCTAATCCTAACCCTAAGCCTAAGCCTAAACCTAACCCTAACCCTCACATTCACCAACCTTGTAAGCCTAATCCTAACCCTAACCCTATCCCTAAACCTCAACCTAACCCTCACCCTCACCCTAAGACTAACATTAAACCTAAACCTAACCCTCACCCTAACCCTCCCACTAACACTCACTCTAACCCTAAACATCACCCTAAACCTAACCCTAACCCTAAACGTCACCCCAAACCTCACCCTAACCCTAACCCTCACCCTCACGCTCACCTCACCGTAACTCTAACCCTAACAATAACACTAACACTAACCCTAACACTAACCCTAACCCTAACCATATACCTCACCCTCAGCCTCACCCTCACTGCAGACTTAACCCTAAACATAACACTAACAATAACCCTAACCCTAACCCAAACCCTAACTCTAACCTTAACCCTAACCCTAATCCTCACCCCCACTCTCACACTCAGCCTAACCCAAAGCCCAACCCTAACACTAAACCTAACTCTAATTATAAACATCACCCTCACCCTAACCCTATCTCCAACCCTAACTCTAAACCTCACCCTAACCCTAACCCTCACCCTCAACCGCAGCCTCAGCCTAACCCTAAGCCTAACTCTAAACATAACCCTAACCCACACACTCACCCTCACCCTAACCCTAATCCTAAACCTAATCCTCAACCTAACCCTCATCCTAACCCTAAACCTAACCCTCACCTAACCCTTCCCCTCACCTTCAACCTCAGCCTCAGCCTAACCCTAACTCTCCCTCTAACCCTAACCCTTACACTAGCCCACACCGTAACTCTAACTTAACACTAACCCTAACCCTAATCCTAACACTAACCCTCACCCTAAGCCTAACTCTAACCCTAAACCTCACCCTCACCCTAACCCTAACTCTACCCCTAATCCTAAACATAAACTTCACCCTAACTCTAACCCTAACCCTCACACTCACCCGCAATGTAATCCTAATCCTAACAATTATAATAACCCTAACACTAACCCTCAACCTAACTATAACCCTCACCCTAACCCTAACCCTCACCCTAACCCTTACCTTCACCCTAACACTAAACCTAACCCTAACACTAACCCTGACACTAACCCTAACCCTCACCCTAACCCTAAAACTCACCCTAACCCTAACCTAACCCTGACCTTCACCCTCACCGTAGCCCTCATCCTAACCCTAATTCTAACCCTAACCCTCACCCTAACGCTAACCCACATCCTCACCCTAACCCTCACACTAACCCTAACCCTAATACTCAATCTAACCCACACCCTCACCCTTACCCCTAACCCTCACACTTACCCTAACCCTCACCCTAACACTAACCCTCACCCTGATCTGTACCCTGACCCTCAACCTAACCCTCAACTTTACCCTTACCATCACCCTCACCCTAACCCTCACCCTATCCCTAAACCTCATGCTAAACTTCAACCTAACCGTAACCTTAACCATCACCTTAAACCTAACCCTCAACCTCAACCTCACCCTCAGCCTAACCATAAGCCTAATCCTAAGCCTAACCCTAACCCTCACCCTCAACCTAGCCCTCACCGTAAACCTAACACTCACACTAACCCTCCATCTAAAAAAAACTCTAACCCTAAACCTCACCCTAACCCTCATCCTAACTCTAACTCTAACCCTAAACCTCACACTCGCCCTAACCCTAACCCTAACTATAATCCTAAACCTCAGCCTAACCCTAACCCTAAACCTCACCCTCACCCTAAACCTCACCCTAAACCTAACCCTAAACCTCACCCTCAATGTAGCCCTGAACATAACCCTAAACCTAACCGTAACCGTCACCCTAAACATAACCCTCACTGTAACCCAAACACTCACGCTAAACCTAACCCTCAGCCTCAACCTCAACCTAAACATAACCCTAAGCCTAACACTAAACCTAACATTAACCCACACACTCACCCTCACCATAACACTAATCCTAATCCTGACCATAACCATAACCCTCACCCTAAACCTATCGCTCACCCTAACCCTAACACTAACACTAACAATAACCCTAACCCTAAACGTAACCCTAACTCTAACACTCAAACTCACCCTCACCCTAACCCTAACACTAAACCTCACCCTAATCCTAACCCTAAAACTCACCCTCTCCCTAACCATCACCCTAACCTTAATCCTAACCCTAACCCTCATCCTAAGCCTCACCCTAACCCTAATCTAACACTAACCCTAACCCTAACCTCACATTTACCCTCACCCTAATCCTAATCCTAACCCTAAACCTCACCCTAACCCTAACCCTCACACTCACCTTTATCCTAACCCAACCTAACCCTCACTGTAACCTTAATCCTCACGCTCACCGTAACTATAACCCTCAACCCTCACCTACCTTCACCCTCAACCTAACCCTAAGCCTAAGCCTAAACCTAACCCTCACACACACACTCACCCTAACCCTAATCCTAACCCTAAGCCTATCCCTAAACCTCAACCTAACCCTCACACTCACCCTAAGACTAACACTAACCCTAACCCTTCCTCTTACCCTAACCCTCCCCATAAACCTAATTCTAACTCTAAACCTCACCCTCAACCTAACCCTAACCCTAAACCTCACCGTAAAACTCACCCTAACCCTAACCCTCACCCACACCCTCACTGTAAATTTAACCCTAACCCTAAAAATAATACTAACCCTAACCCTAACACTAAACCTAACCCTCACCATAAACCTCACCCTCAGCCTCACCCTCACCGCAAACTTAACTGTAATCATAACACTAAGAATAACCCTAACCCTAACCCAACCCTCATCCTCTCCCTAAACCTCACCCTTACACTAATCCTCAATCTTACCCTCACCCTCACCCTACCCCTAACCCTAACCCTCACCCTAACCCTAACCCTAACCCTTACAGTAAATCTCACCCTCAGCCTAACCGTAAAGTTTACCCTTACCGTCACCCCCACCCTAACCCTCACCCTAACCCTAACCCTCACCCTAAGCCCAACTCTCCCCCTAGACCTCACCCTCACCCTAACCCTAACCCTAACACTAAACCTCATCATTCCCCTAACCCTAACCCTCAACCTAACCTTAAACCTCACCCTCACCCACACCCTCAGCCTAAACCTAGGGCTAACCCTATCACTCACCCTAATCCTCACACTCACCCTAACCGTAATTCTAAACATTCACCCTCACCCTAGCCCTCACCCTAACCCTAACCCTCATCCTCACCCTAAACCTCACACTAACCCTAAAATTAATACTCAATCTAAACCACACACACACCCTAACCCTAACCCTAAACCTCACCCTATCCCTAAACCTTACATTTAACGTAATCCTCACTCTCAGCCTAACCCTCAACTTTACCCTTACTGTTACCCTCACCCTAACCTTCACACTAAACCTAACCCACATCCTAACCCTCACCCTGACCGTAACCCTAAGCATCACCCTAACCCTAAACCTCACCCACACCCTAATTTTAACACTAACCCTAACACTCACCCTCACCCTAACCCTTACTGTAACCCTAACTCTAAAACTAAACCTAACCCTAACCCTAACCCTAACACTCACCCTAACCCTAACCCTCGCCCTCACCCTCACCCTCAGCCTAAACCTAAGGCTAACCTTTATACAAACCCTAAGCCTCACACACACCCTCACCCTAACTCTAACCTTCACCCTCACCCTCACTCTCAGGATAACCTAAGCCTAACCCTTACCCTAACCTTCACACTCACCCTAACCCTACCCTAATCCTAATCCAAACCATCACCATAACCCTCACCCTAAGCCTAACACTCACCCTAACCCTAACCCTAACACTAATCCTAATCCTAACTTTCAACCTAAGCCTAACTCTAACAATAAACCTCACCCTCACCCTAACCCTAATCCTAAACCTAACCCTAATCCTATCACTAAACCTCATCCTCACTCTAGCCCTCACTCTAACCCTAATCCTAACCCTAAACGTCGTCCTATCCCTCACAGTAACCCTAATCCTAACCCTCACCTTAACCCTAACCCTCACCCTCAACCTCACCCTCAGCCTAATCCCAAGCCTAACCCTAAACCTAAAACTAACCCAGACACTCAACCTCTCCATAACCCTAATCCTAACCATAACGTTAACTCTAACCCTAACCCACACACTAACCCTCACCCTAACACTAACCTAACACTAACTCTAACCCTAACACTCACACTAACCCTCACCCTAAGCCTAGCTCTAAACCTAAACCTCACGCTCACCCTAACCCTAACTCTAACACGAAACCTAACCCTAAACCTCACCCTAACCCTAACCCTAAACCTCACCCTTACCCTCACCCTCAACATAAGCCGAAATCTAAAATTAACAATAAACCTAAACCTAAACCTAACCCTCACCCTAACTATAACCCTCACCCTCACCCTCACCCTCACCATAAAACTTACCCTCACCCTAACTCTAACACTAACACTAACCCTCACACTAACCCTCACCCTCACCCTAAGCGTAAACCTCACCCTACCGCTAACCTTAACCCTCAACCTCACCCTAGCCCTCACCCTAAACCTAAACCTAACCCTACACCTCATCCTAACACTCACCCTAAACCTAACCCTAACCCTCACCCTAACCCTAACCCTAACCCTCACCCTCACTCTCGGCCTAAGCCTAAGCCTAACCCTAAGCTTAAGCCTAACCCTAACCCTTACACTAACCCTCACCCTAACCCTAACACTAACACTAACGCTAAATCTAACCCAAAATCTCATCCTCACACTAAACCTAACTCTAAACTTAATCCTTAACATAAACCTCACCATAAACATAACCCTAAGCCACACACTCACTGTAACTGTAAACCTAACCCTAAACCAAACAACAACCCTAAACCTAACCCTAACCCTCATTGTAACCATAACCGTCACCCTAACCCTAACCCTCACCCTAATATTTAACCTCACCCTAACACTAACCCTAACCCTAACACTAATCCTCACACTAACCCTACACATCACCCTAACACTAAACCTCACCCTAACCCTAAACCTCACCCTCACCCAGCCCTCACCCTAACCGTAACCCTCATCCTTAGCCTAAACCTAAAACTAACCCTAAAACTAATCCTCAATCTTACTCTCACCCTAACCCTACCCCTAACTCTAACCCTCAACCTAACCCTAACCCTCACCCTTAACTTTATCCTCACTCTCAGCCTAAACTTCAACTTTTCCCTTACCGTTTTCCTCACCCTAACCCACACCCTAACCCTAACACTCATCCTAACCCTCACCCTGACTGTAACCCTAAGCATCACCCTAACCCTAACCCTCACCCTCACCCTCAGCCTCAGCCTACCCTAAGCCTAAGCCTAAACCTAACCCTAAACCTCACCCTCACCCTAGCCCTCAACCTAACCCTAATCCTAAACCTAACCCAAACCCTAACCCTAAAACTCACACTCACCCTCAACCTAACCCAAATCATAAACTTAATCCTATCCCTAACACTAACCTTCAAACTAACCATCACCCCAGCGCTCACTCTAAGAGTAATCCTAACCCTAACCCTCATCCTAACCCTCAACTTAAACCTAACCCTAACCCACACCCTAACCCTAACACTAACCCTCACCCTCAGCCTCAGCCTAACCCTAAGCCTAACCCTAAACCTAACCCTAACCCACACACTCACACTCACCCTAACCCTAATCCTAACCCTAACCCTCACTCTAACCCTAACCCTCACACTAACCCTAACCCTAACGTAACCTAAAACTAACCCTAACCCTAACACTCACACTAACCCTCACCCTAATCCTAGCTCTAAACCTAAACCTCACCCTCACCCTAACTCTAATTCTAACCCTAATCCTAACCCTAAACCTCACCCTAACTCTAACCCTAACAATAACCCTCACCCTCATCGAAACGGTAACCTTAACCCTAACCCTAAAAATAACCCTAAACCTAAGCCTAACCCTCATTCTAACCATAACCCTCACCCTAACCCTAACCCTCATCCTAACACGTACCCTCACCCTAACACTAACCCTAACCCTAACACTAATCCTCACACTAACCCTAACCATCATCCTAACTTTAAACCTCAACCTAACCCAAATGCTCACACTCACCCTAGCCCTCACCATAACCCTAATCCTAACCCTAACCCTAATCCTAACCCTAAACCTAACCCTAACCCTAACCATCACACTAAACCTAATCCTCATCCCCACCCTCACCCTCAGCCTAACCCTAAACCTAAGCCTAATCCTAACCCTAAACCTCACAATCACCCTCACCATAACCCTAATCCTAAATCTAACCCTAACTCTAACCCTAAACCTCAACCTAACCCTCACCCTAACCCTAACACTAACCCTAACTCTAGCCCTCACCCTAACCCTCCACATAAACCTAACTCTAACCCTAAACCTCACACTCACCCTAAATCTAAACCTAACACTAAACCTCACCCTCATCCTCACCCTCTAATCCTAACCCTAACCCTAACAATAACACTAACCCTAAACCTAACCCTAACCCTCACCCTCACCGTAACCCTAAACCTAACCCAAGCCCTCACCCTAACCGTAATCCTAACCCTAAGCTGTACCCTCAGCCTCATCCTCAATGTAAACTTAACCTTAACCATAACACTAACAATAACCCTAATCCTAACCCTAATCCTAACCCTCACCCTCACCCTAACCCTAACCCTAACTCTCACCCGAACCCTAACCCTCAACTTCACAGTAACCCTAACCCTAAACCTCACCCTCATCCTCACCCTCAGCCTAACCCTAAGCCTAAGCTTAACCCTAACCCTAACCCTCACACACACCCTCACCCTAACCGTAATCCTAACACTAACCCTAACCCTAACCCTCACCCTAACCCTCCCCCTAACTCTAACTCTAAACCTTAAAACGCACCCTCACCCAAACACTAACTCTAACCCTAACCCTAAACCTAAACCTCACCCTAACCCTAACCCTAAACCTCACCTTCACCCTCACCGTAACAGTAACCATAACCCTAACCATAACAATAACCCTAACCCTAACATTAACCATAACACTCACCCTAACCCTAACCCTCAACTTTACCCTTGCTGTCACCTTCACCCTAACCCTCACCCTAAACCTAACCCTCATCCTAACCCTCATCCTAACCGTAAGCCAAACCATTACCCTAAAACTAACCCTCAACCTGACCCTCACCCTCAGACTAACACTAAGACTAACTCTAACCCTAACCCTCACCCTAACACTTACTTTCACCCTAACACTTACCCTAACCCTAACACTAACCCTCACACTAACCCTAACCATCACGCTAAACCTAACACTCACCCTAACCCTAACTCTAACCCTCACCTTCATCCTAGCCCTCACCCTAACCCTAACCCTCATCCTCACGCTAAACCTCACACTAACCCTAAAACTAATCCTCAACAGAAACCACACCCTCACCCTAACCCTAACAATCACCTTCACCTTAACCCAATCCTCACATTTACCCTAATCCTCACTCTCAGCGTAACCCTCAACTTTACCCTTACTGTCACCCTCACCCTAAACCTCACACTAACCTTAAACCTCATCCTAACCCTCACCCTGACCGTAAACCTAAGCATCACCCTAACCCTAAACCTCACCCACACCCTAAACCTAACACTAAACCTCACACTAATGCTCACACTAACACTGAGTCTAACCCTAAACCTCACCCTCACCCTAACCCTAACCCTCACCCTCACCCTCACCCTCATCCTCAGCCTAATCCTAAGGCTAACCCTAACCCTAATCCTCACACTCAACCTCACCCTAACCCTAACCCTCACTCTCACCCTCACGTTAACAGTAACCATAACCCTAAGCATAACAATTACACTAACCCTAACACTAACCATAACCCTCAACCTAACACTAACCCTCACCCTAACACTTACCCTTACCGTAAAACTAACCCTAATCCTAACACTAACCCTCATAATAACCCTAATCATCACCTTAACCTTAACCCTCAATCTAACTCTATCCCTAACCCTCACCCTCACCCTAGCCCTCACCCTAACCCTAACCCTCATCCTTACCCTATAACTCACACTAACCCTAACACTATTCCTCACACAAACCCTCACCCTATCCCTAACCCTCAACTTTACCCTTGCTGTCACCTTAACTCTAACCCTCACCCTAAACCTAACCCTCATCCTAACCGTATCCCAAACCATGACCCTAACACTAACCCTCAACTTGACCCTCACCCTCAGAATAACACTAAGCCTAACCCTAACCCTAACCATCACCCTCACCCTAGCCCTCACCCTAAACCTAAACCAAACCCTAACCCTCATCCTAACCCTATCCCTAACAATAACCCTAACCCTAACCCTAACCCTCACCCTAACACTTACTGTCACCCTAACACTAACCCTAAACGTAACACTAATAACCCTCACACTAACCCTAACCATCACGCTAACCCTAACACTCACCCTAACGCTAACCCTAACCCTCACCCTCACACTAGCCCTCACCCTAACCTTAACCCTCATCCTCACGCTAAACCTCACACTAACCCTAAAACTAATCTTCCACCTAAACCACACCCTCACCCTAACCCTAACACTCACCTTTACCCTAACCCAATCCTCACATTTACCTAATCCTCACTCTCAGCCTAACCCTCAACTTTACGCTTACTGTCACCCTCACCCTAAACCTCAAACTAACCCTAACCCTCATCCTAACCCTCACCCTGACCGTAAACCTAAGCATCACCCTAACCATAAACCTCACCCACACAATAAACCTAACACTAAACCTCACACTACTGCTCACACTAACACTAAGTCTAACCCTAAACCTCACCCTCAACCTAACCCTAACCCTCACCCTCACCCTCAGCCTAATGCTAAGCCTAACTCTAACCCTAATCCTCACACTCACCCTCACCCTAACCCTAATCCTAATCCTAACCATAAACATAACCCTCAAACTAAACCTAACACTCACAATAACCCTAAGCCTAACACAAACCCTAACCCTAACCCTCACCCTAACCCTAAATCTACCAGTAAAACTCACCCTCACCCTAACCCAAACCCTAAACCTCACCCTAACCCTAACCCTAAACCTCACCCTCACACTAGCCCTAACCCTAATCCTAACCCTAACCCTCATCCTAACTCTCACCCTAACCCTAATCCTAACCCTCAACCTAAACCTAACCCTTACCCTCAACCTCACCCTCAGCCTAAACATAAGCCTAACCCTAAACCTAACCCTAACCCACACACTCACCCTCAACCTAACCCTAATCCTAACCCTAACCCTAATTCTAACCCTAACCCTCACACTAACCCTCACCCTAACCCTAACCTAACACTAACCCTAAACCTAACCCTCACACTAACCCTCACCCTAAGTCTAAATCTAACACTAAACCTCACCCTCACATTAAGCCTAACTCTAACCCTAATCCTAACCCTAAACCTCACACTCACCCTAACCCTAAACCTAACCCTCACCCTAACCCTAACCCTCACCCTCACCCTCAACCTCAGCCTAACTCTAAGCCTAAGCCTAACGCTAACCCTAATCCTCACACTCACCCTCACCCTAACCCTAATCCTAACACTAACCCTAACCCTAACCCTAACCCACACCCTAACCCTCCCACTAACCCTAACTCTAAACCTAAACCTCACCCTCAACCTAACCCTAACTCTAACCATAACCCTAAACCTAAACCTCAGGCTAAGCCTAACCCTGATGCTCACCCTCAACCTCACTGTACCCATAATATTTACCCTAACCCTAAAAATAACACTAATCCTAACCTTAACCATAACTCTCACCATAACACTAACCCTCATCCTAAAACTTTCCTTCAACCTAAAACTAACCCTAATCCTAACACTAACCCTCACACTAACACTAACCATCACCTTAAGCCTAAACCTCAACCTAACCCTATCCCTAACTCTGAACCTAACCCTAGCCCTCACCCTAACGCTACCCTTCATCCTCACCCTAACCTCACACTAACCCTAACACAAATACTCAATCTAACCCTCACACTCACCCTAACCCTAACCTTAATCCTCACCCTAACCTTCACCCTAACCCTAATCCTCACCTTTACCCTTACTGTCACCCTCACCCTAACCCTCATCCTAACCCTGACCCTCATCCTAACCCTCAGCCTAACTGTAACTTTAACCATCACGCTGACCATAACCCTCAACCTCACCCTCACCTTCAGCCTAAACCTAAGCCTAAGCCTAACCCTAAAACTCACCCTCAACCTAGCCTTCACCCTAACCCTTATCCTAACCCTAAACCTCATCCTAACACTAACCCTAACCCTAACACTAACACTAATCCTCACACTCAACCTAACCCTAACCCTCACCCTCATGCTCGGCCTAAGCCTAAGCCTAAACCTAAGCTTAAGCCTAACTCTACACCTCACACTAACTGTCACCCTAACCCTAACACTAACACTAACGCTAACTCTAACCCTAAACCTCACCCTCACCCTAACACTAACTCTAACCCTAACCCTAAACATAAACCTCACCCTAAACCTAACCCTAAACCTCACCCTCACTGTAACCGTAACCCTAACCCTAACAATAACCCTAAACAAAACCCTAACCCTCATTCTAACCATAACCCTCACCCTAAACCTAAAACTCAATCTGAAACTAACCCTCACCCTAACACTAAACCTAACACTAACACTAATCCTCACCCTAACCCTAACCCTCACCCTAGCCCTCACCCTAACCCTAACCCTCATCCTCACCCTAAACCTCAGACTAAACCTAAAACTAATCCTCAATCTTAACCTCACCCTCACCCTAACACTAAGCCTAACCCTCAACCTAACCCTAACTCTCAGCCTTACCATAATCCTCACTCTCAGCCTAACCTTCACTTTTACCCTTACTGTCACCCTGATTCTAAAACTTACCCTAACCCTAACCCTCATCCTAACCCTCACCCTGACTGTAACTCTAAGCATCAACGTAACCCTAAACCTCACCCTCACCCACAGCCTCAGCCTAAACCTAACCCTAAGCCTAAACCAAACCCTAACACTCACCCTCACCCTAGCCCTCACCCAAACCCTAATCCTAACCCTAATCCAAATCCTAACCCGAAATCTAACCATAACCCTAACCATCACCCTAAACCTAATCGTCATCCCCACCCTAACTCTCAGCCTAACCCTAAGCCTAAGCCTAAGCCTAACCCTAACCCTCACACTCACCCTCACCATAACCCTAATCCTCAACCTAACCTTAAACCTAACCCTAAACCTCAACCAAACCCTCACCCTAACCCTAACCATAACACTTACCCTAAACCTTACTCTAACCCTAAATCTCACCCTCACCCTAAACCTAACCCTAACCCTAAACCTGACCCTCACCCTCACCCTCACCATAACTCTAACCATAACTCTAACAATAACACTAACCTTAACCCTAACCCTAACCTTAAACCTCACCCTAACCCTAACTTTAAACCTCAACCTCAGCCTCACCCTCACTGTGAACTTAACCTTAGCCATAACACTAACAATAACCCTAACCCTGATCCTAACCCTCACCCTCAAACTAACCCTAACTCTCACCCTAACCCTAAACCTCACCATCACAGTAACCCTAACCCTAACACTCACCCTAAACCTAAACCTAACCCTAATCTTAAACCTTGCCATAATGCTAACTCTAAACCTCACCCTCACCCTTGCCCTGATCCTAACCCTAAACCTAACTCTAAACCTCATCCTAACCCTCACCCTAACCCTAACCCTAACCTCAACCTAACCGTAACCCTCACTTTCAACCTTACCCTCAGCGTAACCGTATGCCTAAGCCTAACCCTAACCCTAACACTCACACTCACCCTCACCCTAATCCTAACACTAACCCTAACCCTAACCCTCACTCTAACCCTCCCCCTAAACCTAACTCTAAACCTAAACCTCACACTCAACCTAACCCTAACTCTAACCATAACCCAAAACCTAAACCTCAACCTAACCCTAACCCTAACCCTCCCCCTCCCACTCACCGTAACCATAAACCTATCCCTAACCCTAAAATAACCCTAACCCTAATACTAATCCTAAACCTAACCATAACTCTCACCCTAACCCTAACCCTCACCCTAACATTTACCCTCACCCTAAAACTAACCCTAATCCGAACACTAACCCTCACCCTAACCCTAACCATCACCTTTACCTTAAACCTCAACCTAACCCTATCCCTAACCCTCACCCTCACCCTAGCCCTCACCCTAACCCTATCCCTAATCCTCACCCTAAACCTCACACTAACCCTAACACTGATACTCAATCTAACCCTCACCCTCACCCTAACCCTAACCCTAACCCTCACCCTAACCCACAACTTAACTCTAGCCCTCACCTTTACCCTTACTGTCACCCTTACCCTAAACCTAAGCCTAACCCTAACCCTCAGCCTAACAGTAACCCTAACCATCACCCTAAACCTAGCCCTCACCCTCACCTTCAGCTTCAGCCTAACCCTAAGCCTAAGCCTAAACCAATCACTAAACCTGACACTCAACATAGCCCTCACCCTAACATTAATCCTAACCCTAACCCACATCCTAACCCTAAACCTAACCATAAACTAAACCAGCACTCTAAACCTAATCCTCATCCCCACACTCACCCTCAGCCTAACCCTAAGCCTAAGCCTAACCCTAACCCTAAGGCTCAAACTCACCCTCACCCAAACCCTAATCCTAACACTAACCCTAAACCTAAACCTAAACCTCAACCTAAGCCTAACACTAACCCTAACCCTCACCCTCACCTTAGTCCTCACCCTAACCCTCACACCAAACCTAACCTTCACCCTCACCCAAACCCGAACCTTAACCCTCACCCTAAACCTACGCCTAAAGTTAACCCTAAACCTCACCCTATCCCTGACACTAAAACTCACAATCACCCTAGCCCTCAACCTAACTCTAATTGTAAGTTTAAACCTCATCCTAACCCTCACCCTAACCCTCATCCTAACCCTAAACCTAATTTTAACCCTCAAACTAAACCTAACCCTGACCCTCACCATAACCCTAACACTAATCCTCAACCTAACCCTAAACCTAACCCGAGCCCTAAACCTCACCCTAACCCTAACACTAAACCTCACCCTCACGATAGCCCTCACACTAAACCTAATCCTAAACCTAACCCTCATCCTAACCCTCAACCTCACACTCAGCCTAACCCTAAGCCTAACCCTAACACTAACCTGAACCCTAACCCTCATACTCACCCTCACCCAAACCCTAATCCTAAAACTAACCCTATCCCTAACCCTAAACCTCACCCTAAAACTCACCCTATCCCTAAACCTAATATTAAGCCTAACACTAACCCTCACATTAACACAAACTCTAACTCTAAACCTCACCCTCACCCTAAATCAAACCCTAACCCTAAGCGTCACCCAAACCCTAACCCTCAAACTCACCCTCAACCTAAACCTAATCCTAAAACTAACCCTAGCCCTCACACTAACCCTCAACTTAGTGCTCACCCTAAACCTTATCCTAACCCTAAACCTCAACCTAACCCTCACCCTAAGCCTAACGCTCACCCTAAACCTAATTCTAAGACTCACCCTCATGCTAGGCCTAAGCCTAAGCCTGAGCCTAACCGTAACCCTCACCTAACCTTAACCTGAACACTAACCCTAACTCTAACACTAAACCTCACCCTAACCCTAATCCTAACTCTAAACCTCATCTTAACCCTAACCCTCACCCTCACACCAGCTCTCACCCTAATCCTAACATTAATCCTCATCATAACCCTCACCCTAACCCTAACCCTAACCCTCACCTTAACCTTATCCCTAACCCTCAACCTAATCCTAACCTTCACTCTCACCATAACCCTATCCCTAACCATCACCCTAACCCTAAACTTAACCCAAACCCTATCCCTCACCCTAACCCTAACCCCCACCCTTAACCTCACCCTCAGCCTAACCCTAAGCCTAACCCTAAACCTAACCCTAACACACACACTCACCCTTACCCTAACCCTAAATCTAAACCTAAACCTACCCCAAAACCTCAACCTAAACCTCACAATCACCATAACATTAACACTAACCGAAAGCCTAACCATACCCCTCATCCTAACCCTAAACCTAATCCTAACCCTCACAGTCACGCTAACCCTTACCCTAATCCTAATCCTAACCCTAATCCTAACCCTCACCATCACCCTAACCCTCACCCTAACCCTAAATCTAACAATAACCCTAACCCAAACCCTCAAAATCAGCCTCACCCTAACCCTAACTCTAACCCTAAAAATGACTCTCACCCTAACCCTAACCCTAACCCTAACCCTTAACCTCACCCTAACCCTAACCCTAACCCTAATCCTCATCCTCACCCTAGCCCTCACCCTCACCCTAACCCTAACCCTAACCCTCATCCTAACCCTCACCCTAACCCTAAACCTCACCGTCACCAAAACCCTTAACCTACCCCTCACCCTAACCCTAAATTTAACCCAAACCCTAACTCTCACCCTAATCCTAACACTAACCCTCACCCTAAGCGTAACCCTCACACTCAGCCTCAGCCTCAGCTTAAGCCTAAGCCTAAGCCTAACCCTAACACTAACCCTTACACTCTCCCTAACCCTAACCCTAATCCTAATCCTAACTCTAACCCTCACTCTCACCTTATCCCTCACCTTAACCCTAACACTAACACTAACCCGAAAACTAACCCTCACCCTGAGCCTCACCCTAGCCCTAACTCTAACCCTAAATCTCACCCTCACCTTAACACTAACGCTAAACCTCACCCTAACCATAACCATAAACCTCACCCTCAACCTAGCTCTCCCCCTAACCTTAACCCTCATCCTAATCCTCCCCCTAACCCTAACCTTAACCCTCTCCCTAACCCTAACTCTCACCCTCAGCCTCACCCTCAGCCTAAGCCTAAGCCTAACCATAACCCTAACCATCACACTCACAGTAACCCTAACACTAATCCTAAAGCTGACACTAACCCTAACCCTCACCCTCACTCAAACCCTCACCTTAACCCTAACCTAACATTAACCCTTACCCTAACCCACACCCACAGCCTCACCCTAACCTTAACTCTAACCATTAACGTCACCCTGACCCTAACCCTAACCTAACCCTAAACCCAACCCTAACCCTAAACCTAACCATCACCCTCACCCTAGCCCTCACCCTAGCCGTAATCCTAACCGTAAAACTCATCCTAACCCTCCCCCTATACCTAAGCAAAACGCTCACCTTAACCCTAACGTTCTCACTCTCAACCTCACCCTCAGCCTAACCCTAAGCCTAACCCTAAACCTACCCCTAACACACACACTCACCCTCAGCCTAAATCTAAGCCTAACCATAAATATAACCCTAACCCACACACTCACCCTCACCCTAAACCTAATCCTAACCCTAACCCTAACCCTAACTTTCCCCCTAACTCTCACCCTAACACTAAACCTAACACTAACTCTGAACCTAACCCTCAACCTAACCCTCACCCTAACCCTGAGTCTAACCCTAAACCTCACCTTCACCCTAATCCTAACTCAAACCCTAACCCAAACCCGAAAACAAACCCTAACCCTAACCCAAACCCTCACCCTCACCGTAACCGTAAATATAAACCTTACCCTAAGAATAAACCTAAGCCTAACCCAAACAATAACCCTAAATCTAACCCTCATCCTAACCATATCCTTCACCGTAACCCTCACCCTCACCTTAACACTTACCCTCAACCTAACCCTAACCCTAACCCTCTCACTCACCCTAAACTTTACCCTAATCCTAATGCTAACCCTAAGCCTAACCCTCACACTCACCCTCACCCTCACCCTAACCCTAACCCTAACCCTAACCCTCAACCTAACCCTAAACTTCACCCTCACCATAACCCTTACCCTAACCCTCAAACTAATTCTAAACTAAACCTGAATCCTAACTCTCAACCTAACCCTAACCCTAACACTCACCCTAAACCGAACCCTCACCACACCCTCAACCTAACCCTAACCCTAACACTCACCCTAAACCTAACCCTCACCACACCCTCAACCTAACCCTAACACTAACCCTAACCCTAACCCTCAACCTAACTCTCACCCTAACCCTAACTCTAACCCTAAACCTCACCTTCACCCTAAACCTAATGCTACCCCTAAACCAAACCCTAAACCTCACCCTAACGTTACCCCTAATCCTCACCCTCAACCTCACAGTAACTGTAACCCTAAACCTAAACCTAACAATAACCCTAACCCTCACCCTAACCATAATCCTCACCCTAACCCAAACCCTCACCCTAACACTTACCCTCAACCAAACACAAACCCTAACCCTAAAGCTAACCCTCACACTAACCCTAACCCTAACGCTAAACCTAAACCTCAACCTAGCCCTCACCCTCACCCTAAGCCTAACACTAACCCTAAGCCTAAACCTCACCCTCCCTCTTCCCATAACCCTATATCTAACCGTAAACCTCACCATCACCCTAACCCTAACCTTAACCCTAAACACCACCCTAACCCTAACCCTAATCCACACCAGTACTCTCAACTTCACAATATCTATAACCCTAACCCTAACAGTAACCCTAACCCTAACCCTAACCATCACCTTTAACATAATCCTCACCTCCACCCTCACCCTCAGACTAACCCTAAGCCTAAGCCTAACCCTCACCCTAACCATCACACTCAACCTCACCCTAAACCTAAAACTAACCTTAACCATATCCCTAAAGCTCAACCTAACCCTCACCCTAAACCTAACCCTAACCCTAACCCTAAATCTCAACCTAACCCTCCCCCTAACCCTAACTCTAACCCTAAACCTCAACCTCACCCTAACCCTAAACCTCACCCTAACCCTAACACTAATCTGAACGCTAAACCTCACCCTAACATCCCCCTAAACCTAACTCTAACCCTAAATCTCAACCTCACCCTAACACTAACCCTAACTTTAAACCTCACCCTAATCCTAACTCTCACCCTTACCCACCACCTCAAAGTAACTCTAACCATAACCCTAATAATAACACTAACCATAACACTTACACTAACCCTAACCCTAACCATAACCCTCACCCTCAGCCTCACCATCACCGCAATCTTAATCTTAACCATAACACTAACAATAACCATAACCCTAAGCCTAACCCTAATCGTCACCCCCACCCTCATCCTCAGCCTAACCCTAAGCCTAACTATAACCCTAACCCTAACCCTCACAGTAAGCCTAACCCTAACCCTAACCCTATACCTAAACCTAAACCTAAACCTAAATTTAACACTAATCCTAAGCTTTACCCTCACCCTAATCCAAACCCTAACCCGAACCCTCACCCTAACCCTAAGCCTAAGCCTAAGCCTAACCCTAACCTTCAAACTGACTCTACCCTAACCCTAATCCTAAACCTAGCCATATCTCTAAACATCACCCTAACCGTAACCCTCACCATAGCCCTCACCCTAACCATAATCCTTACCCTAAACCTCATCCTAACACTCACCCTAACCCTAAACCTAACCCTCACCCTCATGCTCGGCCTAAGCCTAAGCCCAAGCCTAAGCCTAACCGTACACCTAACCCTCACCCTAACCCTAACCCTAACACTAACCCGAACTCTAAACCTAAACCTCACTCTCACCCTAAGCCTGACTCTAACCCTAAACGTAAACATAAACCTCATCCTACCCTAACCGTAACATTCACCCTCACCCTCACCGTAACCCTCACCCTAAACCTAACCCTCAACCTAACACTTTCCCTCACCCTAACCCAAAACCTAAAACTAACACTGACCCTCACACTAAGCTAAACTATACCCTAACCCTAACACTAACCCTAATTCAAACCTAAACCGCACACTAGCCCTCACCCTCACCATAAACCTAAGGCTAACCCTAACCCTAAAACTAACCCGAACACTCACCATAACCCTAACCCTAATCCTAATCCTAACCCTAAACCTAACCCTCACCCTCACCCTAAACCTCACCCTAACCCTAAACCTAAAACTAACCCTAACCCTAACCCTCACCCTCAGTCTCACACTAACCCTAATTCTAACCCTAAACCTCACCCTCACCCTAACCCTAATGCTAAACCTAACCCTAAATCTAACCCAAACCCAAACGCTCCCCCTAACTCTCACCCTAACCCTAACACTAAACTAACCCTAACTCTAACCCTAACACTAAAACTAAACCTCACCCTAACCCTAACCCTAAACCTCACCCTAACCCTAACCCTCACCCTCACCCTCACCCTCAGCCTAACCCTAAGCCTAACCCTAACCCTAACCCTAAACCTCACACTAACCCTAACCCTAACCCTAAACCTAATCCTAACCCTAACCCTATCCCTCACCCTCACCCTAACCCTCACCGTAACCCTAACACTAATATTAACCCTAACCCTAACCCTCACCTTCAACCTCATCCTCAGCCTAACCCTAAGCCTAATCCTAAACCTAACCCTAAAACACACACTCACCCTTACCCTAACCCTAATCCTAACCCTATCACTAAGCATCCCCCTAATTCTCACCCTCACCCTAACCCTAAGACTAAGCCTAACCCTAACCCTAAACCTAACCCTCACTCTAACCCTAACTCTAACCCTAAAGCTCACCCTCACCCTAACCCTAACTCTAACCCTAAACCAAACCCTAAACCTTACCCTAAACCTAACCCTAACCGTAACCCTAACATTCACCCTAACCCTAACTCTAACCCTTATCCCCACAATCACCCTCAGCCTAACCCTAAGCCAAAGACTAACACTAAACCTAACCCTCACACTCACCCTCACCCTAACCCTAAACCTAAACCTAACCCTAACCCTAACCCTAACCCTCCCCCTAACTCTCACCCTCACCCTAACCCTAACACGAAGCCTAACCCTAACCCTCAACCTAACCCTCACCCTAACCCTAACTCTAACCCTAAATCTCACCATCACCCTAACCCTAACTCTAACCCTAAACCAAACCCTAAACCTCACCCTAAACCTAACCCTAACATTCACCCTAACCATAACTATAACCTTAACCTCACGCTCACCCTATCCCTAACCCTAACCCAATCCTAAACATCACCCTAAACCTAAACATTACCCTAACACTTTCCCTCACCCTAACACTAACACTAACACTAACCCTCACACTAACGCTAACCATACCGCAAAACTTAAACCTCACCCTAACCCTAACCCTAACCCTCAACTTCACCCTGGCCCTCACCCTAACCCTAACCCTCACCCTCACACTAAACCTCACACTAACCCTAACACTAATCCTCAATCTAACCCTCACCCTCACCCTAAAACTAAACCGAACCCTCACCCTTACCATAACCCTCACCCTCAGCCTAACCCTCACCTTTTCTCTTACTTTCACTCTCATTCTAACCCTCACGTTAAACCAAACCCTCATCCTAAACCTCAACCTAACCATAACCCTAACCATCACACTAACCCTAACCCTCACCCTCACTATCCCTAAACCTCACACTCACACTAGCCCTCACCCTAACCCTAATCCTAACCGTAACCTTCATCCTAACCCTCAACCTAACGATAACCTGAAGCATCACTCTAAACCTCATCCTTATCCCCACCCTCACCCTCAGCCTAACCCTAAGCCAAAGACTAACACTAACCCTATCCCTCACAGTCACCCTCACCCTAACCCTAATCCTAACCCTAACCCTAACCGTAACCCTAACCCTCCCCCTAACTCTCACCCTCACCCTAACCCTAAGACTAAGCCTAACCCTAACCCTCAACCTAACCCTCACCCTCACCCTAATTCTAACCCTAAATCTCACCCTCACCCTAACCCTAACTCTAACCCTAAACCAAACCCTAAACCTCACCCTAACCTTAACCCTAACCTCAACGCTAACATTCATCCTAACCCTAACTCTAACCCTAAACCTCACCCTAACCCTAACCCTAACACTAAGCCTAATGGTAAACGTCACCCTAAACCTAAACCTTACCCTGAAACTTACCCTCACCCTAACACTAACACTAACACTAACCCTCACACTAACGCTAACCATCACCTTAAACCTAAACCTCACCCTAACACTAACCCTAACCCTCAACTTCACCCTGGCCCTCACACTGACCCTAACACTCACTCTCACACTAAACCTCACACTAACCCTAAAACTAATCCTCAATCTAACCGGCACCCTCACCCTCAGCCTAACCCTAACCTTTACTCTTACTGTCACCCTCATCCTAACCCTCACCTTAATCCAAACCCTCATCCTAAACGTGACCCTAACCATAATACTATCCATCAAAATAACCCTAAACCTCACCCTCACCTTCAGCCTCAGCCTAACCTAAGCCTAGGCCTAAACCTATCCCTTAACCTCACACTCAGCCTAGCCCTCACCCTAACCCTAATCCTAACCCTAACCATCATCCTAACCCTCAAACTAACGATAACCTGAACCATCACTCTAAACCTAATCCTTATCGCCACCCTCACGCTCAGCCTAACCCTAACCCAAACCCTCACCCTAGCACATACCCTAACCCTAATCCTAACCCTAACACTCACACTAACCCTCACTCTAACCCTAAACATAACCCTCACCCTTAATCTAACCCTCACCCTCACCCTCAGCCTCAGCCTAACCCTAAGGCTAACACTAACCCTAACCCTCACACTCACCTTCATCTTAACCCTAATCCTAACCCTAACCCCAACCCTAAACCTAACACTAACCCTAACCCTAACCCTCAACATAACACTAACCCTAACGCTAACACTCACCCTAGCACATACCCTAATTCTAATCCTAACCCTAACACTCACCCTAACCCTCACTCTAAACCTAAACCTAACCCTAACCCTCACTCAAATGCTAACCTTCAACCTAACCCTACCCCTGACCCTCACACTAACCCTAAACCTCACCCTAACCCTCACACTAACCCTAACTCTAACCCTAAACCTCACACTTGCCCTAACCCTAACACTAACCGTAACCCGAAAATTCACCCGAACCCTAACCCTAAACCTCACCCTCACCCTAAACCTCACCCTCACCCTAACACTAAACCTCACCCTCACACTAAACCTCACCCTAACCCTAACCCTAACCCTAACCCTCAACCTAACCATAACCCTCAACGTAACCCTAACACTCACACTAACCCTAACCCTAAACTTCACCCTCACCCTCACCCTAAGTCTAACCATCCCCCTTAGCCTAAACCAAACCCTAACCTTAACTCTCACCCTAACCCTAAGCCTAACCCTAACCCTAAACCTAATCCTCACACTCACCCTCAACCTAAACCTAATCCTAAACCTAAACCTAACCCTCACAGTAACCCTCACCCTAGTTCTCACCCTAACCCTAATCCTAACCCTACACCACATCCTAAACCTAACCCTCACCGTCACCCTCACCCTCAGCTTAACACTAACATGAATCCTAATCCTAACTCTAAGCCTAACACTCACCCTTACCCTAAACCTCACCCAAACCTTAAATCTAAAAATAACCCTAACCCAAACCCTCACAATCAGCCTCACCCTAAACCTAACTCTAACCATAAACCTCAATCTCACCCTAAACCTAACCCTAACCATAAACCTCACCATAACCCTAACCCTAAAACTCATCCTCACCCTAGCCCTCACCCTAACGGTAATGCTAACCCTAATCCTCACCCTAACACTAACCCTAACCCTAACCATCACACTCACAAACCCTTAACGTACCCCTCACCCTAACCCTAAACTTAACACTAACCCTAACTCTCACCCTAACCCTATCCCTAACACTCACCCTAAGCCTAAACCTCACTCTCAGCCTCAGCCTAAGACTAAGCCTAACCCTAAAACTAAACCTCACACTCACCCTAACTCTAACCCAATCCTAATACTAACCCTAAGCCTAAACCTCACCCTCACCCTATCACTCATCTTAACCCTAACCCTAACACTAACCCTAAACCTAACCCTCACCCTCAGCCACACCCTAACCTAACTCTAACCCTAAATCTCAACCTCACTCTACCCCTAACCCTAAAACTCACCTTAATCATCACCATAAACCTCACCCTCCCCCTAGCCCTCCCCCTAACACTAATCCTAACCCTAACCCTCATCCTAACCCTCCCTCTAATCCGAAACTTAACCCTCACCCTAACCCTAACCCTCACACTCACCCTAACCCTAAACTTCACACTCACCCTCACCCTCAGCCTAAGCCTAAGCCTAACCCTAACCCTACCCCTCACACTCACCCTAACACTAACCCTAATCCTAATGCTGAACCTAACCCTAACCCTCACCCTCACCCTAACCCTCACCTTAACCCTAACCCTAACATTAAACTTAAACCTAACCCACACCCTCAGCCTCACACTAACCCTAACTCTAAACCTAAAGGTCACCCTGACCCTAACCTTAAACCTAACCCTAAACCTCACCCTAACCCTAAACCTAAACCTCAACATCACCCTAGCCCTCACCTTAACCCTAATCCTAACCATAAACCTCATCCTAAACCTCCCTCTAAACCTAAGCATAACCCTCACTTTAACCATAGCGTTCTCACTCTCAACCTCACCCTCAGCCTAACCCTAAACCTAACCCAAAATCTAACCCTAACACACACACTCACCCTCAGCCTAACCCTAACCCTAAGCCTAACCCTAACCATATCCCTCCCCCTAAATCTCACCCTAACCCTAACCCTAACACTAACCCTAACCCTAACCCTCAACCTAACTCTCAACCTAACTTTGACTCTAACCCTAAACCTCACCCTAAACCTAACCATAACTCTAACCCTAACCCAAACCCTAAACCTCACCTTAACCATAAACCAAACCCTCACCCTCACCTTAACCATAAATATAAACCTTACCCTAACAATAACACTAACCCTAACCCTAACAATAACCCTAACCCTAACGCTAACGCTCATCCTATCCATATCCATCACACTGACCCTAACCCTCACCCTAACACTTACCCTCCTCCTAACCCTAAGCCTAACCCTCACCCTCATCCTAACACTCACCCTAACCCTAATTCCAACACTAACCCTAACCCTAACCCTCACCCTCACCCTCACCCTAACCCTAGCTATAAACCTAAACCTCACCCTCACACTAACCCTAACCCTAACAATAACACTAAGCCTAACCCTAACCCTCACACTAACCCTCACCCTAACACTAACCCTAACCCTCACACTCACCCTCACCCTAACCCTAAACCTAACCATAACCCTAACCCTCAACCTAACCCTAACCCTAACCCTAACTCTACCCCTAAAACTCACCCTCACCCTAAACCTAACTCTAAACCTAACCCAAAGCTTAAACCTCACCCTAACCCTAAACCTAACCCTCACTCTCACCCTCAGCATAACTGTAACCCTAAACCTAACCCTAACAATAACCCTAACCCTAATCCTAACCCTCACCCTAACCATAATACTCACCCTAACCGAAACCCTCAACCTAACACAATCACCCTAACACTAACCCTAACCCTAAAGCTAACCCTCACATTAACCCTAACCCTAACCCTAACCATAAAACTCAAACTAACCCTGACCCTCACCCTAACCCTAACACTAACTCTAGCCCTAAACCTCACTCTCCCTCTCCCCCTAACCCAATATCTAACCATAAACCTCACCCTCACCCTAACCCTAACCTTAACCCTAAACACTACCCTATCCCTAAAACTAATCCTCACCCGCACCATCAACTTCAACATAATTGTAACCCTAACCCTAACAATAACACTAACCCTAAACCTAACCATCACCCTAACCCTGACCCTAACCTTAAACCTCACCCTAAACCTCACCCTAACCATAACCCTCACCCTTACCCACCACCTCACCGTAACTCTAACCCTAACCCTAATAATAACACTAACTCTAACATTAACACTAACACTAACCCTCACCCTAAACCTAACCCTAACCCTCAACCTAACCCTAACCCTCACCCTCACCGTAACACTAACCCTAACCCTCACCCAAACCCTAAACCCAACCCTAATCCAAAACCTCACCATAATGCTAACCCTAAACCTCACCCTCACCCTTGCCCTCATCCTAACCCTAATCCAAACCCTAAACCTCATCCTAACCCTCACCCTAACAATAACGCTAACCCTCAACCTAACCCTAACCCTAACCCTCAAGCTAACCCTAACCCTCACCCTCAGCCTAACATTAATCCTAAGCCTACCCTAACCCTCACAATCACCCTCACCTTAACCCTAATCCTAACACTAACACTCACCCTAACCCTCACCCTAACCCTCCCACTAACCCTAACCCTAAACCTAAACCTCACCCTCTCCCTAACCCTAACTCTAAACCTGACCATAAACCTAAACCTCACCCTAACCCTAACCCTAACCGTCACCCTCACCGTAACAGTAACCCTAACCCTAACAATAACCCTAACCCTAACCCTAACAGTAACCCTAAACATAACCCTCACCCTAATGCTAAACCTCACCCTAAAACTAACGCGAACCTTCACACTAACCCTAACCATCACCTTAACCCTAAACCTCAACCTAACCCTATACCTAAACCTCAACCTCACACTAGCCCTCACACTAACCCTAACCCTCATCCTCACCCTAAACCTCACACTAACCCTAACACTAATACTCAATCTAACCCTCACCCACAGCCTAACCCTAACCCTAATCCTCATCCTAACCCTCAACCTAAGCCTAACCCTCACCTTTACCCATAATGTCACCCTCACCCTAACACTCACCCTAACCCTAACCCACATTCCAACGCTCACCCTAACCATAAACCTAACCATCACACTAACCCTAACCCTCATCCTCACCCTAGCCCTCACCCTAACCCTAATCCTAACCCTAACCCTCACCCTAACCCTAATCCTAACCCTAAACCTCATCCTAACTCTCACCCAAACCCTAACCCTAACCTCACCCTTATGCTCGGCCTAAGCCTAAGCCTAAGCCTAAGCCTAACTGTACACCTGACCCTCACCCTAACCTGAACCCTAACACTAACCCTAACTCTAAACATAAACCTCACTCTCACCCTAATCCTAACTCTAACCCTAAACCTAAACTTAAAACTCATCCTAATCCTAACCTTTAACCTCACCCTCAACGTAACCCTCACAATAACCCTAACCCTCACCCTAAAACTTACCCTCACCTTAACCCAAACCCTAACACTAACACTGACCCTCACACTAACCTTAACCATCACCCTAACCCTAAAGCTAAACCTAACCTTAACCCTACCCCTCACCCTAGCCCTCACCGTAACCCTAACCCTCATCCTCCCCCTAAAACTCACCCTAACCCTAACACTATTCCTCAATCTAACCCTCACCCTCACTCTACACCTAAACATAAACCTCACCCTAACGCTAACCCTCACCCTTACAGTAACCCTCACGCTCAGCCTAACCCTAACATGTACCCTTACCGTCACCCCCACCCTAACCCTCACCCTAACCCTAACACTAATCCTCAATCTAACCCTCACCCTCACTCTACCAATACCCTTAAGCTCACCCTAATGCTAACCCTCACCCTTACAGTCACCCTCACGCTCAGCCTAACCCTCACGTTTACCCTTACCGTCACCCCCACCCTAACCCTCACCCTAACCCTAAACCTCATCCTCATGCTCGGCCTAAGCATAAGCCTAATCCTAAGCCTAACTGTAAACCTGACCCTCGCCCTAACCCTAACCGTAACACTAACACTAACTCTAAACCTCAACCTCACCCTCACCCTCACCCTCAGCCTAAACCTAAGGCTCAACCTGACCTTAACACTAAACCTCACACTCACCCTAACACTCATCCTAACCCTAACCCTAACACTAACCCTAACCCTAATCCACACCCTCAGCCTCACCCTAACCCTAATTCTAACCCAAAACCTCAACCTCACCCTAACCCTAATGCTAAACCTAACCCTAACCCGAAACCTAAACCTCACCCTAACCCTAACCCTCACAATCACACTCAACGTAACCGTAGCCCTAACCTTAACACTATCCATAACACTCACCCAAAACCTAACCCTCAACCTAACAATTAACCTCACCCTAACACAAACCCTAACCCTAACATTAACCCTCACACTAACCCTAACTCTCACCCTAACCCTAAGCCTCACCCTAACCCTAAACCTAACAATAAACCTCACCCGCACCCTCATCCTAACCCTCACTTGCACCCTAACTCTAACCCTAAACCTCACCCTCACCCTCACCGTAACTCTAACCCTAAACCTCATTCTAACCCTAACCCTCACCCTCACCCTCACCGTAACCCTAACTCTAAAGTTAACAATCACCCTAAACATAACCTTAACCCTCACCCTAACAAAACCCTCACCCTAACCCTAAGCCTCACCCTAACACTTACCTCACCCTAACATTAATTCTAACTCTAACACTAACCCTCACAGTAACCCTAACTCTCACCCTAACCCTAAACCTCACCTTAACCCTAACCCTAACCCTCAGCCTCACCCTAGCATTCACCCTAACCCTAATTCTAACCCTAACCCTCAACCTAAACCTAACCCTCATCCTCACCCTAAACCTCACACAAACCCCAACACTGGTCCTCAATCTAACCCTCACCCTCACCCTAAACCTCACCCTAACACTTACCCTAACCCTCACCCTAATCCTAACTCTCACCCTTAAGGGAACACGCACCCTCAGCCTAACCCTCACCTTTATTCTTACCGTCACACTCATCCTAACACTCACCCTAACCCTAACACTCATCCTAACACTCATTCGAACCCTAACCCTATCCATCACCCTAACACAAGCCCTCAACTTCACCCTCAACCTAAGCCTAACCCTAAGCCTAAGCCTAAGCCTAAGCCTAACACTCACTCTCACCCTCGCCCTAACCCTAAACTAATCCTAACGCTAAGCCTCATCCTAACCCTAACCCTAACCCTAACCCTAACCCTCACCGTAACCCTAACCCTAAACCTCACCCTAACCCTAAACCTAACCCTAATCCTAAACCTCTACATAATGCTAACCCTAAACCTCACCCTCGCCCTTGCCCTCATCCTAACACTAATCCTAACCCTAAACCTCATCCTAACCCTCACCCTAACATTAAACCTAATCCTCACCCTAACCCTAACCCTCACCTTTACCCTTACTGTCACCTTCACCCTAAACCTCACCCTAACCCTAACCCACATTCTAACCCTCACCCTAACCGTAACCCTAACCATCACACTAACCCTAACCCTCAACCTCAACCTCAGCCTGTCTAACCCTAAGCCTAAGCCTAACCCTAACCCTCACCCTCACCCTCACCATAGCCCTGACCCTAACCCTGACCCTCACCCTAACACTTACCTTAACCTAACACTAACCCTAACCCAAACACTAACCCTCACACTAACACTAACCCTAACCCTAAAACTCACCCTAACCCTAAACCTAACTCTCACCCCCACCCTCACCCTAATTCTAACCCTAACTTTAACAATAACACTAATCCTAACCCTAAACCTAACCTTAAAAATAAACCTAACCCTCACCCTCACACTCAGCCTCACCTTCACCACAAACTTAACCGTAATCATAACACTAAAAATAACCCTCACCCTAACCATAAACCCTAACCGTAACTCTCACCCTAACGATAAACCTAAGCCTCACCGTAACCCTAACACTCACCCTCACACTCACCCTCTCACTAACCCTAATCCTAATCCTAACTCTAACTCTAACACACACACTCACCCTCACCCTAACCCTAACCCTAACACTAACACTAACCCTAACCCTAACCCTCACCCTAACCCTCACCCTTCCCCTATCTCTAACCCTAAACCTCAAACTCACACCGACCTTAACCTTAAACCTAACCTTAAACCTCACCCTAATCCTAACACTAAACCTCAACCTCACCCTAGCCCTCAACATAACCCTAATCCTAACCCTAAACCTAACCCTAACCCTAACACTAATCCTAACTCTAAACCTAACCCTAACACTAACCCTAACTCTAAACATAAACCTCACTCTCACCCTAACCCTAACTCTAACCCTAAACCTAAACCTAAACCTCATCCTAATCCTAATCCTAACCTTCACCCTCACCCTCACCGTAACCCTCACCCTAACCCTCACCGTCACCCTAACTCTTACCCTCACCCTCACACAAACCCTAACACTAACACTGACCCTCACACTAACCCTAACCATCACCCTAACCCTAAAGCTAACCCTATCCTTAAACCTAGCCCTCACCCTAGCCCTCACCATAACCCTAACCCTCATCCTCCCCCTAAACCTCACCCTAACCCTAATACTAATCTTCAATGTAACCCTCACCCTCACTCAACCCCTAACCCTAAACCTCACCCTAATGCTAACCCTCACCCTTACAGTAACCCTCACCGTCAGCCTAACCCTCACGTTTATCCTTACCGACAACCCCACCCTAACCCTGACCCTAACCCTAAACCTCACCCTCCTGCTTGGCCTAAGCCTCAGCCTAATCCTAAGCCTAAACGTAAACCTGACCCTCACCCTAACCCTAACCCTAACCCTAACACTAACTCTAAAACTCAACCTCACCCTCACCCTCACCCTCAGCCTAAACCTAAGGCTAAACCTAACCTTAATACTAACCCTTTACACTCACTGTAACACTCACCTAACCCTAACCCTAACACTAACCCTAACCCTAAAGCTCACCCTCATGCTCGGCCTAAGCCTAAGCCTAATCCTAAGCCTAAATGTAAACCTGACCCTCACCCTCAGGCTCAACCTAACCCTAATTCTAACCCAAAACCTCAACCTCACCCTAACCCTAACCCTAACCCTAACCCTCACCCTAACCCTCACCTTAAACCTAAACCTAACTCTAACACTAACCCTAACCCTAACCCTCACCTTCAACCACACCCTCAGCCTAACCCTAAGCCTAACCTTAACCCTAACCCTAATCATAACCCTCACCCTCAGCCTCACCATCACCGCAAACTTAACCCTAACCATAACACTAACAATAACGCTAACCCTAACCCTAACCCTAATCCTCACCACCACCCTCCCCCTCAGCTTAACCCTAAGCCTAACCCTAACCCTAACCTTAACCCTCACTGTAACCCTAACCCTAACCCTAAACCTAACCTCACCGTAAACCTAACCTTAACCCTCACACTCACCCTCACCCCAACCCTAATCCTAAATGTCAACCTATACCTTACCCTAAGCCTCAAACTAGCCCTCAGCCTAACCCTAATCCTAACCCTAAACATCATCCTTAACCTCACCCTAAACCTAACCCTAACCCTAACCCTCACCCTGACCCTAACCCTCACCCTCAAGTTCGGCCTAAGCCTAAGCCTAAGCCTAAGCCTAGTCCTAACCCTAAACTTCACCCTAACCCTAACCCTAACACTAAGCCTAACTCTAACCCTAAACCTCACTCTCACCCTAACCCTAACTCTAACACTAAACCTAAATCTAACAGTAACTCTAACCCTAACCCTAACCTCACCCTTACCATAAGCCTCAACCTAACATTTACCCTCAACCTAACAGTCACCCTAACCCTAACAGTAACCCTAACCATCACCCTAACCCTAACTCTAACCCTCATCCTAACAGTAACCCTCACCCTCAACATCACCCTCAGCCTAACCCTAAGCCTAACCCTAAACCTAACAAAAACCATAACCCTAATCCTAACCCGCACACAAACATAACCCTCACCCTAACCCATACCCTCACTCTAACACTTACCCTCACCCTAACACTAACCCTAACCCTAACCCAAAACCTCAACCTAATCCTGACACTCACCCTAACCCTAACACTAACCCTAACACTAACCCCCCTAAACCAATATCTCACCCTAAATCTCACCCTCACCCAAACCCTTACCCTAACCCTTACTGTAAACCCCACACTAAACCTAACCCTAACCCTCACCCGCACCCTCCCCATCACCGGAACTCTAATCCTAACCCTAACAATACCACTAAGCCTAACCTGAACCATCACCCTAACCCTAATCTTCACCCCCACACTCAACCTCATCCTTACCCTAAGCCTAAGCCTATCCCTCATCCTAACCCACATACTAATCCTCACCCTAACCCTAATCCTAAACCTAACCCTATCCCTAAACCTCAACCTAACCCTCACCCTCACCCTAACCCTAACACTAACTCTAACCCTAAATCTCACCCTAACCCTCCCCCTAACCCTAAACCTCCCCTCCCTCTCAACCTCATCGGAACGCTAACCCTAACCCGAACAATATCACTAACCCTAACCCTAAACCTAAACCTCAGCTTAAACTTCACATTTACCCTTACAATCATCCTCACCCTTATGCTCACCCTAACACTAAAACTCATCCTAACCCTCACCCTAAACTTAAACCTAAACATCACCCTAACCCTAAGCCTCACACTCAATCGCACACTCAGCCTAAACCTAAGCCTAATCCTAAGCCTTACCCTAAACCTCACCATCACACTAGCCCTCATCCTAACCCTAATCCTAACCAACACACTAACCCTAATCCTCACCCCACCCTCACTCTCAGCCTAACCCTAAGCCTAAGCCCCACCCTAACCCTAACCCTCATGTCACCGTAAACCTAACCCTCATCCTTACCCTCACGCTATCCCTAACCCTAACTCTAAACCTCACCCTAACCCTAAACCTAACCCTCACCCTCACCCTAGCCCTCACCTTAACTCTAATCCTAACGCTAATCCTCATCTTAACCATCACCCTAACCCTAACCCTAACCCTCACCATAACCCTATGCCTAACCCACAACCTAACCCTAACACTCACTCTAACCCTAACCCTAAACCTCACCCTAACCCTAACTCTCACCCTCACCCTCACCCTCAGCCTAACCCAAAGCCTAACCCTAAACCTAACCCAAACCCTCAGACTTACCTGAAACCTTACCCTTATCCTAATCCTAACCCTAAGCCTTACCCTAAGCCTAACCCTAACCCTCATCCTAACCCTAAATCTAAAACTAACCTAACTCTAATCCTCACCCTCAGCCTCACCCTAACACTAACTCTAACCCTAAACCTCACCCTCACCCTAACCCTAACCCTTACCGTAACCCTAAACCTCACCCTAAACCTCACACACACAATAGCCCTCACTCTAACCCTAATCCTAAAACTAACCCTCATCCTAACTCTCATGTTAAGCCTAACGCTAACCCTCACCCTCACCCTCACGCTAACCATAACCTTCAACCTAACCCTAACCCTCACCCTCACCATAACCTTTACCCTAACCGTAAACTTAACCCGAAGCCAAACCCTCACCCTAACCCTAACCCTCATCCTCAACCTGAGCCTAAAACTAAGCCTAAACCTAAACCTAACCCTAACACACACACTCACTCTCACCCTAACACTAATCAAACCCTAACCCTAACCCTAAACCTCCCCCTGACTCTCACCATAACCCTAACCCTAACATTAACCCTAACCCTAACCCTCAACCTACCACTCACCCTAAACCTAACTCTAACCCAAAACCTAAACCTCAGCCTAACCCTAAACATAACCTTCACACTAACCCAAACCCTCACCCTAACACTTACCCTGACCCTAATACTAATCCTAACCCTAACACTAACCATCACACTAACCCTAAACCTAACTCTAAACCTCAATCTAACCCTCACCCTCAACCTAACCCTAACACTAACCTTAACACTAACCCTATGCCTAACCCTCTCCTGAACCATATATCTAAACCTAAACCTCACCCTCAAACTAACACTAACCCTAACCCTAACACTAAACCCCAACCAAACCCTAACCCTAACCCTCACCCGCACCCTCACCCTCACAGGAACTCTAACCCTAACCCGAACAATAACACTAACACTAACCCGAACCATCACCCTTACCCTAATCCTCACCCCCACCCTCACCCTCATCCTAACCCTAAACCTAAGCCTAACCTTCAACCTAACCCTTACACTCACCCTAACCCTAACCCTAACACTCACTCTAAACCTCACCCTAAACCTCACCCTTACCCTAACCCTCACCCTCTCCTCAACCTCACCGTAACTCTAACCCTAAACCTAACATTACCACTAAACGTAACACTAAACCTATCCTAACCATAACCTTCACCCTCAGCCTCACCCTCACCGCAAATTAACCCTAACCATAACACTAACAATAACCCTAAACCTAACCCTAACCGAAACCTAATCCTCACCTCCACCGTCACACTCAGCCTAACCCTAAGCTTAACCCTACCCCTAAGCCGAACCCTCACTGCAACCCTAACCCTAACGCTCACCCTCACCCTAACCCTAACCCTCACACTCACCTTCACCTTAACCCTAATCCTACACATAACCCTATACCTTACCCTAACCCTAACCCTAAGCCTCATCCTAGCCCTCACTCTAACCCTAATCCTAACCATAAACCTCATCCTAACCCTCACCCTAACCCTAAGATTAACACTGACACTAACCCTAACCATCACCCAAACCCTAAACCTTACCCTAAACCTAACCCTAAACCTCACCCCCACCCTAGCCCTCACCCTAACCCTAACAATCATCCTCACCCTAAACCTCACACTAACATTAACACTAATCCTCAAACTAACCCTCATCCTCACCCTACCTCTAACCCTAACTCTCACCCTAACACTAACCCTCACCCTTATGATAACCCCCACCCTCAGCCTAACCCTCTCGTTTACCCGTACCGTCACCCCCATGCTAACCTTCACCCTAACACTAACCTCACCCTAACCCTCACCCTAACCATGACTCTACCCCTAAACTTCACCCTCACCTTAACCCTAACTCTAACCCTAACCCTAACACTAAATCTCACCATAATCCTAACACTAAACCTCACCCGCACCCTCACTGTAACTGTAACCCTAACCCTAACTCTAACAATAACCTTAACCCTAAGCCTAACCCTCACTGTAATCCTAAGCCTAACACTAACACTAACACTAACCCTAAACCTAAACCTAACCCTAATCCTCAGCCCACCCTCACCCTAACCAAACCCTAACCCTAACCTTCACCCTAACCCTAAGCCTAACCCTAACCCTAATTATAACCCTCATATTCACTCTCACCCTAAACCTAATCCTAAACCTAACACTATCCCTAATCCTAACCCTCACCCTAACCCTCAGCCTAACCCTGATCCTAACCCTAAACCTCATCCTAATCCTCACTCTAACCCTAACCTTAACCCTCACCCTAACCCTAACCCTATCCCTCATCCACATGCTGGGCCTAACTAAACCAAAGCCAAAGCCTAAGCCTAACCCTAAACCTAACTCTCACCCTAACCCTAAACCTAAGACTAACCCTAACGCTAACCCTAAACCTCACCCTCACACTAACCCTAACTCTAAACCTAAACCTAAACCTCATCCTAACCTTAAGCCTAACAATAACCGTAACCCTAACCTTAACCTAACCCTAACCCTAACACTAACACTAAAACTAACCCTAACCCTAACCCTGACCCTAACCATAACCCTCAAACTAACCCTAACCTCACCCTAACACTAAACCTAATCCTCACACTCACCCTAACCCTCACCCTAACCCTAACGGTCATCCTCACCCTAAACCTCACACTAACACTAACACTAATCCTCAATCTAACCCTCACCCTGACCCTCACCCTAACCCTAACCCCCACCCATAACCTAACCCTCACCCTACTGTAACCCTCACCCTAGGCCTAACCCTCAACTTTACCCTTACCGTCAACCCCAGCTTAACCCTCACCCTAACCCTAACCCTCTACCTAACCCTCACCCAAATCCTCACTCTACCCCTAAATCTCAACCTCACCCTAACCCTATCTCTAACCCTAAGCCTAACACTAAAAACTTCACCCTCACCCTAACCCTAACCCTAAACCTAAACCTCACCTTAACCCTAACACTAACCTTAGCCCTAAACCTCACCCTAACCCTCCCCCTAACCCTAAGTCTAACCCTTAACCTCACCCTCACCCTAACCCTAACCCTAACCCTAAACCTCACCCTAAAACTCACTGTAACCCTATCCTTCACACTCACCCTCAACCTCACTGTAACTCTAACTCTATACCTAACAATAACCCTAACTCTAACCCAAACCCTAACCCTAACCATAATCGTCACCCTCAGCCTCAACCTCACCGCAAACTTAACCCTAACCATAACACTAACAATAACCCTAACACTAACCCTAACCCTAATCTTCACCCCCACCATCACCCTGAGCCTAACCCTAAGCCTCACCCTAACCCTAACCTTAACCTTAAACCTAACCATAAACCTCACCATCAGCCACATCCTCACAGCAAACTTAACCCTAACCATAACACTAACAATAACCCTAACCCTAAACCTAACCCGAATCCTCACCCCCACTGTCAACCTCAGCCTAACCTTAAGCCTAATCCTAACTCTAACCCTAAACCTCACCTTAATCCTAACCATAACCCTAAACCTAACCCTAAACCTAACCCTAACCCTAAACCTAACCATAATCCTCAGCCTCACCCTCACCCTAACCAAAACCCTAAACCTAACCCTCACCCTAACCCTAATCCTAAACCTAACCTTATCCCTAACCCTAACGCCCACCCTAACCCTCACCCTAGCCCTCACCCTAACCCTAATCCTAACCCTAAACATCATTGTAACCCTCACCCTAACCGTAACCCTCACACTCATGCTCGGCCTAAGCCTAAGCCGAACCCTAACCCTAACCATCACCCTAACGCTAACCCTAACACTAACCCAAAATCTAACCCTAAACCTGATTCTCACCCAACCCTAATTCTAAACCTAAACCTCATCCTAATCCTTACCCTAATCCTACCCTTCACCCGCACCTTAACCATAACCATAAGCTGAACCCTAACCCTAACAATAACCCTAACCCTAACCCTAACCCTAACCCGAAACCTCGACCTCAACTTAACCTTAACCCTCAACCAAACCCTCACACTAAACCTAACCCTAACCCTAAAGCTCATCCTAACACAAACCCTAACCCTCAACCTCACCCTAGCCCTCACCCTAACCATAATGTTAACCCTAATTCTCCTCTTAACCCTCACCCTAAACCTAACACTAACCCAGCCCCTAACCCTAACACTAACCCTCACCCTCAACCTAACCCTAACCCTCATGCTCACCGTAACCCTAAGCCTAACCCTCATGCTAATCTTAAACTTAACCAGAACCCTAACTCTCACCCTAACCCTAACCATAAACCTCACCCTAACCCTAACCCTCAACCTCAACCTCACCCTCAAACTAACCCTAACCCTAACCCTAATCCTAACCTTCACACTAACCCTAAACTTTACCCTAATAATAATCATAAGGGTAAGTGTAACCCTCACCCTCACCCTAGCCCTCAACCTATCCCTAAATCTAACACTAACCCTAACCCTAAACCTCACAATCAGCCTCACCCTAACCTTAACTCTAACCCTAACCCTAACCCTAAACCTCACCCCAACCCTAACCCTAAACCTCACCCTCACTCTAGCCCTCACCCTAACCCTCCTCCTAACTCTAAACCTCACCCTAACCCTAAATCTACCCATAACCCTCACCCTCACATTCACCCTCTGCCTAATATTAAACCTAACCCTAACCCCAACCCTAATGCTAACACTAAGACTAACCCTCACCCTAACCCTCACCCTAACCCTAACCCTCACCCTCACATAGCCCATAACCAAACCCTAAGCCTAAGCCTACACTTCACGCTAACCCTCACTCTAACGCTAACCCCAACACTCACCTTAAACATAAACCTCACCCTCACCCTTACTCTAATCCTAACCCTAACCCTAACCCTAACCCTCCCCTGAACTCTCACCCTAACCCTAACCTTAACACGAACACTAACCCTAACCCTCAACCTAACCCTCACCCTAACCCTAACTCTAACCTAAACCTCACCCTCACCCTAAACTTAACTCTAACACTAACCCAAACCCTAAACCTCACCCCAACCCTAACCCTAACCCTCATCCTCACCCTCACCGTAACCGTAACCCTAAACCTAACCCTAAGAATAACCTTAACCCTATTCCTAACCCTCTCCCTAACACTTACCCTCACCCTAACACTAACCCTAACCAACACAATAACCCTACCCTTAACCCTATATCTAACCCTCAACCTCACACTCACCCTAACCCTAACCCTAAACCGCACACTAACCCTGACCTTAACCCTCACTCTCATGCTCAGCCTAAGCCTAAGCCTAAGCCTAAGTCTAACACTAACCCTAAAACTCACCCTAACCCCAACAATAACACTAAACCTAACTCCAACCCTAAACCTCACCCTCACCCTAACCCTTACACTAACCCTAACCCTAAACCTAATCCACATCCTAAAACTAACCCTCACTCTCACCCTCACCGTAACCGTAACCCTAACCCTAACCCTAAAAATAACGCGAACCCGAACCCTAACCCTCATCCTAACCATAACCTTCACCCTAAACCTAACCCTCACCCTAACACTTACCCTCATCCTAACACTAACCCTCCCCCTAGCACTAACCCTCACACTAACCCTAAGCATAAACCTAACCATAAACCTCACCCTAATCCTAACCCTCACCCTCAACATAGCCCACAACGTAACCCTAACCCTCATCCTCACCCTAAAGCTCACACTAACCCTAACACTAATCCTCAATCTAACCCTCACCCTCACCCTAACCCTCACACTCACCCTCACCGTAAACCTAATCCTAAACATAAACCAAAACCTAACATTAAACCTCAATCTAACACTCACCCTAACCCTAACCCTAATACTAACCCTAACACTAATGCTCACCCTAACCCTCCCCCTAACCCTAACTCTAACCCTAAACCTCACCCTAACCCTTAACAATAACCGTAACCCTAACTCTAACCCTTACCCTAACCATAACACTCACCCTAACCATAACCCTCAACCTAACACACTCACCCTTATCTTAACCCTCAGCCTCAGCCTAAACCTCACCTTTAGGCTTACCATCACACTCACCCGAACCCTCACCCTAACCCTCACCCTAACCCTTCCCGTAAACCCCACCCTAACCCTAACCCTAACTGTGACCCGCACCCACACCCTCACGGTAACTCTAACCCTAAACCTATCAATAACACTAACCCTAACACAAACCATCACCATAAACCTAACCCTAACCCTCACCCTCATGCTCGGACTAAGCCTAAGCCTAACCCTAACCCTCACCCTAGCCCTAAACCTAACACTAACCCTAACTCTATCCCTAAACCTCACTCTCACCCTAACACTAATTCTAACCCTAACCCTAACCCTAAAACTCATCCTTACCCTAATCCTAACACTCACCCTCACCCTCAGCCTAAACTTAAGCCGAACATTAACCCTAACCCTAACCCTCACACTCACCCTTACCCTAAACCTAACTCTAACCCTAAACCTCACCCTGAACCTAATCCTAAACCTAACACTAAACCTCACCCTAAACCTAACCCTAACCCTCACCCTCACCCTCACCCTCAGCCTAACTCTAAGCATAATCCTAACCCTAACCCTAACCCTCACACTCACCCCCACCCTAACCCTAATCCTAAACCTACCCCTACCCCTATCCCTTAACCTCAACCTAATCCTCACCCTAACCTTAACCCTAACACTAACCCTAACCTTAATCTAAGAACTAACCCTCCCCCTAACCCTAAATCTAACCATAAACCTCACCCTCACCCTAACCCTAATCCTACCCCTAAACCTAAACCTCAACCTCAACCTAAACCTAACCCTGAACATCACCCTCACATTAACTCTAATTCTAACCCTAACAATAACACTAATCCTAACCATAAACCTAACCCTAACCACATCCCTAATCCTGATCTTAGCACACACCCTCACCCTAACGTAATCCTAAACCTAACCCTCATCATCACCCTAACCCTAAAACTAACCCTAACGTTCAACCGAACCCTAACTCTAAACCTCACCATAACCCTTACCCTAACCCTCACACTAACCCTAAACTTAACCTGAACCCTAACGCACACCCTAACCCTAACCCTAACCCTCACCCTAACCCTAACCCTCACCCTCACCCTCACCCTCAGCCTAAGCTTAAGCCTAAGCCTAACCCTAAACCTAATCCTCACACTCACCCTAAGCCTAATCCTAATCCTAACCCTAACACGAAATAGGACACTCACCCTAACACTCACCTTAACCCTAATTCTAACACTAACCCTAAACCTCACGCTCACCCTCACCCTAACCCCAACTCTAACCCTAAACCTCCCCCTCCGCTTAACCCTCACCTAACCCTAACCCTCACCCTCAACCTCAACCTCAGCCTAAACTTAAGCCTAAACCTAAACCTAAACCAAACATACACACTCACCCTCACTGTAACCCTAATCCTAACCCTATTCCTAACCCTAACCCTCCCCCTAAATCTCACCCTAAACATAACCCTAAAAATAACCCTAAACCTAACCCTCAACCTAACACTCACCCTAACCGTAACTCTAACCATAAACCTCAACCTCACCCTAAACCTAACTCTAACACTAACCGAAACCCTAACCCTCACCCTAGCCCAAACCCTAACCATCAACTTAACCCTAATCCTCAGCCCCACCCTCAACCTCAGGCTCAGCCTAAGCCTAAACCTAACCCTAACACTAAACCTCACACTCACCCTCACCCTAACCAATACTAACCCTAAATCTTTACCTCAACCTAACCTTTACCTTAACACTAACACTAACACTAACCAACGAACTAAACCTCCCCCTAACCCTAAATCTAACCCTAAACCTCACCCTCACCCTAACCCTAACCCTAAACCTCACCCTAACTCTAAACCTCACCCTGACCCTGACCCTCACCCTCACCGTAACTCTAACCATAACCTTAACAATAACACTAATGGTAACCCTAAACCTAATCCTAAACCTAACCCTAACCCTAATCCTAACACTCACCCTCAACCTAACCCTAAACCTAGCCCTAACCTTCACCCTCACCCTAAACCTGACCCTCATCGTTACCCTAACCCTCATCCAAAACCTCACCCTAACCCTAACTCTAAACCTAAACCTCACACTAACACTAACACTAAACCTCATCCTCACCCTAGTCCTCACCCTAACCCTAATCCTAACCCAAATCCTCATCCTAACCTCACCCTAACCCTCACCCTAACCCTAACCCTCAACCTAACCCTAACCCTCACGCTGACCGTAACTGTAACCCTAACTCTCATCCTAACCCTAAACTGACCCTGAACCCAAACTCTCACCCTAACCCTAACCCTAACCCTAACCCTCACCCTTACCCTAACCCTCATCCTCACCCTCACACTCAGCCTAACCCTAAGCCTAAAACTAACCCTAACCAAAACCCTCACACTCACCCTATTACCCTAATCCTAATCCTAACCCTAACCCTAACCCTCACCCTCAGGCTAACCCTCACCTTGACCCTAACCCTAACACAAACCCTAACCATAACACTCACCCTCAGCCTCAACCTAAAACAAAATCTAAACCTAAATCTTACCCTCACCCTAACCCTAACCCTAAACCTCATCCTAACCCTAACCCTAAACCTCACCTTCACCCTCACCATAGCCCTCAACCTAACCCTAATCCTAATCCTAACCCTCATCCTAACCCTCCCCCTAAACCTAAACCTAACCCTCATCTTAACCCTAACCCTAACCCTCACCCTCAGCCTAACCCTAAGCCTAACCCTAAAATTAACTCAAACATACACACTCACCCTCACCCTAACACTAATCCTAACCCTATCCCTAATCCTTAACCTCCACCTAACTCTCACCCTAAACCTAACCCTAACACTCATCCTAAAGCTCACCCTAACCCTAAATCTAACCCTAAACCTAAACCTCAACCTCATCTTAACCCTAATCCTAACCCTCACCCTCACCGTAACCATAACCCTAGCCCTAAACCTTACAATAACAATAACCCTAACCTAACCCTCATCCTAACCATATCCTTCACCCTAAACCTAACCCTCACCCTAACACTTACCCTCACCCTAACCTGAACCCTAAACCTCACACTCACCCTAAACGTTACCCTAATCCTAATCCTAACCCTAAGCCTAACCCTCACCCTCAACCTAAACCTCACCCTAACCATAACTCTTACACTTACCCTAACCCTAACGCTAGCTCTCAGACTCAACCTAACGCCAACTCTAACCCTAATCCAAACACTAAATCTCACCCTAACCTTAGCCCTAACCCTCACACTCACCCTCACAATAACCGTAACCCTAAACCTAACCCTAACAATAACTCTAAAGCTAATGCTAACCCTCACACTAACCATAACCCTCACCCTAAACCAAACCCTCACCCTAACTCTTACCCTCACCCTAACACTAACCCTCACACTAACCCTAACCATAAACCTCAACCTAACCCTCACCCTCACCCTATCCCTAACACTAACCCTATTCCTAACCCTTACCCTAACCCACCCCTAACACTATATCTAACCCTAAACCTCACCCTAACCCTAAACCTAACCCTCAATCTAACCCTAAACCTAATTCTAACCCTCAACCTAACACTAACCCAGACATCAACGTAACCCTAACCCTAACACTCACCCTAAACCTAACACACATCCTAACCCTAACCCTCACCGTCACCCCAACCCTAACATTAATCCTAACCCTAAACCTCACCCTATCCCTCAACCTAACCATAATTCTAACCCTAATCCTGACCCTCACCTTAACCGTAACCCTAACCCTAAACATCACCGTTACCCTAGCCTTCAACCTAACCCTAATCCTAACCTTAACCCTCATCCTAACCCTCACCCTAAATCTAAACCTAACCCTCACCCTAACCCTAACCCTCACCCTTAACCTCACACTTAGTCTAAACCTAAGCCTAATCCTAAACCTAACCCTAACCAACACACTCACCCTCAATCTAACCCTAAACCTAACCCTCACCCTAACCCTAAACCTCACCATCAACCTCACCCTTAGCCTAACCCTAAGCCTAACCCTAAACCTAACCTGAACCCACACACTCACCCTCACCCTAACCCTAATCCTAACCCAAACCCTAACCCTAACCCTAACCCTCACCCTCACCCTAGCCTTCACCCTAACCCTAATCCTAACCCTAACCCAAACTCTAACCATAAACCTAACCCTAAACCTCACCCTAAACCTAACCCTATGCCTCACCCTCATTGTAAGGGTAAACCTAACCCTAACCCTAACAACAACCGTAACCCTAAATCTAACCCTCACCCTAACTATAACACTCACCATAACCCTAACCCTCACCCTAACACTTACACTCACTCTTATCTTTACCCTCAGCCTCTGCCTAATCCTCACCTTTAGGCTTACCATCACACTCACCCGAACCCTCACCCAAACCCTAACCCTACCCGTAAACTTAACAGTACCCCTAAACCTAACCCTCACTGTAACCCTCACCCTAGCCCTCACCCTAACCCTAATCCTAACCCTAAACCTTACCCTAACCCTAAACCTACTCCTAAACCTCAACCTCACCCTAACCCTAACTCTAACCCTAACAATAACACTAAACCTCACCCTAAGATAACCCTAACCATCACCCTAACCCTAACCCTCAACCTCACCCCCACCCTCAGCCTAACCCTAAGCCTAACCCTAAACCTATCCCTAACACACACTTACCCTCACCCTAAATCTAAACCTCACACTAACCCTAACCCTAAACCTCACCCTCATCCTAATCCTCACACTTACACTAACCCTAACCCTCACCCTAACCCTAACCCTCCCCCTAACTCTCACCCTAACCCTAACCCTCAACCTAACCATAACCCTAACACTTACTCTTACCCTAAGCCAAACCCTAAACCTCACCCTTACCCTAACCTTAACCCTCATCTTCACCCTCACCTTAACCCTACCCCTAAACCTAAACCTAACAGTAACCCTAACCCTATTCCAAACCCTCACCCTAACCATAACCCTCACCCTAACCCAAACCATCACCCTATCACTTACCATCACCCTAACTGTAACCCTAAACCTAACACTAACCCTCACACTAATCGAAGACCTAACCCTAACCCTAACCCTAACAATAACCCTAAACATAACCCTCACCCTAACCCTCCCCTTCAACCTATACCTAACCCTCAAACTCAAACTCACCCTCACCCTAAACCTAACCCTAAACCCCACCCTAAACCTAACCCTAACCCTCACCCTCATGCTCAGCCTAAGCCTAAGCCTAATCTTAAGACTAACCCTAACCCTCACCATAACCCCAACACTAACACAAACACTAACTCTAAACCTCACCCTCACCCTAAACCTAACTCTAACCCTAACCCTTAACCTAAGCCTCTATCTAACCCTAACCCTCACCCTCAACCACATCCTCACCGTAACCGTAACCGTCACCCTAAACCTAACAATAACCCTAAACCTAACCCTAACCCTCATCCTAACCATAAATTTCACCCTAAACCTAACCCTCACCCTAACACTTACCCTCATCTTAACACAAACCCTGACACTAACTCTAACTCTCACACTAACCCTAACCCTCACCCTAAACCTTAACCTCACCGTAACCCTAACCCTCATGCTCAAACAAGCCCTCAACCTAACGCTAACCCTTATCCTCACCCTAAACCTCACACTAACCCTAACACTAATCCTCAATCTAACCCTCACTCTCACCCTAACCCTAACCCTCACCCTTACCCTAACCCTCACCCTCAGCCTAACCCTCGTCCTTTACCCTTACCTTCAGCCTCAACCTAAGCCTCAGCCTAACCCTAATCCTCATCCTAACCCTCACCCAAACGGTAACCACAACCATCATCCTAATCCTAACCCTCACCCTCAACCTCAGCCTCAACCTAACCCTAAGCCTAAGCCTAACCCTAACACAAACACTCACACTCACCCTAACCCTATTCCTAACCCTAACCCTCATCCGAACCCTTAATCTAACCATAACCCTAACCATCTTTCTAAACCTAATCCTCATCCCCACCCATACCCTCAGCCTAACCCTAAGCCTAAGCCGAACCCTAACCCTAACCCTCACACTCACCCTCACCGTAAACCTAATCCTAAACCTAACACTAATCCTAGCATTATAACTCAACCTGACCCTCACCCTAACCCTAACCCTAACACTAACCCTAAACCTAACCCTCACCCTAACCCACCCCCTAACCATAAATCTAACCCTAAACAACACCCTCACCCTAACCATAACCCTAACCCTTAACCTCACCCTAACCCTGATCTTAACCTTCACCCTCATCTTCACCCTCACTGTAACTCTAACCCTTTCCCTAATCCTAACCCTCACCCTCACCCTAACCCTAACCCTAACCCTAACTCTCACCCTCACCATAACCCTAACCCTAACCCTAAACCTCACCCTAACGCTAACTTAACCGTCACATTCACTCTAACCTTCACCCTAACCCGAATGCTAACCCTAAACCAGACCCTCACCCTCATGCTCAGCCTAAGCCTAAGCCTAAGCCTAAGACTAACACTGACCCTCACACTCACCCTAACCCTAACCCTAACTGTAACACTTAACCTAACCCTAACCCTCACACTAACCCTCACCCTAACGCTAACTCTAACCCTAAACCTCACCCTCACCGTAACCCTAACCTCACAGTCACCTCACCCTCTACCTAATATTAAACTTAAACCTAACCCCAATCCCCACCCTAACACTAAGACAAACCCTCAACCTAACCCTCACCCTAACCCTAACCCAAACCCTCACCCTCACCATAGCCCATAACCAAACCCTAAGCCTAAGCCTAACCCTCACCCTAACCCTCACTCTAACCCTAATCCCAATACTCACCTTAAACATAACCCTCACCCTCACCCTAACTCTATTCCTAATCCTAACCCTAACTCTAACCCTCCCCTTAACTCTCACACTAACCCTAACCTAAAAAGGAACACTAACCCTAACCCTCACCCTAACCCTTACCCTAACCCTAACTCTAACCTAAACCACACCCTCACCCTAAACCTAACTCTAACACTAACCCAAACCCTAAACCTCACCCTAACCCTAACCCTAACCCTCATCTTCACCCTCAAGGTAACCGTAACCCTAAACCTAATCCTAAAAATAACCTTAACCCTATTCCTAACCCTCACCCTAACACTTACCCTCACTCTAACACTAAACCTAACCCTCCCCCTAACCCTATATCTAACACTCAACCTCACCCTCACCCTAACCCTAACCCTAAACCCCACCCTAACCCTAACCCTAACCCTCACCCTCATGCTCAGCCTAAGCCAAAGCCTAAGCCTAATCCTAACACTAACCCTAAACATCACCCTAACCCCAACAATAACACTAAACCTAACTCAAACCCTAACCATCACCCTAACCCTAACTCTAACCCTAACCCTAAACCTGAACCTCATCCTACCCCTAAACCTCAAACTCACCCTCACCCTCAACTTAACCGTAACCCTAACCCTAACCTAACAATAACCCTAACCCTAACCCTAATCCTCATCCTAAGGATAACTTTCACCCTAACACTAACCCTCACCCTAACACTTACCCTCAACCTAACACTAACACTCACCTTAACACTAACCCTCACACTAACCCTAACCATCGTGCTAACCCTAACCCTCAACCTCACCCTAACCCTAACCCACACACTTACCATAACCCTCACCCTCAGCCTAACGATAACTTTTAACCTTACAGTCACCCTCACACTAACCCTCACCCTAACCCTAATCCTCATCCTAACCCTCACCCTAACGGGAATCCCAACCATCACCCTAAACCTACCCTCACCCTCACCCTCAGCCTCAGCCTAAACCTAAGCCTAAGCCTAAGCCTAAACCTAAAACTCACCCTCACCCAAGCCCTCACCCTAACCCTCATCCTAACCCTTAACCTCACCATAAACCTAACCATCTTTCTAAACCTAATCCTCATCCCCAACCATATCCTCAGCCTAACCCTAAGCCTAAGCTGAACCCTAACCCTAACCCTCACACTCACCCTCACCGTAAACCTAATCCTAAACGTAACCCTAACCCTAATATTAAACCTCAATCTAACTCTCAGCCTAACACTAACCCTAACCCTAACCCTCACCCTAACCCTCTCCCTAACCCTAACTCTAACCCTAAACCTCACCCTCACCCTAACCATAATCCTAACCCTAAACCTCACCCTAACCCTGATCCTTACCCTCACCCTCACCCTCACCCTCACTGTAACTCTAAACTTAACCATAATACTAACCCTCACCTTCACCCTGACCCTAACCCTAACTCTCACCCTTACCCTAACCCTAACCCTCACTGTAACCCTAACCATAACCCTCAACCTCACCCTAACCCTCACACTCACCCTCACCGTAAACCCAATCCTAAACATAACCCAAACCCTAATATTAAACCTCAATCTAACACTCATGATAACCCTAACCCTAACTCTAACGCTCACCCTAACCCTCCCCCTAACCCTAACTCTAACCCTAAACCTCACCCTCACCCTAACCATAACCCTAACCCTAAACCTCACACTAACCCTGATCCTTACCCTCACCCTCACTGTAACTCTAACCCTAACCCTAACCCTTACCATCACTGTAAACCTAACCCTAAACCTAACCCTAAACCTCACCCTAACCCTAACAATAACCCTCACCCTCACCCTAGGACTCACCCTAAAACTAATTGTAACCTTAAACCCCATCCAAACTCTCACCCTAATCCAATCCCTAACCCTCAACCTAACCCTAAACCTAATTCTAACCCTCAAACTAACCCTAACCCCGACCCTACCGTAACCCTAACCCTAACCCTTACCCTAAAACTAACCCTCATCCTAAAACTAGCCCTCACCCTCACCCTAACCCTAACACTAATCCTAACCCTAAACCTCACCCTATCCCTCACTCTAACCCTAACTCTAACCCTAAACCTGACACTCATGGTAACCCTAACCCTGACCCTCAACCTCACCCTCACCCTAGTCTTCACCCTAACCCTAATCCTAACCTTAATCCGCATCCTACCCCTCACCCTAACCCTAAACCTAACCCTCACCCTAGCCCTAACAGTCACCCCTAACCTCACCCTTAGTCTAACCCTAAGCCTAACCCTAACCCTAACCCTAACCCACACACTCACCCTCACCCTAAAGCTAATTCTAACCCTAAATCTAACCTTAACCCTAACCCTCATCCTCACCCTAGCCTTCACCCTAACCCTAACTTTAAACCCAACCCAAATTCTAACCATAAACCTAACCATAACCTCACCCTAAACCTAACCCTTACACTCACCCTCACTGTAAGGGTAACCCTAATCCTAACCCTAACAAAAACCGTAACCCTAACTCTAACCCTCACCCTAACCATAAAACTCACCCTAACCCTAACCCTCACCCTAACACTTACCCTCACCCTTATCTTAACCCTAGTCTCAGCCTAATCCTCACCTTTACACTTACCATCACCCTCACTCTAAAACTCACCCTAAAACTAACCCTCATCCTTACCCTCACCCTAACCGTAACCCTAACCATTACCCTTACCCTATCCCTCACCCTCAACCTCACCCTCAGACTAACCCTAAGCCTAAGCCTAAACCTAACCCTAATCCTCAACCTCACCCTAGCCCTCACCCTAACCATAATCCTAACCATAATCCTCACCCTAACCGTAACCCTAACACTACCCGTAAACCCTAACCTAACCCTAACCCTAAACCTCACCCGCACCCTCACCCTCACCCTCACCGTAACTCTAACCCTAACACTATCAATAACACTAACCCTAAACCGAACCATCACCCTAACCCTAACCCTAACCTTCACCCTCATAATCAGACTATGCCTAAGCCTAAGCCTAACCCTAACACTCACCCTAACCCTAACCCTAACACTGACCCTAACTCTAACCCTACAATTAATCTCACCATAACACTAATTCTAACCTTAACCCTAAACCTAAACCTCATCTTAAACTTAACCCTAAAACTCACCCTCACCCTCAGCCTAAACCTAAGCTTAACATTAACCATAACCCTAACACTCACACTCAACCTCACCCTAATCCTAACTCTACCCCTAAACCTCACCATCATCCTAACCCTAAACCTAACACTAAACCTTACCCTAACCCTAACTCTAACCCTCACCCTAAACCTAACCCTCACCCTCACCCTCAGCCTAAACATAAGGCTAACCCAAACCCTAACCCTAACCATCACACTCACTCTAACCCTAAACCTAATCCTAATCTTAACCCTAGCCCTAAGCCTCACCCTCAACCTAACCCTCACCCTAACCCTAACACTAACCCTAAAGCTAACCCTCACACTCAGCCTCACCCTAACCCTAATTCTAACACTAAACATCACCCACACCGTAACCCTAACGCTAACGCTAACAATAACCCCCCCAACTGTCACCCTAACCCTAACAATAACACTAAACCTAACATTAAACCTCAATCTAACCCTCACCCTAACCCTAACTCTATCCCTAAACCTCACCCTCACCCTAACCCTCACTCTAACCCTAACCCAAACACTAAACATCACCCTAAACTTAACGCTAACCCTCACACTCACCCTCATTGTAACTGTAACCCTAAACCTAACCCTAACAATAACCCTAAAGCTAATCCTAACCCTCACCCTAACCATAACCCTCACCCTAAACAAAACCCTCACCATAACACTTACCCTCACCCTAACACTAACCCTAACCCTAACCCTAACCCTAAAACTAAACCTCAACCTAACCCTCACCCTCACCCTAACCCTAACAATAACCCTATTCCTAACCCTTGCCCTAACCCTCCGCCTAACCCTATATCTAAACCTAAACCTCACGCTAACCCAAACCCTAAGCCTAAACATAACCCTAACCCTAACCCTAAACGTAAACATAATCCACAGCCTCACCCTCACCTTAACCCAAACCTAACCCTAACCCACACCCTCACCCTCAGCCTAACCCTAATCCTAAGGCTAACCCTAACCCTAACCATCACCTTAAACCTAACCCTAACCCTAACCCAAAATCTGAACCAAACCCTAATCCTCAGCCTCACCCTCACCCTAACACAAACCCTAACCCTTACCCTCCCCCTAACCCTAAGCCTAACCCTAACCCTAACCCTCACACTCACCCTCAACCTAACTCTAATCCTAAACCTAACCCTATCCCTAAACCTAACACTCACATTAACCCTCAGCCTAGCCCTCACCCTAAAACTAATCCTAACCCTAAACCTTATTCTAACCCTCACCCTAACCCTAAACCTCACCCTCATGCTCAGCCTAAGGCTAAGCCTAAGCCGAAGCCTAAGCCTAACCCTAACCCTCACACTAACCCTAAACCTAACACTAACCATAAACCTAACCCTCACCCTCAGCCTCACCCTAACCTTAACTCTAATAATAAGCCTCCCCTCCCCCTAACCCTATCTGTCACGCTCATTGAAAAAGTAACCCTAACCCTAACAACAAACCTAACCATAACCCTCACCCTAACCATAAACCTCACCCTAACCCTATCCCTCACCCTAACACTCTCACCCTAACACTAAAACTAACCCTAACACTAACCCTCACACTAACGCTAACCCTCAACCTAATCCTAAACCATACCCTAACCCAAACCCTCACCCTCACCCTAGCCCTCACCCTAAACCTAATTCTAACCCTCACCCTCACCCTAACCCTAACCCTCATCCTCACCCTAAACCTCACACTAACCCTAACCCTAAACCTCAATCTAGCCCTCACCCTAACCCTAACCCTAACCCTTCCCCTAACCCTAAACTTAACCCTAACCCACAACCTTATCTTAACCCTCACCCTCAGCCTAAACCTCACCTTTACCCTTACGATCATCCTGACCCTAAACCTCCCCCTAACCCTAAACCTTATCCTAACCCTCACCCTAACCATAAACTTAAACATCACCCTAAACCTAATCCTCAACCTCAACCTCAAACTCAGCCTAACCCTAAGCCTAAGCCTAACCCTTACCCTAACCCTCACCCTCTCCCTAACCCTCACCCTAACCCTAATCCTAACCCTAACCCTCATCTTAACCGTCACCCTAACCTTAAACCTAACCATCACCCTAAACCTAATCCTCACGCCCACACTCACCCTCAGCCTAAACCTAAGCCCAGGCCTAACCCTAAGCCTAACACTCACACTCATCCTCACCCTAACCCTAATCATAAACCTAACCCTAAACCTAAACCTTAACCTCAACCTAACCATCACCCTAACCTTAACCCTAACACTAAACCTAACCCACGAACTAACCCTCACCCTAACCCTAAATCTAACCATAAACCTCACCCTCACCCTAACCCTAATCCTACCCCTAACCAAACCTCACCCTAACCCTCACCCTCACCCTCACTTGAACTCAAACTCTAACCCTAACAATAACACTAATCCTAATCCTAAACCTAACCCTAACCCTAACCATTACCCTAATCCTAACACACACCCTCACCCTAAAACTAATCCTAAACATAACCCTAACCCTCACCCTCACCATAAACTTAACCCTCATCCAAACCCTCACCCTAATGCTAACCCTCACACTAAACCTAACACAAACCCACACCCTAACCCTAAACCTAACCCTAACCCTCATTCTAACTCTAGCCCTCACACTCACCATAACCCTAACCCTAACCCTCATTCAAGCTCTAAACTTCACCTGAACCCTAACTCTCACCCTAACCCTCACCCTAAACCTCACCCTCACCTTCACCCTCACCCTAACCCTAAGCCTAACCCTAACCCTCACAATAACACTAACCCTTATCCTAATCTCAATCTTAACCCTAAGCCTAACCCTCACACTCACCCTAACCCTCATCCTAACACTAACTCTAACAAGAACTCTAACCCTAAACCTGAAAATCAGCCTCAACCTAACCCTAACTATAACCCTCACAGTCACCCTCACCCTAACCCTCATCCTAAACCTAAACCTTAACCTCAATCTAACCCTCACCCTAACTTTAACCCTAACACTAACACTAACACTAACCCACGAACTAACCCTCCCCCTAACTCTAAATCTAACCTTAAACCTCACCGTCACCCTAACCCTAAACCTAACCCTAACCCTAATCCATAGCCTAACCCTCACCCTAACCCTCACAATCACCCTTACCCTCAGCATGAATCTAACCACAACCTTAACAATAACACTAATCCTAACCCTAAACCTAAACCTAAACCTAACCCTAACCCTAATACTAAAACTCACCCTCACCCTAACCCTAATCCTAAACCTAACCCTCACCCTCACCGTAACACTAACCCTCATCCAAACCCTTACCCTTAACCTAACCCTAACCCTAAACCTCACCGTATCCCTAACCCTAACCGTCACCCTCACTGTAACCATAACCCTAAACCTAACCCTAACAAAAACACTAACCCTAATACTAACCCTCATCCTAACCATAACACTCACCCTAACCCTAATCCTCACACTAACACTTACCCTCACCCTAACACTATCCGTCACACTAACCCTAACCCTAACCCTAACCCTAAACCTCAACCTAAACCTCACCCTCACACTAACCCTAACCCTAACCCTCACCCTAACCCTCCCTCTAACCCTATATCTAACCCTAAACCTCAACCTCACCCTAACCCTAACCCTAACCCTAACCCTCACCCTAACCAAAACCCTAAACCTAACCCTAAGCCTCACCATAATGCTTACCCTCACCCTAACACTAACCCTAACACTAACACTCACACTCACACTAACCCTAACCCTCATCCTAATCCTAAACCTCACCCTATCTCTAACCCCAACCATAACCCTAACCCTAACTCTAACCCTAAACCTCACAATTAACCGTAAACCTAACTCTAACCCTAATCCAAACCCTAAACCTCAGCTTAACCAAAACCCTAACCCTCACCCACACCCTCAGCATAGACCTCACCCAAACCCTAATTCTAACCCTCACCCTCACCCTAACCCTAACCCTCATCGTCACCCTAAACCTCACACTAACCCTAAACCTAATCCTCAATTTAACCCTTACCCTAACCCTAACCCTTATTCTAACCCTAAACCTAAACCTATACCTCAATCTTAACGAAACCCTCACTCTCAGCCGAAACCTCACCATACCTTTACCATCATCCTCAACCTAACCCTCAACCTAAAACTAAACCTCATCCTAACCCTCACCCTAAACATAAACCTAATCATAACCCTAAACCTAACCCTCACCCTCAACCTCACACTCATCCTAACCCTAAGCCTAAGCCTAAGCCTTAACCCAACCTTCACCCTCACCCTAGCCGTCACCCTAATCCCAATCCTAACACTAACTCTCATCCTAACCCTCAACCTAACCGTCACCCTAACCGTAATCCTAACCCCCACCCTCAGCTTCAGCCTAACCCTAAGCCTAAGCCTAACCCTCACCCTAACCGTCACACTCACCCTCACCCTAAGCCTAACCCTATCCCTAAACCTCAAACTAACCCTCTCCTTCACCCTAACCCTAACACTAACCCTAGCCCTAAACCTCACCCTAACCCTCCCCCTAACCCTAAGTCTAACCCTAAACCTCACCCTCACCCTATCCCTAACCCTAACCCTAAATCTCACCCTACACCTCACCCTAACCCTAACCCTCACCCTCAGCCTCAACCTCACCATAAATCTAAACCTTTCCCTAACAATAACACTAACCCTAAACTTAACCCTAACCCTAAACATAACCCTCACCCTCAGCCTCACGCTCACAGCAAACTTAACCCTCACCATAACACTAACAATAACCCTAACCCTAACCCTCATCCTCTCCTCCACCATCACCCTCAGTCTAACCCTAAGCCTATCCCTAATCCTAACCCTAACCTTAACCCTAACCATAACCCTTACCCTCAGGGTCACCCGCACCACAAACTTAATCCTAACCATAACAATAACAATAACCCTATCCCTAACCCTAACCCTAATCCTAATCTTCACCCCCACTCTCACCGTCAGCCTAAACCTAAGCCTAATCCAAACCCTAAACCTAACCCTAAACCTCACCGTAACACTATCAATAAACCTAAACCTAACCCTAAACATAACCATAACCCTAAACATAACCATAATCCTCAGCCTCACCCTCACCCTAACCCAAACCCTAACCATAACCCTCACCCTAACCCTAACCCTAACCCTAATCCTCACACTCACCCTCACCCTAACCCAAATATTAAACCTAAACCTATCCCTAACCCTAACCCTCTCCCTAACCCTCACCCTTACCCTTATCCTAAACCTAATCCTAACCCTAAGCCTAACCCTCACCCTCACCCTAACCCTCACCCTATCCCTAACTCTAACACTAACCGTAACCCTAACCCTCACCCTCAGCCTAACTCTTACCCTAAACCACACCCTCACCCTAACTATCACCCTAAACCTAAACCTCACCCTAACCCGAACCCTAAACCTCAACCTAACCCTCACATTAAACCTAACCCTAACAGTAACCCTAAACCTAACCCTCAACCTAACCCTCCCCCTAAACCTAAGTCTAACCATAAACCTCAGCCTTACCCTAACACTAATCCTAACCCTAATCCTAAACCTCACCCTAAACCTAACCCTAACGCTCACCCACAGCCTCACCCTCACAGTAACTGTAATCCTAACCCTAACAATAACACTAATCCTAACCCTTAACCTAACCCTAACACTAACCATAACCCTAATCCTAACACCTACCTCACCCTAACCCTAATCCTAACCCTAACCCTCACACTAAACCTAAACCTCACCCTCACTCTAACCCTAACCCTCATCCAAACCCTCACCATAACCCTAAACCTAACCCTCACCCTAACCCTCACCCTCACCCTAACCCTCACCCTATCCCTAACTCTAACACTAACCGTAACCCTAACCCTCACCCTCAGCCTAACTCTTACCCTAAACCACACCCTCACCCTATCACCCTAACCCTAAACCTCACCCTAACCCAAACATTAAACCTCAACCTAACCCTCACTTTAACCCTAACCCTAACAGTAACCCTAACCCTAACCCTCAACCTAACCCTCCCCCTAAACCTAAGTCTAACCATAAACCTCAGCCTTAACCTAACACTAATATTAACCCTAATCCTAAACCTCACCCTAAACCTAACCCTAACGCTCACCCTCAGCCTCAACCTCACAGTAACTCTAATCCTAACCCTAACAATAACACTAATCCTAACCCTTAACCTAACCCTAACACTAACCATAACCCTAATCCTAACACCTACCTCACCCTAACCCTAATCCTAACACTAACCCTCACACTAACCCTAAACCTCACCCTTACTCTAAACCTAACCCTCATCCAAACCCTCACCATAACCCTAAACCTAACCCTCACCCTAACCCTCACACTCACCCTCACCCTAAGCCTACTCCTAAACCTAACCCTATCCCTAAACATGAACCTAACCCTTTCCCTCACTCTAACCCTAACACCAAGCCTACCCTAAACCTCACCCTAACACTCCCCCTAACCCTAAGTTTAACCCTAAACCTCACCCTCACCCTAACACTAACACTAACCCTAAACCTCACCCTATACCTCACCCTAACTCTAACCCTCACCCTCACCCTCAAACTCACCATAACTCTAACCCTTACCCTAAAAATAACACTAAGCCTAAATTTAACCCTTACCCTAAACATAACCCTCACCATCAGCCTCACCCTCACTGCAAACTTAACCCTAACCATAACACTAAAAATAACCCTAACCCTAAATCTAATCCTCACCCCCACCATTTCGCTCAGCCTAAGCCTAAGCCTAACCGTAATCCTAACCCTAACCTTAAACCTAAACATAACCCTCACCCTCAGCATCACCCTCACCACAAACTTAACCATAACCATAACACTAACAATAACCTTATCCCTACCCCTAACCATAACCGTAAACCTAATCCTCACCCCCACTGTCACCCTCAGCCTAAACCTAAGCCTAATCCTAAACATAAACCTAAACCTAACCCTCACCTTAACACTAACACTAACCCTAACCCAAAACCTAACACTAACCCTAAACCTAATCCTCACACTCACACTCACCCTAACCCTAATCCTAAACCTAACCCTATCCCTAACCCTAACCCTCACCCTAATCTTTATCCTAAACCAAATCCTAACCCTAAGCCTATCCCTCACCCTCACCCTAATCCTCACCCTATCCCTAACTCTAACACTAACCCTAACCCTAACCCTCACGCTCAGCCTCACCCTAACCCTAACTCTAACCCTAAACCCAACCCTCACCATAACCTAACCCTAACCCTAATCCTCACCCTAACCCTAACCCTAAACCTCAACCTAACCCTCACCTTAACCTTAACCCTAACATTAACCCTAACCCTAACACTCATCCTAACCCTTCCCCTAACCCTAAGTCTAACCATAAACCTAACCTTACCCTAGCCCTAATCCTAACCTTAAATCAAAACCTCACCCTAAACATTACCCTAACGCTCACCCTCACCCTCACCCTCACAGTAACTCTAATCCTAACCTTAACAATAACACTAATCCTAACCCTAAACCAAACCCTAACCCTAAACCTAACCCTAAACCTAACCCTAATCCTAAAACCTACCCTCAACCTAACCCTAATCCTAACCCTAACCCTCACACTAACCCTAAACCTCACACTCATTGTAACCCTAACCCTCATCCAAACCCTCAACCTAACCCTAAACCTAACCCTCACATTAACCCTTAGCCTCACCCTGAACCGCACACTCAGGCTAACCCTAAGCCTAACCCTAAATCTAACCCTAACACATACACTCACCCTCACCCTAACACTAATCCTAACCCTAACCCTAACCCTAACCCTCAGCCTCCCCCTAACTCTCACCCTAAATCTAAAACTAACACTAACCCTAAACCCAACCCTCAACGTAACCCTCACCATAACCCTACCACTATAACTAACCCTAAACCTCATCCTCACTTTCACCGTAACCGTAACCCTAACCCTAACAAAAACCCTAACCCAAACCCTAACCCTAACCCTAACCATAACCCTCACCGTAACCCTAACCCTCACTCTAACACATCCACTCACCCTAACACTAACACTAAGCATAACACTAACCCTCACCCTCACCCTAGCCCTCACCTAAACCCTAGTTCTAACCCTCACACTCACCCTAACCCTAACCCTCATTCTCACCCGAAACCTTACACTAACCGTAACCCTAATTCTCAATCTAAACCACACCCTAACCCTAAACCTCACCCTTACCCTAACCCTAAACCTAAACCTAACCCTCACCTTTATCTTAACCCTCACCCTCACGTTTACCCTTACCATCCTCCTCAGCCTAACCCTCACCCTAAACTGAAACTTCATCCTAAACAACACCCTAATCGTAAACCTAACCATCACCCTAACCCTAACCCTCAACCTCAACCTCAAACTTAGCCTAAGCCTAAGCCTAAGCCTAAGCCTTACCCTAACCCTCAACCTCACCCTAGCACTCACCCAAACCCTAATCCTAACTCTAACCCTCAAACTAACCTTCACCATCACCCTAACGCTAACCATTAGCCTAACCCTAATCCTCACCCCAGCCTCACCCTCAGCCTAACCCTAACCCTAACCCTCACACTCATGCTCACCCTAACCCTAATCCTAACCCTAACCCTAAATCTAAACCTCAAGCTAACCCTCACCCTAACCTTAACCCTAACACTAACCCTAACCCTAACCCTCGATTTAACCTTCCCCCTAACCCTAAATCTAACCCTAAACCTCACCCTCACTGTAACCCTAATCTTAACCCTAACCCTAAACCTCACCGTAACCCACAACCTCAACCTCTCCCTCACCCACACCTTAACTCTAACCCTAACAATAAAAATAACAATAATCCTAACCCTAAATATAACCCTAAACCTAACCTTAATACAAAAACTCACCCTAACCCTTACCCTAATCCTAACCCTAAACCTAAAGTTAACCCTCACCCTCACTGTAAACCTAACCCTCATCCTAACACTCACCCTAACCCTAAACCTAAACCTCATGCTAACACTAACCCTAACCCTCACCCTCATCATAGCCCTCACCCTAACCCTAATCCTAACCCTAATCCTCATCCTAGCCCTCACCCTCACCCTAACCCTAACCCTAACCCTCACCCTAACACTAACCCTAACCCTTACCCTCATCCTAACCCTAAACTTAACCTGAACACTAACTCTCACCCTAACCCTAACCCTAACACTCACCCTAACCCTAACCCTCACCCTCACCCTCATCCTACCCTAAACCTAACCCTAACCCTAACCCTAAACCTCACACTCACCCTAAACCTTACCCTAAACCTAATCCTAACCCTAAGCCTAACCCTCACCCACAACCTAACCCTCAACCTATCCCTAACTCTAACACTAACCCTAACCCTAACCCTCACAATCAGCCTCACCCTAACCCTAACTCTAACCCTAAACCTCACCCTCACCCTAACGCTAACCCTAACACTCACCCTAACCCTCAATCTAACCCTCAACCTAAACCTCACCCTCACCTGAACCATAACACTCACCCTCACCCTAGCCCTCACCTAAACCCTAATCCTAACCCTAAACCTCATTCTAAACCTCCACCTAAACTTATGACTAACCCTCACCCTAACCCTAACTTTCTAACCCTCAACCTCACCTTCAGCCTACCCCTAAGGCTAACCCTAACCCAAACCCTAAACCTCACCCTAACCCTAACTCTAACACTAACCCTAACCCTAACCAAAACCATAACCCTCACCTTCAGCCTCACCATCACCGCAAACTTAACCCACACCATAACAGTAACAATAACCCTAACCCTCATCCTAACCCTCACCCTAACCCTAAACCTAAACCTCACCCTCAACCTTACCCTCAACTTAACTCTAACCCTAACCCTAACAAGAAACCCAAACCCTAAACCTAACCGTAACCCTTACCCTCTACTAAACTCTAAACCTAACCCTAACAATAGCCCTAACCCTAAACCTAACCATAACCCTCACACTCACAGTAACTCTAACCCTAACCCTAACACTAAAGCAGACCCTAACGCTAACCTTAAGCCTCACCCTCACTCTAGCCCTTACCCTAACCCTAATACTAACCCTTATCATAACCCTAAAATTCATCCTAACCCTCACCCTAACCCTAAAACCCTAACCCTCACACTAGCCCTCCATCTAACACTAAATCTAACCCTAAACCTCCCCCTCACCTAACCCTAACCCTCACCCTCACCCTCATCCTCTGCCTAACACTAAGCCTAACCCTAACTCCGACCCTAACCCTAACACTAACCCTAACCCTAACCCTCATCCTAACCCTCAACCTCACCCTAGCCCACACCCTAAACCTAAGCCTAAGCCTAACCCTCACCCTAACTCTCACTCTAACCCTAACCCCAAGCCTCACCCTAATCCTAACCCTCACCCTTACCCTAACTCTAATCCTAACCCTATCTCTAACCCTAACCCTCACACTCACCCTCAACTTAACCCTAGACCTAATCCTAAACTTATCCCTAACCCTCACCCTCACCCTAAACCTCACCCTAACCCTAACACTAACAGTAACCCTAACCCTAACCCTAAGCATAACCCTCACCCTCAGCCTAACCCTCACCGCAAAATTAACCCAAACCATAACACTAACAATAACCCTAACCCTCACAGTAACCCTAACCCTAACCCCAAACCTAACCCTAACCTTAACCCTAAACCTAAACCTAAACCTAAACCTAAACCTAACCCTAATCTTAACCCTCAGCCACAACCTCAAAGTAACCATAACCCTAACCCTAACCCTTACAATAACCCTAACCCTAAACCTATCCCTCATCCTAACCAAATCCTTCACCCTAACCCTAAACTTCACCCTAACACATACCTTCATCCTAACCCTAACCCTAACCCTTACACTCACCCTAATCCTTACCCTAATTCTAATTCTAACCCTAAGCCTAAAACTCACCCTCACCCTTAACCTCACCGTAACCCTAACACTAACCTTACCCCTAACCCTCACATTCAGCCACCCCCTAACCCTAACTCTAACCCTAAATCTCCCACTCCCCCTAACCCTAACCCTAACCTTAAACCTCACCCTAACCCTACCCCTACACCTCACCCTCGCCCTAGCCCTCACCCTAACCCTAATCCTAACTCTAACACTTATCCTAACCCTCAAACTAACCCTAACCGTCACTGTCACCAAAACCCTTACCCTAAAAATCACTCTAACCCTAAACTTAACCCAAACCCTAACTCTCACCTTAACCCTAACCCTAACCTTCACCCTAACCCTCACCCTCACCCTCACCCTCAGCCTAACCCTAAGCCTAAGCCTAATCCTAACCCTAAACATTACCATCACCCTAACCATCACCAAAACCATAACCCTAATCATAACACTAAACCTCACCCTAACCCTAAACTTAATCCTAATCCTAATCCTAACCCTAACCCTGACCCTCACCCTAACCCTCACCTTAACCCTAACCCTAACACTAACCATAACCCTATTCCTCACCTCAATCTCATCCTAACCGTAACAGTAACCCTAAACCTCACCCTCATCCTAACCCTCACCCTAAACCTAATCCTAACCCTAACCCTCATCCTAACCTCCCCCTAACCCTAACCCTAACCCTCACCCTAATGCTAAGCCCCACCCACAACCTCACCCTCAGCCTAACCCTAAGCCTAACCCTAAACCTAACCTTAACACATATACTCACCCTCACATTTACCCTAATCCTAACCCTAAACCTAACACTAACCCTCACGCTCACCCTAACCCTCACCTTAACCCTAACGCTAACATTAACCCTAGCCCTAACGCACACCCTCAGCCTCACCCTAACCCTAACCCTAAACCTCACCCTCACCCTAACCCTAACCCTCACCCTCACCCTAGCGCTCACCCAAACCCTAATCCTAACCCTAAACCTCAACCTAACCCTCCTCCTAACCCTATGACTAACCCTCACCCTAAGGCTAACTTTCTCACCCTCAACCTCACCCTCAGCCTAACCCTAAGCCTAACCCTAAACCTGACGCTAACACAAACACTCACCCTCAGCCTAACCTAAAGCCTGAACCTAAAACTAACGTTAACCCACACACTTACCCTCACCCTAACCCTAATCCTAACCCTAACCCTTACACTATCTCTCCCCCTAACTCTCACCCTTACCCTAACCCTAACACTATTCCTAACCCTAAATCTCAACCTAACCCTCACCCTAACCCTGACTCTAACCCTAAACCTCACCCTCACCCTAACCCTAACTCTAACCCTAACCCAAACCCTAAACCTCACCCTAACCCTAATCCTAAACCTAACACTGTCCCTAACCCTCACCCTAATCCTCACCCTAGCCCTCAAACAAACCCTTATCCTAACCCTAAACCTCATCCTAAACCTCACCCTAACCCTAAACCTAATCCTCACCCTCACCCTTACCCCCAACTTAACTCTAACCCTAAGCCTAACAATAACCCTAACCCTAAACCTAACCCTTATCCTCACACTCACCGTACTCTAACCCTAACCGGAACACTAAACCTCATCCTAATGCTAACCATAAACTTCACCCTCACTCTAGCCCTCACCCTAACACTAATCCTAACCCTAAACCTCATCCTAACCCTCACTCTAACCCTAAAAGCCTAACCATCACACTAGCTAAATATAACCCTAAACCTCACCCTCACTTAACACTAACCCTCACCCTCACCCTCACCCTCCGCCTAACACTAAGCCTAACCTTAACTCCAACCCTAACATAAACCACACACTCACCCTCAACCTAACACTATTCCCAACACTAACCCCATCCCTAACCCTCACCCTCACCCTAGCCTTCACCCTAAACCTAATCCTAACCCTAAACCAAACACTAACCATAAGCCTAACCCTAAATCTCACCCTAAACCTAACCCTAACCCTCACGCTCACTGTAAGGGTAACCCTAACCCTAACCCTAACAATAACCCTAACCCTAACTCTAACCCTCACCCTAACCATAACACTCACCCTAACCCTAACACTCACCCTAATACTTACCCTCACCCTTACACTAAGCCTAACCCTAACACTAACCCTCACAATAATCTTAAAACTTAACCTAACCCTAAAACTCACCCTAACCCTAAACCTAACCCACACCCTCACCATAACCCTAATTGTCACCCTAACCCTCACCCTAATCCTAATCCTCACCATAAACCTCAAACTAACCCTAACCCTAATTCTTAATCTAACCCTCACCCTCACCCTAAACCTAAGTGTAACCCTAACCCTAACCCTCACCCTAACCCTAACCCTTATCCTTATCTTAACCCTCACCCTCAGCCTAACCCTCACCTTTATGGTACCATCACCCTCACCCTAACCCTCACCCTAACCCTAACCCTCATCCTAACCCTCACACTAACCGTAACCCTAACCATCATCCTAACCCGAACCCTTACCCTCAACCTCACCCTCGGACTAACCCTAAGCCTAAACCAAACCCTAACCCTCAACCACACCCTAGCCCTCCCCCTAACCCTAATCCTAAACCTAACCCTCCTCCTAACCCTCACCCTAACCCTAACACTAACCATCACTCCAACCGAAATCCTCACACCCAACCTCACCCTAACCCTCACCCTCACCCTCACCGTAACTCTAACACTAACCCTAACAATAACACTAATCCTAACCCTAAACCTAACAATAAACCTAATCATATATCTAACCCTCACCCTCAGCCTCACCCTCACTGCAAATGTAACCATAACCATAACACTAAAAATAATCGTAACCCTAAACCTAACCCTAACACTCACCCGCACCCTAACCCTTATCCTAACCCTAACCCTCACCCTTACCCTAACCCTCACCATAATCCTAACCCTCATCCTATCCCTCACCTTAACCCTAACCCTAACCCTAAACTCACCCTAAAACTAACCCTAACCCTCACCCTCACCCTACCCCTCACCCTAACCCTAATACTAACCCTAATCCTCATCCTAACACTCACCCTACCCCTAACCCTAACCCTCACCCTAACCCTAATCCTCACCCTAACCGTCAAACTAACCCTAACCCCCACCCTCACTGTAACCTGAACTCTAAACCTCACCCAAAAACTAAAATTAACCCGAACGCTAATTCTCACCCTAACGCTAACCCTAACCCGAACCCGAACCCTAACCCTCACCCTTACTCTCACCCTCAGCTTAACCCTTAGCCTAACCCTAAACCTAAGCCTAACACAAACACTCACCTTAAAACTAAACCTAATACTGATCCTAACCCTAACCCTAACCCTCACCCTCATCCTAACCCTCACCCTAACCCTAACACTAATCCTAACCCTAATCCTCACCCTGACCCTCACCCTGACCCTAACTCTAACCCTAAACCTCACCCTCACCCTCACCCTAAACTTAACCCTAAACCTAAATCTCACCCTAACCCTAAACCTCACCCTCACCCTCACCCTCAGCATAACTCTAATCCTAACCCTAAAGCTAACGCTCACCCTAATCCTCACCCTAACCCTAACCCTAAACATCACCCTCAGCCTCACCTTCACCGTAAACTTAAATCACCCTCATTGTAACCCTAACACTAAACCTCACCCTAACCATAAACCTAACCCTAACCCTAAATCTCACCCTAACCCAAACCCTAACCCTCACCCTAGCTCTCACCCTAACCCTAATCATTCTCACCCTAAACCTCACACTAACCCTAACACTAATCCTCAATCTAAACCTCACCCTCACTCTAACCCGAACCCGAACCCTCACACTTACCATAACCCTCACCCTCAGCATAACTCTCAACTTTACTCTTAGTGTCACCCTGATCCTAACACTCACCCTCATCCTAACCCTCACCCTAACCGTAACCCTAAACATCACCCTACCCCTAACCCTCACCCTCACCTTCAGCCTCAGCCTAGCCCTAAGCCTAAGCCTAACCCTAACCCTAAACCTCACACTCACCCTAGCCCTCACCCTAACCCTAATCCTAACCCTAACCCTCACCCTAAACCTCAACCTAACCATAATATGAAACATAACTCTAAACCTAATCCTCATCCCCACACTCACCCTCAGCCTAATCCTAAACCTAAGCCGAACCCTAACCCTAACCCTCACACTTACCCTCACCAGAACCCTAATTCTAATCCTAACCTTAACCCTAAACCTAAACCTCAACCTAACCCTCACCCTAACCCTAACCCTAATCCTAAACTTAACCCAAAACCTAACTCTCACCCTAAACATAACCCTAACCCTCTCCCTAAACCTAACCCACACCCTCACCCTCACCCTCAGCCTAAACCTAGGCCTAAGCCTAACCCTAACCCTCACACTCACCCTAACCTTAACCCTAACCCTAATCCTAACCCTAACCCTCACACTCTCTCTAACCCTTACCTTTACTCTTACTATCACCCTCATCCTAACCCTCACCCTAAACCTAACCCTCATCCTAACCCTCACCCTAACCGTAACCCTTAACATCACCCTAACCCTAATCCTCACCCTCACCTTCAGCCTCAGGCTAATCCTAAACCTAAGCCTAAACTCACCCTAAACCTCACACTCATCCTAGACCTCACCCGAACCCTAATCCTAACCCTAACCCTCATCCTAACCCTCAACCTAAACATAAACAGAACCATCACTCTAAACCTAATACTCATCCCCAACCTAGGCCTAAGCCTAACCCTGACACTAACCCTCATCCTCAGAGTAACCCTTACCCTAACCCTCACCCTAAAACTAAACTTAACCCGAAACCTAACTCTCACCCTAAACCTCACCCTAAACCTAACCCTCACCCTCACCCTCACCCTCAGCCTAATCTTAAGCCTAAGCCTAACCCTAACCCTAAAACTCACACTCATCCTAACCTTAACCCTAACCCTAACCCTAAACCTAACCCTAACCCACACAGTCACCCTCACCCTAACCCTAATCCTAACCCTATCCCTAACACTATCCCTACCCCTAACTCTCACCCTAACACTAACCCTAACACTAACCCTAAACCTCATCCTAACCCCCATCCTAACCCTGACTCTAACCCTAAACCTCACCCTCAAACTAACCCTAACTCTAACCCTAAACCAAACCCTAAACCTCCCCATAACCCTAACCCTAACCCACACCCTCAATGTAACCGTAAACATAAACCTTACCCTAACAATAACCCTAACCCTAACCCTAAACCTCACCATAACACTAGCCCTAACACTAACCCTAAACCTCACCCTCACCCTCACACTAACCCCAACCCTAACCCGAACCCTAAACCTCAACCTTACCCTAACCCTCACCAGCACCCTCACCCTCACCGTAACTCTAACCCTAACCCTAAGAATAACACTAACCCTAACCCTAACCATCACCATAACCCTAATCCTAACCCCCAAACTCACCCTCAGCCTTACCCTTAGCCTAAGCCTTACCCTAAACCTAACCCTCAAACTCACCCTCACGCTAACCCTAATTCTACTCTAACCATATTCCTAAACATCATCATAAACCTCAGCCTCACCCTAACCCTAACAATAAACCTAACCCTAACCTTCACCCTAAACGTCCACCTATACCTAACTCTAACCCTAAAACTTACCCTCACCCTAACCCTAACCCTCACCATAAACTTCACCCTAACCCTCACCCTCAACATCACCCTCAACCTCACTGTAACTCTAACCCAAAACCTAACAATAAGATTAACCCTAATCCTAACCCTAACCTTAACCCTAACCATAAACCTCACCCTCAGCCTCACCCTCACCGCAAAATTAACCCTAACCATAACACTAACAATAACCCTAACCATAACTCTAAACCTAACTCGAACCCTAAACCTTGCCTTATCCTCACTCCCAACCTCACCCTCAGCCTAACCCTAAGAATAACCCTAACCCTAACCCTCACCATATCCCAAACCCTAACCGTAACCCTAACCCTAACCGAAACCCTAACCCTAACCCCAAACCTAACACTAACCCTAACCCTAAACCTCACCCTCACCATCACCTTAACCCAAACAATAACCCTAACCCTCACCATAACCCTAAGCCTAACCCTAACCCTAACCCTCACACTCACCCTCACCCTAACCCTAATCCTAAACATAACCCTATCCCCAACCCAAACCCTCACCCTAGCCCTCAACCTAACCCAAATCCTAACCCTAAACCTCATCCTAAACCTCACCCTGACCCTAACCTTAACCTTCACACTAACCCTAACCCTAAACCTAAACTTCACCCTAACCCTAAACCTAATCCTCACCCTCACCCTTACCCTCAACTTAACTCTAACCCTAACCCTAACAATAACCCTAACCCTAAACCTAACCCTAACCCTTGCACTCACCATAATTCTAACACTAACCTTAACCCTAAACCTCACCCTAACGCTTACAATAAGACTCACCCTCACTCTAGCCTTCACCCTAACCCTAATTATAACCCTAAACCTCATCCTAACCCTCACCCCAAACCTAAAAGGCTAACCATTACACTAGCCCTCAACCTAACGCTAAATTTAACCCTAAACCTCACCCGCACCTAACCCTAACCCTCAACCTCACCCTCACCCTCCGCTTAACACTAAGCCTAACCCTAACTCCAACCCTAACCATAACACTAACCCTAATGCTAAACCTCACCCCAACCCTCACCCTAACCCTCAACCTCACCCTAGCCCACACCCTAAACCTAAGCCTAAGCATAACCGTCACCCTAACTCTCACTATAACCCTAACCCCAACCCTCACCCTAACCCTAACCCTCTACATCACCCTCATTCTAACTCTAATCCTAACCCTAACCCTAACCCTAACCCTCACACTCACCCTCACCTTAACCCTAGAACTAATCCTAGCCTTAACCCTCACCCTCACTCTCACCCTAAACCTCACCCTAAACCTAACCCTAACCATAACCCTCACCCTCAGCCTCACCCTCACCGCAAACTTAACCCAAACCATAACACTAACAATAACTCAAACCCTCACCCTAACCCTAACCCTAACCCTAAACTTAACCCTAACCCTAACCCTAAATCTAAACCTAACCATAACCCTAATACTAACCCTCACCCATACCCTCACAGTAACCATAACACTAACCTTAACCCTTACAATAACCCTAACCCTAACCCTATTCCTCATCCATACCATATCCTTCACACTAACCTTAACCCTCACCCTAACACTTACCCTCACACTAACACTAACTCTAACCCTAAAATTAACCCTCACATTAAACCGAACCCTAACCCTAAACCTCAACCTAAACCTCACCCTCACCTTAACATTAACACTAACCCTAACCCTAAACCTCCCCCTCCCCCTCCCCCATCCCTATATCTAACCATAAACCTCACCCTAATCCTAACCCTAACCCTCACCCCCACCCTCAACCTCACCGTAACTCTAACCCTAACCCTAACAATAACACTAACCCTAACCCTAACAATCACCATAACCCTAATCCTCACCCCACCCTGAGCCTCACCCTCACCTCAAACTTAACCCTAACCATACAACTAACAATAACCCTAACCCAAGCCCTAATCCTAATCCTCACCCCCACCCTCATCCTCACCCTAACCCTAATCCTATCCCTAACCCTCATCCTAACCTTAACTCTAAACCTAAACCTCACCCTCAGCCTAACCCTAACTCTAACCCTAACCCTAACACTAAACCTCACCCTAACTCTAACTCTAACCCTCATCCTAACCCTAACCCTCACCCTCACCCTCACATTTAGCCTAACCCTAAGCCTAACCCTGAACCTATCCCTAACACACACACTCAGCCTCACACTAACACTAATCCTAACCCTAAACCTAACCCTCCCCCTAACTCTCCCCCTAACCCTAAAATTAACACGAACACCAACCCTAACCCTCAAGCTAACCCTCACCCTAAACCTAACTCTAACCCTAAGCCAAACCCTAAACCTCACCCTAACACTAACCCTAACCCTCATGCTCACCCTCACAGTAACGGTAACACTAAACCTAACGCTAACAATAACCCTAACCCTATTCCCAACCCTCACCTTAACCATAACCCTCACTCTAACCCAAACCATCACCCTAACACTTACCCTCACCCTAACACTAAACCTAACCCTAAGCCTAACCCTCACACTAACGCTAACACTAACCCTAACCCTAAACCTCAACCTAACCCTCAACCTCACCATAACCCTAATTCTAACCCTAATCGTAACCCTCCCCCTAACCCTCCCTCTAACTCTATACCTAACCCTCAACTTCACCCTCACCCTCAACCTAACCCTAACCCTAAACCCCACCCTAACCATAACCCTAACCCTCACTGTCATGCTTGTCCTAAGCCTAAGCCTAAGCCTAAGCCTAACACTAACTCTAACCCTCACCTTAACCCCAACACTAACACTAACCCTAACTCCAACCCTAAATCTCACACCCACCCTAACCCTAACTCTAATCCTAACCAGAAACCTAAACCTCATCCTAGCCCTAACCCTCACCCTCAACCTCACGCTCACCGTAACCATAACCCTAATAATAACCCTAAACCTAACCCTAACCCTCATCCTAAAAATAACCTTCACCTTAACCCTAACCCTCGCCCTAACACTTACCCTCACCCTATCACTAACCCTAACATTAACACTAACCCTCACAATAACCCTAACCATCACCCTAACGCTCACCCTAACTCTGACCCTAAATCTCACCCTCACCCTAGCCCATATCCAAACCCTTACCCTATGCCTAACCCTCACCCTAACCCTCACTCTAAACCTACCAACACTCACCCTAACGGTAACCCTCAACCTCACCCTCATCTTAACTCTAATCCTAACCCTAACCCTAACACTAAACCTAACCCTAAACCTAACCCTCACCCTAAACCTAACTCTAACCCTAAACCTCACCCTCACCCTAACCGTAACCCTAACCCTAATCCTAAACCTCAGCCTAAACCTAAACCTTACCCTAACACTTACCCTCACCTTAATACTAACACTAACCCTAACATTAACCTTCACACTAACGCTAACCATCACCGTAAACCAAAACCTCCTCCTAACCCTAACCCTAACACTCAATGTCACCCTAAGCCTCACCCTAACTCTAACCCTCATCCTAACCCTTAACCTCTCACTAATGCTAACATTAATCCTCATTCTAACCCTCAACCTCACCCTAACCCTAACCCGAACACTCACCCTTACCATAACCCTCACCCTCAGCATAACCCTCTGATTTCTCTTACTGTCACACTCATCCTAACCCTCACCCTAAACCTAATCCTCAGCCAAACCCTCATCCTAAGTGTAACCCTATCCATAACCCTAATCCTAACCCTCAACGTAACCCTAAACGTAACCCTCATCCTAACAATCACTCTAACCTTAACCCTAACCATCAACTTAACCCTAAACTCACCCTCACCTTCAGCCTCAGCCTAACCCTAAGCCTAAGCCTAAACCTAACCCTAAACCTCACACTTACCCTAGCCCTCACACTAACCCTAATCCTAACCCTAACCATCATCCTAACCCTCAAGCTAACCATAACATGAACCATCACTCTAAACCTAATCCTCATCCCCACACTCACCCTCAGCCTAACCCAATGCCGAAGCCTAACCCTAACCCTAACCCTCACACTCACACCCTAACCTTAATCCTAACCCTAACCCTAAAACTAAACGTCAACCTAATGCTCACCCTAACCCTAACCCTAACCCTCACCTTCACCTTAGGCCTCACCCTAACCCCACCTCAAACTTAACCAGAACCCTCACCGGAACCCGAACCCTAACACTCACCCTAACTCTACCCCTAACCCTAAACCTAAACCTAACCCTAGGCCTAACACTAACCCTCACCCTCACACTTGCCCTCACCCTAACCCTAATTGCAACCCTAAAACTCATCCAAACACTCACCCTAATGCTAATCCTAACCCCTAACCTAAGACTAAACCTAATTCTAACCCTCAACCTAACTGTAATCCTGAACCTTACCATAACCCTAACCCTAACCTTCACACTAATACTAAACCTTACTCGAACCCTAACCCTAAACCTCACCCTAACCCTAACCCTCACCCTCAAACTAGACCCCAACCTAACCCTAACCATCATCCTCACCCTAAACCTCACACTAACCCTAACACTAATCGTCATTCTAACCCTTACCCTCAACCTAACCCTAACCCTCAACCTAAACCTAACCCTCACACTCACCATAAACCTAAAGTGAAACCTCACCCTATCCCTAACCCTAACCCCAACACTAAACCTCACCTAACCCTAACCCTAACCCTCACACGCACCCTCACCCAAATGCTAATCCTAAACCTAACCATATCACTAACCCTAACCCTCACTCTAAACCTCACCCTTACCCTAACCCTAACACTAACCCTAATTCTAACCGTCACACTAACCGTCGCCCTAACGCTAACTCTAACCCTAAAACTCACCCTCAACCTAACCCTAAAACTCACACTCACCCTCACCCTCAGCCTTTCCCTAAGCCTAGCCCTAACCCTAACCCTCAGACTCACCCTCACCCTAACCCTAATCCTAAACCTAAACCTAACCCTCATCCTAAATCTAACCCTCGCCCTAACCCTAACACTAACCCTAACCCTAAACCTCACCTTATCCCTCAACCTAACCCTAACTCTAACCCTGAACCTCACCCCCACCCTAACCCTGAACCTAAACCTAAACCTCACACTCACCCTAGCCCTCACCCTAACCCTAATCCAAACCTTAACACTCATCCTAAACCTCACCCTAACCCTAAACCTAACCCTCACCCTAACCCTAACCCTCACACTTAACCTCATCCTTAGCCGAAGCCTAAGCCTAATCCTAAACCTAACACTAACCAACACACTCAACCTCACCCTATCCCCTAACCCTAACCCTCACCCTAACCCTAACCCTCACACTCAACCTCATACTTAGACTAACCCTAAGGCTAACCCTAAACCTAACCCTAACCCACACACTCACCCTCACCCTAACTCTAATCCTAACCCTAACCCCAACCCTAACCCTCACCCTAGCCTTCACCCTAACCCTAATCCTAACCCTAACCCAAACTCTCACCATAACCCTAACCCTAAACCTCACCCTAAACCTAACCCTAACCCTCACCCTCACTGTAAGGGTAACCCTAACCCTAACAATAACCCTAACCCTAACTCTAACCCTCACCCTAACACTTACCCTCACCCTTACACTAACCCTAACCCTAACACTAACCCTCACACTAATCTTAACCCTTAACCTAACCTTAAACTTCACCCTAAACCTAACCCTAACACACAACCTCAGGCTAGCCCTCACCCTAAACCTCAAACAAACCCTAACCCTAATTCTCAATTTAACCCTCACCCTCACCCTAACCCTAACTTTAATCCTTACCCTAACCCTCGCCTTAACCCCAGACCTTACCCTTATCATAATTCTCACGCTCAGACTAACCCTCACCTTTACGGTACCATCACCCTCACGCTAACCCTCACCCTAACCCTAACCCTCATCCTAACCCTCACCCTAACCGTAACCCTAACCATCACCCTAACCCTAACACTCACCCCAACCTGACAATCAGACTAACTCTAAGCCTAAGCATAAATCTAACTCTAACCCTCAACCTCAGCCTAGCCCTTATCCTTATCCAAACCCTCATCCTAACCCTCAACCTAACCCTAACCCTAACCATCTCCCGAAACCTAATCCCCATACCCAAACTCACCCTCAGCCTCACCCTCCACCTCACTTTAACTCTAACCATAACCCTAACAATAAAACTAACCCTAATCCTAACCCTAACCCTAACCCTAAACCTCAACCTAAACCTCCCCCTAACCCTAACCCTAACACTAACCCTAACCCTCCCCCTAAGCCTAACTCTAACCCTAAACCTCACACTCAACCTAACCCTAATCTTAAACCTAACCCTTAACCTCACCCTAACCCTAACCCTCACCTTTAACCTCACCCTCACCCTCAAGGTAACTCTAACCCTAACCCTAACAATAACACAAATCCTAACCCTAAACCTAACCCTAACCCTAATCCTATATCCAACCCTCACCCTCAGCCTCACCCTCACTGCAAACATAACCATAACCATAACACTAACAATAACCCTAAACCTCATCCTAACCCTCACCCTAACCCTAACCCTAAACCTAAACCTCACCCTAACACTAAACCTAATGCTCACCCTCACCATAGCCCACACCCTAATGATAATCCTAACCCTAATCCTCATCCTAACACTCAGCCTAACCCAAACCCTAACCCTCACCCTAGCCCTAACCCTCAAAGTAACCCTAACCCGCACCCTCACTGTAACCTGAACCGTAAACCTCACCCAAACCCTAAACTTAACCTGAACCCTAACTCTCACCTTAACACTACCCATAACCCAAAAACTAAACCTAACCTTTACCCTTACACTCACCCTCAGATTAACCCTTAGCCTAACCCTAACCCTAAGCCTAACCCACTAACCCTAACACTAACCCTAATGCTAATCCTAAACCTAACCCTAACCCTCACCCTCATCCTAAACCTCACCCTAACCCTAACACTAACCCTAACCCTCACCCTAACCCTCACCCTAAACCTCACCCTAAACCTAACTCTAACCCTAAACTTCACCCTCAACCTCACCCTAACCCTAACCCTAACCTAAACCTCACCCTAACCCTAATGCACAACCTCACCCTCACCCTCAACATAACTCTAATCCTAACCCTAACAATAACACTAATCCTAACCCTAACCCTAACCCTCACCCTCATCGTAACCCTAACCTTAACCCAAACCCTCACCCTAACCCTAACACTAACCCTAACCCTAAAACTCACCCTTACCCTAACCCTGACTCTCACCCTCAGCCCCACCTTCACTGTAAACTTAACCCTAACCATAACACTAACAATAACCCTAACCCTAACTCTAATCTAACCCTCACACTCACCCTAAACCTAACCCTAACCCTCACCCTAATCCTAAACCTAACCCTAACCCTAAACCTCACCATAACCCTAATCCTAACCATCAACTTCACCCTAACCATCACACTAACCCTAATCATCTTCACCCAAAACCTCACACTAATCCTAACACTAATCCTTAATCTAACACTCACCCTCACCCTAACACTAATGTGAAACCTCACCCGTACCATAACCCTCACCCTCAGCCTAAACCTCACTTTTACTCTTAGTGTCACCCTCATTCAAACCCTCACCCTAAACCTAACACTCATCCTAACCCTCACCCTAACCGTAACCCTAAACATCACCCCAACCCTAACCCTCATCCTCAGCTTTAGCCTCGGCCTAACCCCAATCCTAAGCCTAACCCTAAATCTAAACCTCACACTCACCCTATCCCTCACCCTAACACTAACCCTCACCCTAACACTAATCCTAACCCTAACCCTAATCCTAACCCTAAACCTAAACCTCAACCTTACCCTAACCCTAACCCTAACACTAAACCTAACCCTAACCATAATCATAACCCTCACCGTCAGCCTCACCCTCACCGCAAACTTAACCCAAACCATAACACTAACAATAAACCTAACCCTCACCCTAACCCTAAACCTAAACCTAACCCTAACTTAAACCCTAACCCTAAAACTAAAACTGACTCTAACCCTAATCCTAACTCTCACCCTCACCCTCACTGTAACCATAACCCTAACCTAACCCTTACAATAACACTAACCCTAACCCTATCCCTCATCTTAAACATATCCTTCACCCTAACCCTAACCCTCACCCTAACACTTACCCTCACCCTAACCCTAACGCTAACACTAACCCTAACCCTAACCCTCACCCTCAGCTACCCCCTAACCCTAACTCTAACCCTAAACCTCAGCCTCCCTCTAACCCTAACCCTAACCCTAACTCTAAACCTCAGCCTAACCCTAAACCTAAGCCTCACCCTCACCCTAGCCCTCACCCTAATCCGAATCCAAACCTAACCCAAATCCTAACCCTCATTCTAACACTAACCCTAACCCTCACCCTCAGCCTCCCCCTAACCCTATATCTAACCATAAACCTCACCCTCACCCTAACCCTAAACCTAACCTAAACCCCACCCTAACTCTAACCCTAACACTCACCTGCAATCTCAACCTCACAGTAACTCTAACCCTAACCCTAACCCTAACAATAACACTAACCCTAACCCTAACCATCACCTTAAACCTATTCCTCACCCCACCCTCAGGCTCACCCTCACTGCAATCTTAACCCTAACCATAACACTAACAATAAACCTAACCCTAACACTAACACTAATCCTCAGCCCCACCCTCATCCTCATCCTAACTCTAAGCCTAACCCTAACCCTAAGACTAACCCTCACCGAAACCCTAACCCTAACCCTAAACCTAAACCTAACCCTAACCCTAAACCTAAACCTAATCCTCAGCTTCACCCTCACCCTAAACCAAACCCTAACCCGAAACCTCACCCTATCCCTAACCCTAAGCCTAACCCTAACCCTAAACTTCACACTCACTCTACCCTAACCCTAATCCTAAACATAAACCTCATCTGAACACTCACCTTAACGCTAATCCCAACCATCACCCTAACCCTAACCCTCACCCTCACCCTCAGCCTCAGCTTAACATTAAGCCTAACTCTAACCCCAACCCTAACCCTAACACTAAACCTAACCCTCACCCTAACGCTCTCCCAAACCCTAACCCTAACCCTCACCCTCACCCTAGCCCATACCCAAACCATAAGCTTAAGCCTAACCCTCAACATAACCCTCACTCTAACCCTAACCCCAACACTCACCCTAACCTTAACCCTCACCCTCACCCTCACCCTAAATCTAATCCTAACCCTAACCCTAACACTCACCCTCACCTTAACGTTAATCCTAATCCTGACCCTAACACCAACCCTCACCCCCAAACTAAACATCACCAGAACACTAACTCTAACCCTAACCCTAACCCTAAACCTAACTCTAAACCTAAACCTCACCCTCACACTATCCGTAACCCTAAAACTAATCCTAAACCTCACCCCAAACCTAAACCTCACCATAACCCTAACCCTAACCCTCAACTTCACCCTAGCCCTCACCCTATCTCTAACCCTCATCCTAACCCTAAACCTCACAGTTACACTAACACTAATCCTCAATCTAACCCGAACCCTCACCCTAACCCTAACATGAACCCTCACCCTTACCATAACCCGAACCCTCAGCCTAACCCTCACCTTTTCTCTTATTGTCACCCACATCCTAACCCTCACCCTAAACCTAACCCTCATCCTAACCCTCACCCTAACTGTAACCCTTACCATCACCCTAACCCTAAACCTCACCCTCACCTTCAGCCTCAGCCTAACCCTAAGCCTAAGCCTAAACCTAACCCTAAACCTCACACTCACCCTAGCCCTCACCCTAAACCTAATCCTAACCCTAACCCTCATCCTAACCCTCAAGCTAACCATATCCTGAACCATTATTCTAAACCTAATCCTCATCCCCACACTCACCCTCAGCCTAAACCAAAGCCTAAGCTTAACCCTAACCCTAACGCTCACAGTCACCCTCACCCTAAATTTAATCCTAAAACTAACCCTAAACCTAAACTTCAACCTAACCCTCACCCTAAACCTAACCCTAACCCTCACCCTCACAATAGGCCTCACCCTAACCCTCACCCCAAACCTAACACTCACCCTCACCGTAACAAGAACCCTAACCCTCACCCTAACCCTAAAACTAAACCTCACCCTAACCCTAACCCTAAGCCTCACCCTCACCGTTGCCCTCACCCTAACATTAATTTCAACCTTAACCCTCATCCAAACACTCACCCTAACCCTAACCCTAACCGTCAACCTAACCCTACACCTAATTCTAACCCTCAACATAACCCTAACCCTGACCCTCACCGTAACCCTAACAATAACCCGCACCCTAACCCAAACCTAATCTGAACCTTAAACCTCACCCTAACCCTAAACCTCATCCTCACCCTATCCCTCATCCTAAACTTAATCCTAACCCGAACTCTCATGTAAACACTCACCCTAACCCTAACACTAAACCTCGCCCTAAACCTAGCCGTAATCCTAACTCTCAACCTAACCCTAACCCTCACCCTCACCATAACCCTAAGCCGAAACATCACCCTATCCCTAAACCTAACCCTAACCCTAAACCTCAAACTAAACCTAACCCGAAACCTCACCCTCATGCTAGCCCTCACCCTAACCCTAACCTAAACCTAACCCTGATCCTAACCCTCACCCTAACCCTAACCCTAACCCTCACCCTAACCCTAACCCTAACACTAACCCTAACCCTAACACTCACACTAACCCTAAACCTAACACTAACCCTAACATTAACCCTCACAATAACCCTCACCCTAACGCTAATAATAACCCTAAACCTCACCCTCACCCTAAACCTAACCCTCACGCTCACCCTCACCCTCAGCCTATCCTTAAGCAAAACCCTAACCCTAAACCTCACACTCACCCTCACACTGACCCTAATCCTAATCCTAACCCTAAACTTAACCCTCATCCTAATCCTAATGCTGACCCTAACAATAACCCTAACACTAAACCTAACCCTAAACCTCACCCTATCCCTCACCCTAACACTAACCCTTACCCTAAACCTCACCCTAACACTAATCGTAACCTTATTCCTCATCCTAACCCTCACCCTAACCCTAAACCTAACCCTCACCCTAACCCTAAATCTCACCCTTATCCTCACCCTCAGATTAACAAGTAGCCTAAACCTAACCCTAAGCCTAACCTAAACCCTCACCCTAACACTAACCCTAATCCTAATCCTAACCCTAAGCCTAACCCTCACCCTCATCCTAACCCACACACTAAACCTAACACTAAACCTAACCCTAACCCTCACCCTAACCCTCACACTAACACTAACACTAAAACTAAACCTCACCCTCAACCTCACCAAAACCCTAACCCTAACCCAAACCTCACCCTAACCATAAACCTCACCCTCACACTCACCATAACACTAATCCTAACCCTAACAATAACACTAATCCTAACCCTAACCCTAAACCTCGCCCTCACTGTAACCCTAACCCTAACCCAAACCCTCACCCTCACACTCACCCTAACCCTAACCCTAAACCTCACCCTAACCCTAACCCTAGCACTAAAAAAACCCTAAACCCAACCCTAACCCTCATCCCAACCAAAACCTTCACCCTATCCCTAACCCTCACCCTAACACTTACCCTCACCCTAACACTAACCCTTACCCTAATATTAACCCTCACACTAACCCTAACCATCACTCTAACTCTAAACCTCACCCTAACCCTAACCCTCACCGTCAACCTACCCTCAACCTAACCCTAACCCTCATCCTCTCCCTAAACCTCAAACTCGCCCTAACACTAATTATCAATCTTACCAGCACCCTCAACCTTACCCTAACCCTCACCCTTACCATAACCCTCACACTCAGCTAAAACCTCAACTTTACCCTTAATGTCACCCTCACCCTAACCCTCACCCTAACATTAATCCTCATCCTAACCCAGACTATAAGGGTAACCCCAACCATCACGCTAACCCTAACCCTCACCCTGACCCTCAGTCTCAGCCTAACCCTAAGCCTAAGCCTAAACCTAACCCTAACCCTCACCCTCACCCTAGCCCTCTCCCTAACCCTAATCCTAACCCTAAACCTCATCCTAACTCTCACCCTAACCCTAACCCTAACCCTCACCCTAACCCTAACCCTCACCCTCACTCTCATCCTAACCCTACGCCTAACCCTAGCCCTAACCCTAACCCTCACACTCACCCTCACCCAAACCCTAATCCTAAACCTAACCCTATCCCTAACCCTAACCCTCACCCTCACCCTCACCCTAACCCTAACCCAAATACTAACCCTAACAATAACCATCGCATCAAACCTCACCTTAATAATAACTCTAACCCTAAACCTCACCCTGACCCTAACCCTAAGTCTAACCCTAACCAAAACCCTAAACCTCACCCTAAACCTAAACCTAAACTTCATCGGCACCCTCACAGTATCTGTAACCCTAAACCTAACCCTAACAATAACCCTAACCCTACTCCTAACCCTCACCCTAACCATAACATTCACCCTAACCCAAACCCTCACCCTAATGCTCACCTTCACCCTAACAATAACACTAACCCTAACCCTAACCCTCAACCTAAACCATCCCCTAACCCTATATCTAACCCTCATCCTCACCCTCACTTTCACCTTAAGCCTAACCCTAAACCCCACTGTAACCCTAACCCTAACCCTCACACTCATGCTCGGCCTAAGCCAAAGTCTAAGCCTAACCTTAACCCTAATCCTCACCCTCACCCTAGTACTCACCCTAACCCTAATAATAACCTGAGCTCTCATCCTAACCCTCACCCTAACAATAACCCTCACCCTAACATTAACCATCACCCTAAAACTTACCCTCACCCTAACACTAAATCTAACCCTAACACTTACCCTCACAATAACCATAACCCTCACCCTAACCCTAAACCTCACCCTAACCCTAACACTAATCCTAACCCTCACCCTCAACCTAGCCCTCACCCTAACCCTAATTCTTACCGTTACCCTCACCTAATCCTAACCATCGTCCTCACCCTAAACCTCACACTAAGCATAACCCTAATCCTCAATCTAACCCTCACCCTCACCTTACACCTAACCCTCACCCTTAAACTAACCCTCACCGTAACCTTAACTCTCACCCTTATCTTAACCCTCACCCTCAGCCTAACCCTCACATTTACCCTTATCATCACCCTCACCCTAACCCTCACCCCAACCCTAAACATCATCCTAACCTTCAAGCTAACCGTAACCCTAACCATCACCCTAACCCTAACACTCACCCTCAACCTTACCCTCAGCCTAAACCTAAGCCTAAGCCTAAGCCTAACCCTAACCCTCACCCTCACCCTAGCCCTCATGCAAACCCTAATCCTAACCCTAACCCTCATCCTAACCCTCACCTAATCCTAACCCTAACCATCACCCGAACACTAATCCTCACACCCACCCTCACCCTCAGCCTAACCCTAACCCTATCCCTAACCCTCACACTCACCCTAACCCTAAACCTAATCCTAACCCTAACCCTAAACCTCAACCTAACCCTCACCCTAAACCTAACCCTGAACCTAACCCTCCCACTAAACTTAACCCTAAACCTTACCCTAACACTAACCCTCACACTAACCCTAACCCTCACCCTAAACCTAAACCTCACCCTAACCCTAACTCTAACCCTCACTCTCACCCTAACCCTCATCCTCACCCTAATCCTAACCCTAAACCTCACCCTCAGCCTCACCCTCCCAGCAAAGGTAATCTTAACCATAACACTAGCAATAACCCTCACCTTAACCCTGATCCTAACCCTCACCCTCACCCTAATCCTAACCCTAACCCTCACCCTAACCCTAACCATCACCCTCACTATAACCCTAAACCTCATCCTAACTTCACTCTAAACCAAATCATCACCCTCACTGTAACACTAACCCTCAACCCCACCCTCACCCTCAGCCTAACCCTAAGCCTAAGCCTAACCCTAACCCTAGCCCTCACACTCACCCTCAACCTAACACTTATCCTAACCATAACCGTCACACTCGCCCTAACCCTTACCCTCACCTTAACCTTAACTGTAACACTCAGCCTAAACCTCATCCTAACCATCACACTAAACCTAAACCTCACCCTAACCATAACCTTAACCCTCAGCCAAACGCACTTCCTAACCCTAACCCTAACCCTCAACCCAACCCTAACCCTAACCTTAACTCTAACCCTAATCCTAACCCTAAACCCCACCCTCAACCTCACCCTCAGCCTAAACCTAACCCTAAAGCTAAACCTAAACCTAACCCGCACACTCACCCTCACCCTAACTCTAACCCTAATCCAAACCCTGAACTTAACCCTAAACACAACCCTATCCCTAACCCTCACCTAACCCTAACCCTGTTCCTAACCCTCACCCTAACCCTCACTCTAAACCTCACCGTAAACATAAGCCTAAACCTAACCCTCAACTTCACCCTAAACCTCACCCTAACCCTTACCCTCACCCGAACCCTAAACCTAACCCTCAGCCTAACCCTCATCCTAAACCTACCCCTAACCCTAACCCTCGCTCTAAGCTTAATGCTAATCCTAACCCTAACCCTCACATTAACCCTAACCCTAACCCTCACGCTCAACCTAACCCTCAGGCTAACCGTCATCCTAACCCTAACCCTAACCCTAACCCTCACATTAACCCTAACCCTATCTGTCACGTTCAACATCACCCTCAACATAAACCTAACCCTAACCCTAATCCAAAACTAACCCTACCCCTCACCCTAACGCTAAACCTAATGCTAACCAAAAACCTCACCGCAATCGTAAACCTATCCCTAACCTTCACCCTAACCATAACCCTAATCCAAAACCTAATCCTCACCCTAACCCTTAACATCACTCTAAACCTTTCCCTCACCCTAACCCTAAATTATCAGTCTAACCCACATCCTAACCCTAACCCTAACATTCACCCTAACCTTAACCCTAACCATAAACCTTACCCTCACCTAAACCCTAACTTTCACCCTCACCCTCAACCTCACCCTCACGCTCACACTAACCCTCACACTCACCCTAACCCTCACCCTAACCCTAACCCTCATCCTAACCCTCACCCTAACCGTAACCCTAACCATCACCCTAACCCTCACCCTCACCCTCACCCTCAGCCTCAGCCTAACCTTAATCCTAAGCCAAACCCTAACCCTCACCCTCACCTTAGCCCTCACAGTAACCCTAATCCAAACCATAACCCTCATCCTAACCCTCAACGTAAACATAACCCTAACCAACACTGTAAACCTAATCTCATCCCCACACTCAGCATCAGCCTAACCCTAAGCCTAAGCCTAAGCCTAACCCTACCCCTAAACCTCACCATAAACCTAACCGTAACCTAATGCTAACCCTAACCCTAATCCTCACAATCACTCTCACCCTAAACCAAACACTAACCCTAACCCTGAACCTCATCCAAACCCTCACTCTAACCCTAAATCTCACCCTGACTGTAAAACTAACCCTCAACCCCACCCTCACCCTCAGCTTAACCCTAAGCCAAAGCATAAGCCTAACCCTAAACCCTGACACTCACCCTCACCGTAAATAATCCTAACCCTAACCCTATCCCTAAACCGAAACCAAAACCTCACACTCAGCCTAAGACTAACACTAACCCTAAACCTCACCCTCAACCTAACCCTAACACTAAACCTCACCCTAAACCTCACCCTCACCCACAACCTCACCCTCACAATAACTCTAACCCTAACCCTAACAATAACACTAACACTAACCCTAACCCTAAATCTAACCCTAACCATAAACCTCACCCTCACTGCAAACTAAACCCTAACCATAATACTAACAATAACCCTAACCCTAACCCTAAGCCTAACCCTAAAACTAACCATAAATCTAACCCTAAAACTCAACCTCACCCTAAACCTAACTAACACTAACCCAAACCCTAAACCTCACCCTAACCCTAACCCTAACCCTCAACCGCACCCTCACCCTCACCATAACTCTAACCCTAACCCTAAACCTAAGCATCACCCTAAACCTAATCCTTACACCACCCTCAACTTCAGGCTAACACTACACCTAAGCCTAAGCCTAACCCTAACCCTCACTATAACCCTAAACGTAATCCTATCACTAACCCTAACCCTAACCCTAATCCTGACCATCACCCTCACATTAAACCAAACCCTAACCCTAACCCTAACCCTAAGCCTAACCCTCATCCTCACCCTAAACTTCACACTAAACCTAACCCTAATCCTTAATGTAACCCTCACCCTCTCCTTAACTCCTAACCTTCAACCTTACCCTAACCCTCACCCTAACCCTAACCCTCAAACTTAACTTAACCCTCACCCTCAGCCTAACCCTCAACTTTGCCCTTACCATCACACTCACCCTAACTCTCACCCTATCCCTAAACCTCATGCTAACCTTCAACCTAACCGTAACCCTAAACATCACCCTAACCCTAAACCTCACCCTCAACCTCACCTTTAGCCTAAGCCTAAAACTAACCCTTACCCTAACCCCCACCCTCACCCTAGCCCTCATCCTAACCCTAACCCTAACCCTCATCCAAACCCTCACCCTAACCCTAAACCTAACCCTCACCCTCACCCTCACCCTCATCCTCACCATAACTCTAATCCTAACCTTAACAATAACACTAATCCTATCTCTAAACCTAACCCTAAAGCTAATCCTAAACCTAACCCTCACCCTCAGCCTCACCCTCACAGCAAAGGGAATCTTAACCATAACACTAACAATAACCCTAACCCTAAACCTAATCCTAACCCTCACCCTCACCCTAACCCTAATCCTAACCCTAACCCTCACCCTAACCCTAACCCTCACCCTCACCTTAAGCATAATCCAAATTCTAAAACTCACCCTAACACTAATCCTCATCCTCACCATAACCCTAACCCTCACACCTACCTTCACCCTCAGCCTAACCCTAAGCCTAAACCTAACCCTAACGCTAACCCTCACACTCACCCTTACCCTAACCCTAATCCAAAACCGAAGCCTATCCCTAAACCTCAACCTAACCCTAACCCTCAACCTAAACCTCCCCCTAAACCTAACTCTAAACCTAAAACTCACACTCAAACAAACCCTAACCCTAAACCTCACCATAAACCTCACCCTAACCCTAACCCTCACCCTCACCCTCACCCTCAACTTAACTCTAAACCTAACCCTAACAATAACAATAACCCTAACCCTAACTCTAAACCTAACCCTAACCATAAACCTCAGCCTCAACGCAAACTTAACCGTAACCATAACACTAACAATAACCCTAACCCTAACCCTAATTTTAACCCTAACCCTAACCCTAATTCATACCCCCACCCTCAACCTCAGCCTAAGCCTAAGCCTACCCTAACACTAACCCTAACCGTACACTTAAATCTCACCCTCACCCTAACCCTAACTCTAACCCTAACCCTAAACCTCACCTTAACCCACACCCTCAACCTCACTCTCACCGTCACTGTAACTCTAACCCTAAACCTAACAATAACGCTAACCCTTACCCTAACCCTAACCCTAACACTAACCGTAAGCCTCACCCTCACCACAAACTTAACCCTAACCATAACACTAACAATAACCCTAACCCTAACCCAACTCTCACTGTAACGCTAACCCAAACCCTAATCCAAACCCTAAACCTAACCCTATCCCTAACACTATCCCTATCTATAATCCTCAACCTCACCCTCACCCTAACCCAAACCCTATCCTTAACCCTCACCCTAACCCCAACCCTAATCCTAAACCTAACCCTAAACTTAAACATAACCCTAACACTAAACCTCATCCTAACCCTCACCCTAAACCTAACCCTAAACCTCACCCTAACCCTAACCCTAACCCTCACCCTCAAGCTCTGCCTAAGCCTAAGCCTAAGAATAGGCCTAAACCGAACTCTAACCATCACCCTATCCCTCACCCTAACCCTAACCCTAAAACTAACACTAACTCTAACCCTAAACCTCAAACTAAGCCTAACTCTAAACCTAACCCTAAACCTTTACCTCACCCTAACCCTAACACTAACCCTCACCCTCACCGTAACCTTAACCCTAACATTAACCCTAACAATAACCCTAACCCTAAACTTAACCCTCACTCTAACCATATCCCTCAACATAACCCTAATCCTCAATCTAACCCTCACCCTCACCTTAACCCCTAACCCTCAACCTTACCATAACCTTCACCCTAACCCTAACCCTCACCCTTATCTTAACCCTCACCCTCAGCCTAACCCTCAACTTTATGCTACCACGCTCACCCTAACCCTCACCCTATCTCTAAACCTCATGCTAAACTTAAAGCTAACCGTAACCCTAACCCTAACCCTAACCCTAACCTTAACCCTCACCCTAGCCCACCCTAACCCTAATCCTAACCCTGACCCTCATCCAAACCCTCACCCTAACCCTAAACCTAACCCTCACCCTAACGATAATCCTAAACCTAAACCTCACCCTCAGCGTTACCCTCACAGCAAAGGTAACCTTAACGATAACACTAACAATAACGTTAACCCAAAACCTAATCCTAAACCTCACACTCACCCTAACCCTAATCCTAACCCTAACCCTCACCCTAAACCTAACCCTCACCTTCACCTTAAGCCTAATCCAAATTCTAAATTCACCCTAAAGCTAATCCTCACCCTAACCATAGCCCTAACCCTCACACCTACCTTCACCCTCAGCCTAACCCTAAGCCTAAGCCTAACCCTAAACCTAAACCTCACACTCATGCTTACCCTAAACCTAATCCTAACCCTAAGCCTATCCCTAAACCTCAACCTAAACCTAACCCTCACCTAACCCTCTCCCTAAACCTAACTCTAAACCTAAACCTCACCCTCAACCTAACCCTAAACCTCACCATAAATCTCACCCTAAACCTAACCCTCACCCTCACCCTCAACTTAACTCGAACCCTAACCCTAACAATAACACTAACCCTAACCCTAAACCTAAACCTAACCCTAACCATAAACCTCACCCTCATCAGAAACTAAACCCTAACCATAACACTAACAATAACCCTAACCCTAACCCTAACTTTAACCCTAACCCTAAACCTAACCCTAATTCTCAACCCCACCCTCAACCTCAGCCTAACCCTAAATCTAACCCTAACACTAACCCTAACCCTAAACCTAAATCTCACCCTAAACCTCACCCTAACTCTAACCCTAACCCTAAACCTCACCCTAACCCTAACCCTAACCCTCACCCGCAACCTCACCATCAACGAAAATCTAACCTTACCCTAACAATAACACTAACCCTAAACCTAATCATCACCCTAACCCTAATCTTCACCCCCACCCTCACCCTCAGCCTAACCCTAAGTCTAAGCCTAACCCTAACCCTAACCCTCACACTCACACTCACCCTAAACCTCACCCTAACACTTACCCTCACCCTAACCCTCACCCTAACCCTAAGCCTAACCCTAAACCTCACTCTCACACTAACAATCACCCTAACCCTTACCCTCACACGAACACTAACTCTCAGCCTAACCCTCATCCTAACCCTAGCCCTAACCCTACCCCTCACTCTAACCTTAACGCTAACAATAAAGGTAACCCTCATATTAACCCTAACCCTCACACTCACACTCAACCTCACCCTCAGTATAACCCTAACCCTAACCCTAATCCAAACCGTAACCCTCACCCTCACCCTCACCCTAACTCTAAACCTAACCAAAACCCTCACCCTAAACCTAACCCTATCCCTAACCCTCATGCTAACCCTAAACCTAATCCTAAAACTAATCCTCACCCTAACCCTAACCCTCACCCTAACCTTAACCCTAATCCTAACCCTCACCCAAAACCTCACTTTCACCCTCAACCTCAGCCTCACCCTCACCCTTACCATCACCCTTACCCTAAAACTCACCCTCACCCTAATCCTAACCATAACCCTAACACTCACCCTAAACCTAACTCTGACACTCACCCTCACCCTCACCCCAAGCGTAAACCTACACCTAAGCCTAATCCTACACCTAAACCTCACCCTCACCCTCACCCTAAACCTAAACCTTACCCTAACCCTAACCCTAGCCCTCACCCTAACACTTACCCTAATCCTCCCCCTCACAACCCTAAACCTAATGCTAAACCTAACACTCACCATCACAGTAAACGTAATCCTAACCCTCACCCTAAACCTAACCTTAATCCTAATACTATCCGTAACCCTCACCGTCACCCTAAACCTCACTCTAACCCTTACCCTAACCATAACCCTCACCCTAACCCGAACCCTAACACTAACACTAAACCTCACCCTAACCCTCACCCTATTCCTAAATCTAAACCTAACCCTCACCCTAACACTTACCCTCACCCTATCCCTAACACTAATCCTCACCATATCCCTAACCCTGAAACTCAACCTAACCCTCACCGTCACCTTAACCCTCACCCTAACCCTAACCGTCACTCTCACCCTAAAACTCACCCTCTCCCTAACCCGAACTCTCACCCTAACCCTACCCTAAACCTCACCCGAATCCTAATCCTCACCCTAAACCTAACTCTAAACCTAACCCTCATACTAACCCAAACCCTCACCTTAAACCTCACCCTAACCCTCATGCTAACCCTAAAGCTAACCCTAACTCTCACTCTCACCCTAACCCTCATCCTAACCCTTATCCTCACACTAACCCTAACCCTAAAGCTAATCCTCACATTAACCCTAACACTCACACTAACCCTAATGCTACCCCTCACCCTACCCCTCACATTAACCCTAACCCTAACCCTCACCCTAGCCCTATCCGTAACCCTCACATTCCCACTAACCCTCAATGTCACTGTCACCCTAACACTCACCCTAACCCTAATACACACCTACACCCTCACCCTCACCGTCACCCTCACCCTAACCCTCACCCTCACGCTAAACATCACCCTAATCCTAACCCTCACCCTAAACCTAACTGTAATCCTCACCCTAACCCTAAATCTCACCTTAAACCTCACCCTCACCCTAATCCTCACCCTCAGACTAACCCTAACCCTAAGGCTTTCCTAACGGAAACCCTCACCTTCATCCTCACCCTCACCCTAACACTAATCCTAATCCTCACTCTCACCCTAAACCTCACCTTAACCCTAACTTTCACCCCAAGCCTAAACCTAACCCTTACCCTCACCCCAAGCCTAACCCTAACCGTAACCCTCCCCCTAACACAAACCCTCCGCCTAACCCTCACCCTAACCCTAACACTAACCCTAACCCTCACCCTCACCCTAAACCTCACCCTAACCCTTTCCCTCACATAACCCTAACCCTAACCCTAACCTTAATCCTCACCCTCACCCTAATCCTAACACTAATTCTCAACCTAACCCTAATCCTCCCCTTAAACCTCACCCTCAACCTAATCCTCACCCTAACCGTAACTCTAAGCCTTTCCTAACTGAAATCCTTACCCTCACCCTAACGCTCAGCCTAACCCTCACCCTCACCCTAACCCTAACCCTAACCCTATCCCACATCCTAAACCTCACCCTCACCCTAACCCTAACCCTAATCATCACCTATCCCTAACACAAAACCTAACCCTCACGCGAAAGCTCATGCTCACCCTAAGCCTAATGCTAACATTAACCTTCAACCTCACCCTAAACCTCGCCCTAACCCTTACCCTCACCCTAACCCTCACCCTATCACTAAGATAACCCTAACACTCACCCTCAGCCTAACCCTCACCCTATCCCTATCCCAAATCCTCACCCTAAATTTCTGCCTCCACTCAACCAAACCCTAAACGTAACACTAATCCTAACCCTAACCAACATCCCCAACCTCACCCGAACCATAACACTAACCCTAACGCTAAACCTCACTCTCACACTCACCCTAACCTTAACTCTTACCCTAAAAATAACTCTAACCCTAACCCTAAACCTCTCCCTCAACCTAACCCTTACCCTAAAACTCACACTAACCCTAATCCTTACCCTAAACCTCACACTCACCCTCAAACTAACCCTCACCCTTACCCTCACCCTCACTATCACACTAACCCTAACACTAACACTAACCCTCACCCTAACCATCACAGTCACCCTAACCCTCACTCTAACCCTAACCCTCAACCCCACCCTAATCCTCCCCCTCAACCGAACCCTCACCCTCATCCTAACACTCACCCTCACCCTAAACCTCACCCTCACAATCAACATCATGCTAACGCTAGCCCTTACCCTAACTATAACCCTGAACCTAACCCTAACCCTCACTGTTATCCTCACCCTAACCCTAACCCTAATGCTAAAACTAACCCTAGACCTCATCGTAACACTTACCATATCCCTAAACCTCACCCTCACCCTCACCCTCACACTAACCCTAAACCTCACACTAACACAAATCCTAACCCTCACCCTCACCCTCAACCTCACCCTAAACCTAACCCTAACCGAAACCCTCATCCTAACTCTAATGATAACCCTAACCCTTAACTTCACCCTAAATCTCACCCTAACCCTTAAACTCACCATAACCTTAACCCTAACCCTAACCCTAATCCTCACCCTAACCCTAACCCTCGCACACACCCTAATCCTCACCTTCACCGGAACCCTTATCCTCACCCTAACACTGACCCTAACGCTAACCCTAACCCTAATCCTAAACCTAACACTCACCCTCAACTTCACCGTCACCCTAACCCTAACCCTAAACCTAACACTCACCCTCACCTTAACACTCACCCTGACCAAAAACATCACCATAAATCTAACCCTCACCCTAAACCTAACCCTAACCCTCACCCTAAACTTAACCCTCACCCTAATGCCCTCCCTATCCCTAACACTAACCCAACACCTCACCATCACTCAAACCCTCACACTAACCCTTATCCTAACACTTACCCTAATCCTAAACCTCACCATAACCCTCACACTAACCTTAATCCTTACCCTATCCCTAACCCTAACCCAAACCCTCACCCTAACCCTCACCGTAATGCTTACCCGCACCGTAACCCTAACCATCACCTTCACCCTAAATCTCACCCTAACCCTTACCCTCACCCTAATCCGCAAACTAATCCTAACCCTCAACCGACGGCACACCCTAACCCTCACACTCAACAAAACCCTAACCCTCACCCTAACCCTTACCCTCACAATAACCCTATCCCTCACCCTAAACCTAACCCTTATTCTCAAAAGAACACTCACCCTCACGCTAAACCACGCCCTCACACTAAACATCACCCTAACCCTAACACTCACCCAAACCCTAACCCTAACTCTCAACCTCACCCTCACCCTTCCATGATCCTAAACCTTACCCTAACCCCAACTCACACCCTCACCCTAAACCTCACCCTAACCCTAACCCTAACCCTTACCTAACCGAAAACCTCACCCTCACACTCACCCTCACCCTAATCCTCACCCTCACCCTAGCCCTCACGCTAAAACGAACCCTCACCCTAACCCTAAACCTAAGCCTCACCCACACCCTTACCCTAACCCTAAACCTAACCCTAACACACATCCTAACCCTAACTCTAAACCTAATGCTAACCCTAAACCTCACACTCACCCTAACCCGAACCCTAACCCTCACACTAACCCTAAACCTTCCCCTCAGCCTAACACTCACCCTATACCTAACCCTAAATCTAAAACTCACCCTCACACTAACCCTCACCCTAACACTTGCCCACACCCTCACCCTCACCCTAACACTAACCCTAAACCTATACTTCACCCTAACGCTCACCCTTACCCTAACCCTCACTCTCACCCTAAACCTCACCCTAACCGTTACCCTCACCCTAACCCTTACCCTTACCCTACACCTAACCCTCACACTAACCTAAGCCTAACCCTCAGCCTAAAATTTATGCTAACCCTAAATCTAACCCTAACCTTCACCATACCCCTAAACCTAGCCCTAACCCTAAACTTCACACTAAACCTAAACCTAACCCTCAGCCTAACCCTCATCCTAACCCTAAACCTAACCCTAATCCTAAATTTACCCTCACCCTCACCCTAACTCTAAACCTAAACCTAAACCTAACACTCACCCTCATCCTCACCTTAACCTAAAACTATCCCTAAACCTCACCCTAACCCTAACCATCACCCTATATCTCACCCTCACCCTAACCCTAACCCTAACACTCACCCTAACCCTAACGCTAACCCTAACCCTCACCCTCACACTAAACCAAAGCATAACCCTTACCCTGACCATAACCTTAACCCTCAGTCTAAACCTAATCCTCACCATAACCCTAACCCTCACACACACTAACCCACACCCTCACCCTCACCCTCACCCTCAACAAAACACTTACCCTCACCCTCACCTTAACCTAACACTATTCCTGACCCTCATCCTAACCCTAACCCTCACCCTATATGTCACCCTCATCGTAACCCTAACCCTAACCCTCACTCTAACACTCACCCTAAACTTAACACTAATCCTAACCCTCATCCTCACACTAAACCTCACCTTAACCCTTTCCCTCACCATAAACTTAACCCTAAGCCTAAACCTAATCCTCACCCTAACCCTAACCCTCACCCACACACTAACCCTCACCCTCACCCGAACCCTCACACTCACCTAAACCTCACCCTAACCCTAACATTACCCCTCTACCTAACCATCACCCTAACCATAACACTAACCCTAACCCTCAACCTAACCCTAACCCTAACGCTAACACTCAAACTCACCTTAACCTAAGGTTAACCCTAACATTAACCCTCTACCTAACAATCACCCTAACCATAACACTAACCCTAACCCTCACACTCACCTAAACCTCACCCTAAACTTTATATTACCCCTCTCCCTAACCATCACCCTAATCCCACACTAACACTAACACTAACCCTAACCTTAACCCTATTCCTAAACCTAGCCCTCACCCTCAAACTAGCCCTAACCCTAACTCTAACATTAACCCACACCCTAACCCTAACCCTAAAACTTAACCTTCAACCTAACCCTAAACCTAACCCTAACCGGCACACATACCTAAACCTGACCCTAACACTAACATTACCACTATCCCTAACCATAACCCTAACGCTAACCCTAACCCTAACCCTTAACCTAACCGTAATCCTACCCCTCACACTCACCCTCAAACTAACCATAAACCTAATGCTAACCGTCACCCTAACCCTAACGCTCAACCTAAACATAAACTCAGCTTAACACTCACTCTCACCCGAATCCTCACCCTAACCCTAACACTTACCTAACCGAAACCCTCACCCTCAACCTCACCTTCAGCCTAGCCCTCAGCCAAACCCTAACCCTAACCCTAACCCTCACCCTCAACCTCCCCTTCAACCCTAACCCTAATCCTAACCCTAAACTTCAATCCCACGCTCACCCTAACCCTAAACCTATCCCTAACGCTAAACCTCACCCTCAACCTAACCCTAAACCTAACTCTAACAATAACCTTAACCCTAACCCTAACCCAATCCCTTACCCTAAAAATCACCCTAACCCTCACCCTAACCTTCACCCAAACACTTACCCTAACCCTAACCCTAACCCTAACCCTAACTTCACAATAAACCTAAGCCTCACCCTAAATCTAACACTAAACCTAACCCTAATCCTAAACCTAACCCTCACACTCACCCTCACCCTAACCCTCACACTCACCCTCATCCTAAGCCTCACCCTAAACATCACCCTAACCCTAACCCTCACCCTAACCCTAAACTTAACCCTCAAACTAACCCTCACCCTAAACCTAACGATAAACCTAATCCTCACCCTCAATCTCACCCTCAACCTAACCCTTATCCTCACACTGACCCTAAACCTAACCCTAACCCTAACCCTCACACTAACCCTAAACCTCACCTTAACCCTAAACATACACATCACACTACCCCTCACCCTAACCCTAAACCTAACCCTCACCCTCACTTTCACCCTCACCCACAGCCTAACCCTAAAACTAAGACTAACCCTAACACTAATCCTCACACTAATCCTCCACCTAACCTTGACAAAAACACTCCCCCTCACCCTAACTCTAACCCTAAACCTAACTCTCACCCTAACCCTCACCCTGACCCTCACCCTAAACCTAACCCTAACCCTCAGCCTAACAATTACACTCACCCTAAACCTAACCCTCACCCTCACCCTAACCCTTATCCTACCCCTAACCCCCACCTCACCCTCACACTTACCATAACCCTCATCCTAACCATAACCCCAAGCCTAATGCTAACCCTAAACCGCACTCTCACCCTAACCTCAACCTAACACTTACCCTAACCCTAACCATAACCTTAATCCTCACACTAAACCTAACCCTCACCCTAACCCGAAACCTACCCTTCAGCCTAACCCTCACCTTAAACCTAACCCTAAACCTAACCTCACCCTATCACTAAGCTTAACCCTAACCCTCACCCTCACCCTAACCGTGATGCTAACCCTAACCTTCACCCTCACCCTAACGCTAACCCTAACCCTTACCCTCACCCTAACTGTAATCCTCACTCACACCCTAACCCTCACCCTAACACTTACCCACACCCTAACCCTCACCCGAAACCTAAACCTAAACCTAACCTTCACCCTAACCTTCACCCTAACCCTAACCCTAACCATAACCCTAACCCTCAACCTCTCCCTAACCCTCACCGTCAACTTTACCCTCAACCTAACCCAAACCCTAACCCTAAACCTAACACTCACACTAACCCTAACCCTTACCCTCAGCTTAACATTTATACTAACCATAAACCTAATCCTAACACTCAACCTAACCCTAACACTAAACCTAAACCTCACCCTCAACCTCCCCTTGCCCCTCAGCCTTAACCTAACCCTAACCCTAATCCTAACCCTATCCCTCAACCCCACCCTCACCCTATACCTAATCCTAACCCTAACGCTAACCCTCACCCTCACCCTAACCGTAATCCTAACAATAACCCTCACCCTAACACTAAACCTAACCCTAAAACTCACCCTAACCCTAATCCTAACCCTAACCCTCACCCTCACCATCACCTTCATTCTAACACTCACCCTCATCCTGACCCTCACCATCACACTAACCCCCACACTAACCCTAACCCTCACCCTAACCCTAACCCTAACCCTCACCCTCACTTTCACCCTCACCCTCAGCCTAACCATAACCCAAAACCTAATCCTAACCCTAACCCTCACCCTCATCATAACCCTAAAGATAACCCTCACCCTCACCCTCACCCTCACACTCACCCCCAACCTCAACCTAACCCTCACCCTCACCCTTACCCTCACACTAACCTCAATCTCACCCTAAACATCACCCTAAACCTAACTCTCACCCTAACCCTAACGCTAACCATAACCCTCACGCTCAACCTAACCCTCAACCAAACCCTTATCCTCACACTAACCCTAACCCTAACCCTATCCCAACACCTCACCCTAACTCTCACCCTAACCCTAACCCTCAAAGACACCCTAACCCTCACACGAAACCTCACCCTCACTTGAACACTCACCCTCAGCATAACACTCACCCTCACAATAAACTTCAAACTAACCCTAACTCTCACACTAACACTAACATTAAACCTCACCCTAACCCTAACTCTCAACTTAACCTTAACCCTCACCCTCACCCTAACCCTAATCCTCATCCTATACCTAAAAAACTAACCCTCACACTCTCCCTAACCCTAACACTCCTCCTAACCCTAACCCTCACCCTCAACCTCACCCTAACCGTAACCCTAATCCTCATCCTAAACCTAACCCTAAACCTAATGCTAACCCTAACCCTCACACTAAACCTAACCCTCACCCTAACCGTAACCCTAAACCTCAGCCTAACCCGCCCCCTAAACTTAACCCTAACCCTAATCCTCACCTTATACCTAACCTTAACCATAAACCTCACCCTAACCCTCACCCTCACCCTAACCCTAATGCTAACCCTATCCCTTACCCTCACCATAACACTCACCCTAAACCCTAAACCTCACCCTAACCCTAACCCTCATCATCATTCTAACACTCACCCTAACACTTACCGACACACTAAGCCTCACGCTAACCCTAAAACTAAACCTAAACTTCATCCTAACCCTCACCCTAAACCTAACCATAACCCTAAACCTAACCCTCACCCTAACCCTAACCCTCACCCTCTCCCTAAACCACACCCTAAGCTTTACCCTCAACCTAACCCAAAACCTTACCCTAAACCTAAAACTCACACTAACCCTAACCCTTACCCTCAGCCTAACCCTTATAATAAACCTAAACCTAACACTAACCATCACCCTAAACCTAACCGTAAATCTAACCCTCACCTTCAACCTCCCCTTCCCCCTCAGCCTTACTGTAACCCTAACCCAAATCCTAACCTTAACCCTCAACCCCACTCTCACCCTAACCCTAACCCTAACCCTAACGCTAAAACTCAGCATCACACTCAACCTCTCCCTAACCCTAACCATAACAATAACCATAACACTAACCCTAACCCTAACCCTAAAACTCAACCTAATCCTAATCCTAACCCTAACCCTCACCTAAACCTCATTCTAACACTCACCCTCACCCTGAACCTCAACATCACACTAACCCTCACACTAACCTGAACCCTCATCCTAACCCTAACCCTCAGCCCCACCATAACCCTAACTATAACCCTCACTCTCACCCTCACCCTCACTGGCACCCTCACCCTCACTCTCACCCTAACCCTTACCCTCACACAAACCCTAACCTATCCCTATCCCAGCACCTCAACATAACTCTCACCGTAACCCTAACCCTCAACCACACCCTAACTCTCACCCACAACAGAACCCTCATCCTGAACCGAACACTCACCCTCACCCTCACAATAAACATCACCCTAACCCTAACTCTCACCTTAACCCTAAACCTAAACCTCACCCTAACCCTAATCCTCAACCTAACCCTAACCCTCATACTCAACCTAACCATAACACTCATCCTAATCCTAACCCTCACCCTAAAACTAACTCTCAACCTCATCCTAACCCTCACCCTCACCCTCGCACTAACCTTAACCCTGAACCTAACTTTAACCCTAACCCTAACCTTCACCCTCACACTGACCTTCACCTCAGCCTAACCCTAACACTAACTCTATTCCTAATCCTAACTCTCACCCTCACCCTCACTCTAACAATCAACGTAAACCTAAACCTTACCCTAACCCTAACCCTAACCATCACACTAAACCTAACATCAGCTTAAAACTCAGCCTCACCCTAATCCTAGCCCTAACCCTAACACTTACATAACCGAAACAACCTCACCCTCATCCAAACCCTCACACTCACCCTCGCGCTCACCCTAACCCTAAACCTAACCCTAAAGCTGAACCTCACCCTAACCCTCACCCTAACCCAAACTCTAACCCTAACAATAACCCTAAAACTAACCCGAACCCTAAAATTAAACCTAACCCTAATCCTAACCCTAAACCTCACCCTCACCCTCACCCTCATTCTAACCCTCATCTTCTCCCTGACTCGCACCATAACACTAACACTCATACTAATCGTAACCCTCACCATAACCCTAACCCTAAACCTAAACCTCACAATCACCCTCACCCTAACCCTAACCCTAACCCTTAACCTCACCCTAATCCTAAACCTCACCCTCACCCTAAACCTCACCCTAATCCTTACCCTCACCCTAAGCTGCAAACTAACCCTAACCCTAAACCTATGGCTCACCCTTACCCTCACCCTGACCATAACCCTAACCCTAACCCTCACCCTAACTTTAACCCTCACCCTCACACTAACCCTAACCCTTACCCTTATCCTAACACTAATCCTAATCCTAACCCTCTCCCTATCCTTCACACTAACTCTAATCCTCACCCTATCCCTAACCCTAACCCTAACCCTCACCCTAACCCTTACACTCACCCTAATCCTATAACTCACCCTCACCCTTAACCTCACCCTAACCCTAACCCTAACCCTAACCCTAACCCTCACTGCAAACGTAACCATAACCATAACACTAACAATAATCCTAACCCTAACCCTAACCCTAACACTCACCCTCACCCTAACCCTTATCCTAACCCTAACCCTCACCCTAACCCTAACCCTAACCCTCACCATAACCCTAACCCTCATCCTAACCCTCACCCTAACCCTAACCCTAACCCTAAAACTCACCCTAACACTAACCCTAACCCTCACCCTAGCCCTCACCTTAACCGTAACCCAAACCCTCACCCTAACCCTTACCCTCACCCTAACCCTAAAACTCACCCTCACCCTTAACCTCACCCTAACCCTTACCCTTAACCTAACCTGCAAACTAAACTTAACCCTAAACCTACTGCTCACCCTAACCCTCACCCTCACCATAACCCTAACCCTAAACCTAACACTCAACCTAACCATAAACCTCACCCTCACCGTAACCCTCACCCTAACCCCTACCCTCATATTAACGCAATCCCTAACCCTAACCCTAACCCTAATTTTCAACAGAACACTCACCCTCACCCTAACCTTTACCCTCACACTAAACATCACCCAACCCTAACCCTCACCATAACCCTAACCCTAACTCTCTCCCTCACCCTCACCCTCACCCTAACCCTAACCTTCATCCTAACACTAACCTTCACCCTCACCCTCACCCTAAATCTAACCCTAACGACAACCCACACCCTCACCCTATACCTCACCCTAACCCTATCCCTAACCCTTACCTGAATGAAAAAATCACCCTCACCCGAATCCTCACCTTCACCTTAACCCTAACTCTAAACCTAACAGTAACACTCATCCTAACCCTAACTCTAAAACTAATGCTAACCCTAAACTTCATACTCACCGTAACCTTCACCCTAACCCTTACCGTCACGCTAACCCTAATCCTAACCCTCACAATAAACCTAACACTCACCCTAAACCTAACCCTTCCCCTCAGCCTAACGCTCACCACAAACCTAACCCTAACCCTAATCCTCACCCTATCATTAACCTTAAGGCAAAAACTCACCCTAACCCTCACCCTAAACCTAATGCTAACCCTAACCCTCACCCTGACCCTAACACTCACGCTAACCCTTACCCTCACCCTAAACCTAAAACTCACCCTCAACACAACCCTCACCCTAAAACTTACCCACACCCTCACCCTCACCCTGAACCTAACCCAAAACTTCACCCTAAAACTTCACCACAACGCTCACCCTAATCCTAACCCTCACCCTCACCCTAAACCTCACCGTAACCTTACCTTCACCGTAACACTTAACCTATCCCTAAACCTAACGCTCAAACTAACCCTAATCCTAACCTTCAGCCTAAACCTTATGATAAGCCTAAATCTATCCCTAACCCTAACCCTAACCCTCACACTAACCCTAACCCTAACCCTCAGCCTAACTCTCATCCTAACCCTAACCCTAACACTAATCTTAACCCTCATCCTCACCCTCACCCTAAATCTAATCGTAAACCTAAACCTAACACTGACCCTCACCCTCACCCTAACCTAACATTATCCCTAACCCTCACCGTAAGCCTAACCCTCACCCTATACTTCACCCTCAACCTAACCATAAACCTAACCTTAACCCTCACTCTAACCTTAACACTAACCCTAATCCTCACCCTCACCCTATCCCTCACCCTCACCCTAAACATCACCCTAACCCTAACCCTCACCCTAACCTGAATCCTAACACTAACCTGAACCCTAACGCTTACCCTAACACTCACCCTAAACCTAACGATAACCCTAAACCACACCCTCAACCTAACCCTCAACCTAACCCTTATCCTCACACTAACCCTAACCCTACCCCACACACTAACCCTAAACCTCACCCTAACCCTAACCCTACCCCTCACTCTACCCCTCACCCTAATCCTAACCCTAACCCTAAACCTCACTTTCACCCTCACCCTCAGCCTAACCCTAACCCTAACACTTACCTAACCCTAACCCTAAACTTAATCTTCCACCTAACCCTGACCATAACCCTCACCCTCACCCTAACACTAACCCTAAACCTAACTCTCACCCTAACCCTAAACCTCACCCTAACCCTAATCCTCAACCTAACCCTAACCCTCATCCTGACCCTCACACTAAACCTAACCATAACTCTAACCCTCACCCTAACACTTACCCTGACCCTAACCTTAACCCTAAACCTAACCTGAACCTCACCCTAACCCTAACCCTCATCCTAAACCTAAGCCTCACCCTCACTCTAACCCTAACCCTCATCCAAACCTTAAACCTAAACCTAATGCTAATCCTAAACCTCACCCTCACCCTAAACATCACCCTAACCCTCACACTAACCCTAACCCTCACACTAAACCTAAACCTCACCCTAACCCTAACCCTAACCCTAATCCTCACACTAAACCTAACCCTCACACTAAATCTAACCCTAACACTCAGCATAACCCTCACCCTATGCCTAATCCTAACACTAATCCTCACCCTATCCCTAAACTTAACCCTAACCCTCACCCTAACCCTCAAACTCAACATAACCCTAATTCAAACACTAACCCTCCTCCTCCTCCTAACCCTCACCCTCACCGTAAACCTCACTCTGACAGTTACCCACACCATAACCATAACCCTATCCCTAAACCTAAACCTAACCATCACCATAACCCTCACGCTAACCCTAAATATAACCCTACCTCTAAACCTCACCCGAACCTTCACTGTAACCCTAACCCTTACCCTCTCCCTAACCCTCAACCTAACCTTTACCCTCAACCTAACCCAAACCCTACCCTAAACCTAACCCACACACTAACCCTAACCCTTACCCACAGCCTAACCCTTATATTAACACTAAACCTAACACTAACCCTCACCCTGAACCAAACCCTAACCCTAAACCTCACACTCAACCTCCCCTTCCCCCTCAACCTTACCCTAAAGCTAAACCTATTCCTAACCCTAATGCTAACCCTCACCCTCACCCTCACCTAACCCTAACACTAACAATAACCCTAACCCTACCGTAACCCCCTCACTCACTTTCACCTTCACCCTCAGGCGAATCCTAACCCTAACCCTAACCCTAAACCTCACCCTCACCCTAAACCTAACCCTAACCCTCACCCTCACCCTCACCCGCACCCACACACTCACCCTAAACCTCACCCTCACCCTCACCCTCACACTAACCCTCAACCTCAACCTAAACATCACGCTAAATCAAACCCTCACACTAACCCTAATCCTAACCCTCACCCTAACCATAAACCTCATCCTAACCCTCACCCTACCCCTAACTCTAACCCTAACCCTCACCCTCACACTAACCCACACCCTAAATCTTAACCTCACACTAACCCTAACCCTAACACTAACCTTCACACTAACCTTAACCCTCACGCTAACCCTATCGTTTCACCTCACCCTGACTCTCATCCTAAACCTAAACCTCAACCACACCCTAATCCTCACCCTCACCCGAACCCGAACCCTCACCCGAACACTCACCCTCACCCTAACACTCACAGTCACAATAAACATCACCCTAACCCTAACTCTCACTCTAGCCATCATCCTAAACCTCACCCTAACCCTAACCCTCAAGATAACCCTACCCCTCACCCTCACCCTCACACTAAACTTAAACCTAATGAGAACCCTCACCCTAACCCCAATCCTCATCCACACCCTAACCCGAAATCTCACCTGAACCCACACCCACCCCCAAACTCTCATCCTCAAACTAAACCTCATCCTCACCCTAAACATCACCCAAACCCAAACCCTCACCCTAACCCTAACCCTAACCCTACCCCTCACCCTAACCCTACCCCTCACCCTAACCCTTACCGTCACCATAACTCTAACCATAACCATAATCATAACCCTCACACTAACCTTAAACCTCACCCTAACTACAAACCTAACCCTAACCTTCACCCTCACGATGACCTTCACCTCAGCCTAAACCTAAACCTAACCCTCAACCTAACCCTACCCCTCACCCTCACACTCACACTAGACCTAAATCTAATGATAGCCCTCACCCTAACCCTTATCCTCAACCCACACCCTAACCCGAAAACTCACCTGAACCCAAAACCACACCCAAACTCTCATACTCACCCTAAACCTCACCCTCACCCTAAACATCAACCAAACCCTAACCCTCACACTAACCCTAATCCTAACCCTCACCGTCACCCTCACCCTAACTCTATACCTAAACCTAAACCTAACACTCACCCTAACCCTAACCTAAAACTATCCATAACCCTCACCCTAACCCTAATCCTCACCCTATACCTCATCCTCAACCAAACCCTAACCCTAACCCTAACCCTCAACCTAACCCTAATCCTCACACTCACCTTAAACCTCACCCTAACCCTAACATTACTCCGCTCCCTAACCATCGCCCTAACCCTAACCATAACCCTAACCCTCAAACTAACCTTAACCCTACCCCTCACCCTCACCGTCAAACTAACCGTAAACATAATGCTAACCCTCACCCTAAACCTAATCATCACCCACACCCTAACCGGAACCATCACCCGAACCCTCACCCTCATCCAAACCCTCATCCCCACCCTAACCCTCACCCTCACCCTAAACATCACCCAAATCCTAACCCTCACCCTAACCCTGATTCTAACCCTAACCTTCACCCTAACACTTACCCTCATCCTAACCCTAACCCTAACCTTCACCCTCAACCTGACCCTCACCCTCAGCCTAACCCTAACCCTAAACCTATTCCTAATCCTAACTCTCAAACTCACACTTACCCTAAACCTAACCCTAACACTCACCCTCATCCTCACCCTAACCCTATCCCTAAACCTCATCCGAACACTAACCCTCACACTACACCTCAACATAACCCTCACCCTCACCCTAACTCTAATGCTAACCCTAACCCTCACTTTCACCCTATCCCTCAACCTAACCCTTACCCTTACCCTAATCCTAACCCTCACCCTCAACCTAAAGCTCACCCTAAGCCTTATCCTCAGAATAACCCGCAAACTAACCCTAACCCTAACCCTACCGCTCACCCTAACCCTCACCCTAACCCTCACCCTAACCCTAACCCTCACCCTTATCCTAACCCTCACCATCACCCTAACCATCACCCTCACCCTAACCCTCACCCTAACCCTAACCCAAACCGTCACCCTAAACCTAACCTCAGCATAACCCCCACCCTCATCCTAATCCTCACCCTAACACTTACCTAACCGAAACCCTCACCCTCACCCTGACCCTAAACCTCACCGTAACCCTCACCCTCAACCTCCCATTCCCCCTCAGCATTATACTAACCTTAACTCTAATCCAATCCCTAACCTTCAATCCCACCCTCATGCTAAACCTAACCCTAACGCTAATCCACACCATCACCCTCACCCTAACACTAACTCTCACCCTAACCCAAACCCTAACCCAAACCGTAACCCTAACTCTCACCATAACCCTCACCCTAACCCTAACGATAACCTAACCCTAAACCTCAACCTAACCCTAACCCTACCCCTCACATTACCCCTCACCCTAACCCTAACACTCACTTTCACCCTCACCCTCAGCCTAACCCTAACCCTCACACTTACCCTAACCATAACCCTCACCATAATCCTCCACTTAACCCTGACCATAACCCTCACTCTAACCCTAACACTAACCCTAACCCAACTCTCACCCTACCCCTAACCCTAAACCTCACCCTAACGCTAACCCTCAAACTAACCCTAACCCTCACCCTGACCCTCACACTAAACCTAACCATAACCCTAACCCTCACCCTAACACTTACCCTGACACTAACCCTCACACTACACCTAACCCGAACCCGAACCCTAACCCTAACAATAATCCTAAACCTAAGCCTCACCCTCACCCTCACCCTAACCCTAACCCTCATCCTAAACTTAAACCTAAACCTAATGCTAACCCTAAACCTCACCCTCACCCTAAACCTCACCCTAAAATTTACCTTCACCCTAACCGTAACCCTCACATTAACCTAAACCTCACCCTAACCCTAAACCTAACCAACACACTAAACCTAACCCTCACCCTACCCCTAACCCTAAACCTCATACTAAACCTAAGCCTCAACCTAAACCTAACCCTACCACTCAGCCTAACCCTCACCCTAAATCTAACCGTAACCCAAATCCTCAACCTATCCCTCACCTTAACCCTAAACCTCCCCCTCAACCTCCCGTACACCCTCAGCTTTACCCTAACCGTAAATCTAATCCTAACCCTCAACCTAAACTTCACACTAACACTAACCCTCAGCCTCACCCTAAACTTTACCCTCAACATAACCCAAAACCGAACCCTAAACCTAACACTCACACTAACTGTAAACCTAACCCTCACCCTATCCTTTATACTAACCCTAAACCTAACCTTAACCCTCACCCTAACCGGAAACCTCACACTAACCCTAAACCTAACCCTAACCCTGACCCTAAACCTCATCCTAACCCTAACCCTAACCCTCACGATAACCTTAACTATCACCCTCACGCTTACCCTCACCCTAAACCTTACCCTCACCCTAAACGTATCCCTAAACCTAACCCTAACTCTAACTCTCACACTAACACTCACCCTCACCCTAACACACACCCTCACACTAAACATAACCCTAAAGCTAACACTCACCCTAACCCTAACCCTAACCATCACCCTAAACCTAACCCTCATCCTAACACTAACCCTCACCCTCACCCTAACCCTAACCCTAACCCTCATCCTAACACTAACCCTCACCCTCACCCTCACACTCGCCCTAACCCTAACACTCTACCTCACCCTAAACCTCACCCTAAGCCTTACCCTCAACTTAACTCTAATCCTAACCCTAAACTTAACCCTCACCCCAACCCTAAACCTATCCCTAACCCTAACCCTCACCCTACCGCACACTCACACTAACCCTCACCCTAACCCTTACTGTCACCCTAACCCTAACCCTAACCCTCACACTAAACCTAACCCTCACCCAAACTCTAATGTTACCCCTCACCCTAAACCTCACCCTCAAACTAACCCTAACCCTAATCCTCACCCTATCCTTAATCTTGACCCAAAATTCACCGTAACCCTCACCCTCACCCTCACCCTAATGCTAACCCTAACCCTCAGCCTCACCCTAAACCTCACCTTAACACTTACCCTCACCCTAACCCTAACCCTCACCCTGACCCTAAACCTCACCCTAACACTTACCCCAACCCTAAACCTCACCCAAACCCTAAACCTAAACCTAACCTTGATGCTAACACTCACCCTCAACTTCAACTTCACACTAACACTTACCAAAACCCTTACCCTCATCCTAACCCTAAACCTAAACTTAAACATGACCCTAACCCTCACCCTAACCCTAAAACTCACCCTCACCCTAATTCTCACCCTAACATTTACCCTCACCCTAACCCTTAACCTACCCCTAAACCTAACGCTCAGGGTAACCCTAACCCTAACCCTCAGCCTAACCCTTATCCTAACCCTAAACGTAGCACTAAACCTCACCCTAACCTAATCCTAACCTTCAGCCTAACCCTCATCCTAACCCTAACCCTAATCCTAACCCTCACCCTCACCATAACTGTAACCCTAAACCTAACCCTAACACTCACCCTCACAGTTACCCTAACCCTAACACTGTCCCTAAGCCTCAACATAAACCTAACCCTCACCCTAATCCTAAACCTAACCTTCACCCTCAAACTCACCCTAACTCTAACACAAAACCTAACCCTAACCCTCACCCAGACCCTCAACCTAACCCTCACCCTCACTCTAAACCTCACCCTAAACCTAAACCTACCCCTCTCCCTACCAGTTACCCTAATCCTAATGCTTACTCTAAACCTCAACCTAACCCTAAACCTACCCCTAACGCTATCCCTCACCCTAAACCTAATGCTCACCCACAACCTAACAATCACCTGAACCCAAACCCTCATACTCACCCTAACCCTCACCCTCACTCTAAACCTCACCCAAACCCTAACCCTCACCTTAACCCTAACACAAACCCTAATCCAAACGCTCACACTCACCCTAACCCTCAGCCTAACCCTTTCCCTTACCCTAACCCTAACCATAACACTCACACTAACCGTAACCCTCACTCTAACCCTAACCATAACGCTGACCCTAACCTTCCCCCTCACCCTGACCCTCACCCTAATCCTATTCCTAATCCTAACACTCACCGTCACCCTAAACCTAACCCTAACCCTAACCCTAACCATCACCCTCACCCTCTCCCTCAACCTAAACCTCACCCTCACCGTAAACATCACCCTAACCCTAATCCTCACCTTCAACCTAACCCTAACCCTCACTCTAAACCTAACCTCAGCTTAATCCTCAACCTCGCCCTAATCCTCACCCTAACGGTAACTTTTACCTAACAGATACTCTCACCCTCACACTCAGCCTAACCCTCACCCTCAACCAAGCCCTCACCCTAACCCTAACCTTAACCCTCACCCTCACCCTCAACCTCCCCTTCTCTCTCAGGCTTACTCTAACCCTAATAATAACTCTAAGCCTAACCCTAACCCTAAAACTCATCCTAACCCTAATCCTAACCCTAACCCTCAACCTCGCCCTCACCCTCATTCTAAACATTACCCTCATGCTGAACCTCACCATCACACTAACGCTCACACTAACCCTAACCTTCACCCTAGCCTTAACCCTAACCCTCACCCTCACGTCCCCCATCACACTCAGCCTAACCCTAACTCTAACCCTAATCCTAAACTAACCTCACCCGCACCTTCACCCTAACCCTCTCCCTCAAACTCCCCTTCCCCCTAACACTAACCCTCAACGTCACCCTAAGCATCACCTTAACCCTAACCCTCACACTGAACCTAACCCTAACGCTCACCCTAACCCTCACCCTCAAACTAACCCTCACCCTAAACAGTATCCTCACACTAAACCTAACCCTAACCCTAAACTTCACACTAATCCTAACCCTCAACCTAACCATATCCCTCCACCTCAACCTAAATCTCACCTTAACCCTAACCCTAACACTCACCCTAACCCTAAATCTAAACCTAACCCTCACCCTCACCCTAACCCTCACTCTTACAGTCACCCTCACCCTCAGCCTAACCCTAATCCTTACCCTAATCCTAACCCTCACCCTCACCCTAACTCTAACCCTAAACCTAACCCTCACCTAAAACTCACCCAATAAATCACCCTCACCCGAACCCTAAACCAAAACCTAACCCTCAACCTAAACTTCACCCTAACCCTAACACTAACCATAACCCTCATCCTCACAAGAAACCTCACACTATACCTTACCCTCACAATATCCCTAACCATAACCCTAATCCTCAACCACACCTAACCTCACCCTCACCTGAACCTTCACCCTCACCCTCACCCTCACCCTCATCCGCACCCTAAACATCACCCTAACACTAACACTCACCCTCACGCTAATCCTCACCATAACCCTAACCCTGACCGAAAAGAAACCCTCAACCTAACCCTCACACTAACCCTCACCCTGACCCTAGCCCTCACCCAAACACTAACCCTAACCCGAACCCTAATCCTCACATTCACCCTAACCCTTACCCTAACCGTTACCCTCACCCTAACCCTAACCCTAACCCTAATCATAACCCTCACACTAGCCATAACCCTCACCCTAAACATAACCCTAAACCTAACCCTAACCTTCACCCTCACACTGACCCTCACACTCACCGTAACCCTAAACCTATTCCTAATCCTAACCCTCACAATAACCCTCAACCTAAACCTAAACTTAACACTAACCCTCACCCTCACCCTCACCCTCACTGAACACAAACCCTCATTCTAACCCTAAGCTCAGCTTAACCCTCACCCTCAACCTAATCCTCACCCTAACCCTAACCCAAACGTAAATGTAACCCTCACCCTCAAACTAACCCTCATCCTCACCTTAGCACTAACCCTAACCCTAACCATAACACTTACCCACACCCTAACCCTCACCCTCATCCTCGCTCTAACCCTAATCCTAACCCTAATGCTCACACTACCCCTCTCCCTAACCCAAACTGTAACCCTAACCCTCACCCTCATCTTAACCCTCACGCTCAGCCGAATACTCACCCTCTCCCTAAACCATACTCTCACAATAAACATCACCCTAACCCTAACCCTCAACCTAACTCTAACCCTAAGCCCCAACCTAACCCTAACCCTCACCGTAACCCTCACCCTAACCCTTACACACAACATAATCCTATCCCTCACTCACAAACTTACCATCACCCAAACCCTTACCCTCACCCTAAACCTCAGCCCAACCCGCAACCTAACGCTCACCCTAACCCTAACCCTCAACCTTGCCTTAACCCTCACCCTAACCTTTACCCTCACCCTCACCCTAACCCTCACCCTAACCTTTACCCTGACCCTAACCCTAACCCTAAACCTAACCCTCAAACTAACCCTAAACCTAACCCTCAACCTAACCCTTATCCTATCCCTAAACCTAACCCTAATCCTCACCCAAACCCTAAACCTAACCCTCACACTAACCCTAAACCTAACCCTCAGCCTAACGCTCATCCTAACCCTAACCGTAACCCTAAACCTCACCCTAACCGTAACCCTACCCATAAAACTCACCCTATCCCTAACCCTCCCACTCACCCTCAGGCTAACTCTAATACTAACCCTAACCCTCACCCTCACCCTAACTCTAACCCTAAACCTAATCCTAAACCTCACTCTCACCCTCACCCTAACCCTAAACCTATCCCTAACCCTCACTCTAAGCCTAACCCAAACCCTATACCTCACCCTCACCCTAACCCTAACCCTAGCCCTCACACTGAAACTCACCCTAACTTTACCCTCACCATAAACCTAACTATAACCCTAATCCTCACGCTAAACCTAAGCCTCATACACCCCCTTAAACTCACCCTAACCCTAAACCTAACCCTATTCCTAAACCTAAGCCTCACACTTAAACTCACCCTAACCCTACACCTAACCCTTACCCTCACACACACCCTCACCCTAAGCCTCACCGTCACCCTAACCCTCACCCTAAACCTAACGCTACCCTTCACTCTAACCCTCACACTAACCCTAACCCTAATCCAAACCCTCAACCTAACCCTAACGATAACCCTAACCCTCACCCTCACACTAACCCTTAACCTAACACTAACACTCAACCTAACCCTAATCCTCACCCACACCCTAACCCTCACCCTCACCTTAACTCTCACCCTCACGCTAAACATCACCCAAACCCTAACCATCACCCTAACCCTAGCTCTAACCCTCACCCTAAACCTAACCCAAAACCTAATCCTCAATCTCACCCTATTCCTCCCCGTAAGCCTAACCCTTGGCTAAAAGAAACCCTCAACCTTAAACTCACACTAACCCTCATCCTCACCCTCACCCTCACCGAACACAAACCCTCACCCTAACCTTAACCTCAGCTTAACCCTCACCATCAACCTAATCCTCACCCTAAACCTAACCCAAAAATAATCTTAACCCTCACCCTCACACTAACCCTCACCCTCACCCTAGTCCTCAACCTAATCATAACCCTAACCCTAACCTTCAACCTCACCCTAAACCTCACTCTAACCCTTTCCCTCACCCTAACCCTAACCCTATCCCTAACCATAACTCTCACATTAACCATAACCATCAGCCTAACACTAACCCTAACACTAACCTTAAACCTAACCCTCAGCCTCACCCTCACCCGCACCTTCAGCCTAACACTAACCCTAATCCTATTCCCAATCCTAACCCTCACCCTCACCCTTACCCTAACCCTCACCCTCACCTAACCTTCACCCTCACCCTAAACATCACCCTAACCATAAACCTCACCCTAACCCTAACTGTAACCCTTACAATAACCCTAACCTCATCTTAACCCTAACCCTGACGTAAACGATACCCTCACCCTCACACTAACCCTCACCCTCACCCTAGCCCTCACCCTCACCATAACCATAACTCTAACCCTCAATCTCAACCTCACCCTCACCCTCAACCTCAGCCTAAAGATAACCCTAACACTAACCCTAACCCTAACCCTCACACTAACCATAACCCTAAATCTCAGCCTAAACCTTATCCTAACCCTAAACCTAAAACTAACCTTCACCCTAACCAAACCCTAACCCTAAACCTAACCCTAACCCTAACCCTAACCCTCACCTAAAACCTAACCCTAAACCTAACCCTCACCCTAACCCTAAACCTCACCTTCAACCTCATCCTGACCCTCAGCCTCACCCTCTCCCTAACACTAACCCAAACCCTAACCCTAACCCTAACCTTCACCCTAACCCTCAACCTAACCCTAACACTAACCCTCACCCTGACCCTCACCATACCACTAAACCTAACCATAAACCTCACCCTCACGCTAACTGTCATCCTAATCCGTACCCTCACCCTCACCCTCACCCTAACCCTAACCCTAACCCTAACCCTAACCCTCACCCTAACCTTGAAAGTCACCCTAACCCTCAACCTAAACCTAACCCTAATCCACAACCTAACCTTCGCCATCACCCTCACCCGAACCCTCACCCGAACCCGAAACCAAACCTTAACCCTCAGCCTCACCCTAACCCTCACCTTAACCCTAACCCTCAAACTAAACCTCACCCTACCCTAATCCTCACCCCAACCCTAACCTTAATCATTACCTAACTGAAACCCTCACCCTCGCACTAACCCTAACCCTCACCTTCATGTAGCCCTCACCCTAAACCTAAAACTCACCCTAACCTTAAACCTCACCCTCACCCTGACTCTAACCAAAACCCTCACCATAAACCTCAACCTAACCCTAATCCTAACCTTCACCCTAACTCTAACCCTTACACTAACCCTAACCCTAACCCTAAACCTCACCGGAACCCTCACTCTCACCTTCACCCTCACCCTAAACCTTAAACGTCACCCTAACCCTAACCCTAATCCTCACCCTAACCGTAAACCTCACCTTAAACCTCACCCTCACCCCAATCCTCACCCTAAACCTAACCCTAAACCTTTCCTAACCAAAATTATCACCCTCACCCTAGCTCTCACCCTAAACCTAACCCTAATCTTAACCCTCACCCTCAGCCTCACCCTCAGCCTCACCCTAAACCTAAACCTAATCCTAACCATAACCCTCACCCTCACCCTCACTGTCACCCTAGCCCTAACCTGCACCCTAACCCTAACCCTAAACCTAACATACAACTTTACCCTAACCCTAACCCTAATACTAAACCTAACCCTCACCCTCAACCTAACCCTGACCCTAAACCTTAGCCTTAACCTCACCCTCACCCTAACCCTAACCCTAACCCTTACCTAACCGAAACCCTCAACCTCAACCTCACACTCTCCCTCACCCTCAGCCTAACCCTTACCCTAACCCTAAATCTAACCCTAACTCTTACCCTCACCCTAAACCTAACTGTAGCCCTAACCCTCACCGTCACCCTCCCACTCACCCTCACCCTAACCATAATCCTCACGCTCAACCTCACCCTCACTCTAACCCTCACTGTCACCCTAAACATCACCATAAACCTAACCATCACCCTAAACCTAACCCTAAGCCTAACCCTCACCCTAACCCTAACCCTAACACTAAGCCTAACCCTAACCCTTACCCTAACCCTAACCCTTACCTAACCCTAACCCTAACCCTTACCTAACCCTAAGCCTAACCCTATCTCTCACCCTAAACCTTATGCTAACCCTAACCCTCACCCTCAACTTAATCTTCACCCTAACCCTTATCCTCACACTAACCCTAACCCTAACCCTCAGCATCACCCTCACCCTAAACTAACCCTCAACCTTACCCTAACCCTTACCCTATCCTTAACCCTACCCTCACTCTAACCCTCACTCTCACACTAATCCTTACCCTAACCCTCACCCTAAACCTAAACCAAACCCTAACCCTCAACCTAACCCCAAACCTAACACTCACCCTAACCCCAATCCTTACCTTAAATCTAACCCTAATCCTAACCCTAACCCTAACCCTCATCCTCAACCTACCCTCACCTAACCCAAACCCTAACCCTAAACCTCACCCTAACCCTAACCCGAATCCTAACCCTAAATCTCACCGTCACCATCACCCTCACCCTAACCCTCAACTTCAAACTCAACTTCAACCTAACCCTCAAACTAAACCTAACTCTCACCCTAACCCTAACCCTCTCCCTAACATTAACCCAACCCATCACCCAAAACCTCACCCTAAACCTAACCCTCACCCTAACCCTAATCCTAACCCTCACCCTCACCCTAACCTTGAAAGTCAGCCTAACCCTCAGCCTAAACCTAACCCTAATCCACAACCTAACCTTCACCATCACGCTCACCCGAACCCTCACCCGAACCCGAACCCAAACCCTAACCCTCAGCCTCACCCTAACCCTCACCTTAACCCTAACCCTCAAACTAAACCTCACCCTACCCTAATCCTCACCCCAACCCTAACCTTAATCATTACCTAACTGAAACCCTCACCCTTGCACTCACCCTAACCCTCACCCTCACTGTAGCCCTCACCCTAAACCTAAAACTCACCCTAACCTTAAACCTCACACTCACCCTAACTCTAACCAAAACCCTCACCATAAACCTCACCCTAACCCTAATCCTAACCTTCACCCTAACTCTAACCCTTAAACTAACCCTAACCCTAACCCTAAACCTCACCCTAACCTAACCCTCAACCTCACCCTCACCCTAACCCTAACCCTAACCGTAACCCTATACCTTACTGTATACCTAACCCTCAGCATCAACATAACCCTAATCCTAATCCTCGCCATAACACTAACCCTCACCTTAACACTCAGCCTCACCCTAATCCTCACCCTAACTCTAACCTTGAACCTAAACCTCACCCTCAACCTAATCCTCACCCTAACCCTAACCCTAACCATTACCTAATAGAAACCCTCAACCTCACCCTCACACTCACCGTAACACTCAACCTCACCATAGCCTTCACCCTAAACCTAAACTTCACCCTAAACCTAACCATAAGCCTCACCCTCACCCTCATCCTAAACCTAACCATTACCCTAACCCTAATCCTAACCCTAACCCTCATGATCAACTCACCCTAATTCAAACCCAAACCCTAACCCTCACCCTCAATGTCACCTAACTCTAACCCTAACCCTAATACTAATTCTAACCCTCACCCTCAACCTCACCCTAAATCTAACCCTAACCCTAATCCAGACCCTTACCCTCACACTAACCCTAATACTCACCCTATCCCGAACACTGACACTAAACCTCAACCTAACCTTCACCCTGAACCTAACCCTAATGCTAACCCGAACCCAAACCCTCACACTCACCCTCACCCTAACACTTACCCTCACCCTAACCCAAACCCTCACCCTCACAGTAACTCTCACTATAACCATTAGACTCACCCTAACCTTAACCCTAACATTAACCCTAAATCTCACCCTAACCGTCTCCCTAACCCTAACCCTCAAACTCAACCTAACCCTCACCATAACCCTTGCCCTCACCCTAACCATAACCCTAAACCTAAACCTCACACTAACCCTAACTCTAATCCTCAGCCTAACCCTCATCCTAACCCTAACCCTAACCCTAATCCTAACCCTAAATCTCACCCTCACCCTCACCATAACCATAACCGTAACCCTCACCCTCATGCTAACCCTCACCCTCACTCTCACCTTATTACTATCCCTAACCCTAACCATAAAAATAACACTAACCCTAACCCTAACCCTCACCCTCACCCTCAACCTAACCATAACCCTAACCCTAACCCTCACCTTCAATGTCACTCTCAACCTCTACCTGAACCTGAACCTCACCCTCACCCTAACCCTCACACTACCCCTAACCTTCAACCTAACCCTAACCCTAACCCTCACCCTCACCCTCACCCTCAGCCTAAGCCTTACACTAAACATAATCCTAACGATAACCCTTACAATCATCCTAAACCTAATCCTAATCGTCAAACTCACACTCACCCTCACACTCACCCTAAACCTCACACTCAAACTCACCTCACCCTAACTCTCAGCGGCACCCTAAAAATCACCCTAACCCTAACCCTCACCCTAACCCTAACCCTTAGCCTCACCCTAACCCTAACCCTCACGCTCAACCTCACCCTCACCCTCAGCCTAAACCTACTGCTACCCCTAATCCTAACCCTCACCCTCAACCTAACTCTAACCCTAAACCAAATTCTCCCCTTCCCCCTCACCCTCACACTAACCCTCACTCTAACCCTAACCCTCACCATCAACCTCACCCTCACCCTCAGCCTAAAACTAGTCCTTACCCTAATCCTAACCCTCAACCTACACTTGACCCTAACCCTAACCCTAACCCTAACCCTCACCCTAACCCTAAACCTAACACTCACCCTAAACCTTACCCTTACCCTAAACCTAAACCTAATCCTAAACCTAACCCAAACCCTAACACCCACCCTCACCCTCACCCTAACCCTAACCCCAACCCTCAGCCTCAACCTAATCCTAACCAGAATCCTAACCCTAAACCTCACTGTCACCATCACACTAACCTTAACCCTCAAACTCAAACTCACCTTCACCCTAACACTCAAACTAACCCAAACCCTCACCCTAACCCTAAACTTCACCCTATCCCTAACCCTACCACTCACCCTAACCCTAACCCTAAACCTAACCCTCACCCTCACCCTCACCCTCTGCCTAACACCAACCCTAACCATAATCCTAACACTAACCCTCACCCTCATACTCAACCTAACTCAAACCCGAACCATAACAATAACCCTCACCCTAACCCTAACCCTATCCCTAACCCTCACCCTAACCCTAAACCTCATCCAAACCCTAAATCTAACCCTCAACCTCACCCTAACCCTAACCCTAACCCAAAACCTATACCTCAGCGTAACCCTAAAGCTAACCCTAACCCTGACCCTCACTCTAAACCTAACCCTAACCCTTACCCTCACCATAACCTTAACCCTAACCCTAAACCTAATACTCACACTAACTCTAACCATCACCCTCACTCAAACCGTCACCGTCACCTTAAACCTCATGCTAACACTAACCATCATCAACACCCTAACCCTCACCCTCACCCTCACACTCACCCGAACCCAAACCCTCACCATAACCCTAACCCTAAACCTCACCCTAAACCTAAACCTTGCCCTAACCCTCACCCTCACCCTAAGTCTAATCCTAACATTAACCCTAACCCAAACCCTCACATTCACCCTCACGTTAACCCTATTACTAATCCTAACCCTAACCCTCACCATAACTGTAAACCTAACACTAAACAAAACCCTCACACTAACCCTAAACCCTAACTCTAACCCTCACCCTACCCCTAACAGTAACCCTATCACTCATCCTCACCCTAACCCTCACCCGAACACTTACCCTTACCCTAACGCTCACCCTAAACCTAACCTTAAACCACACCCTAAACCTCACCCTAAACCTAAACCTAAACCTCACCCTAGCCCTCACCCTTAGCCTAACCCTATACCTCAGCCTCACACTAAATCTCACCCTAACCCTTAACCTCACCCTCACCCTAACCCTAACCCTAACCCTCACCCTCACACTAAATCTCAACCTAACCCTTAACCTCAGGCTAACCCTAACCCTAACCTTTACCCTAACCCTCACACTAACCCTAACCCTCACCCTCACCCTCACCCTCCACCTAACACTAAGCCTATACCTAACCCCATCCCTAACCCCAACAATAACCCTAAACCTAACCCTCACCCTAACCCATACCCTAACCCTAACCCAAACCCTCACCCTCACCCTAGCCCATACTCTATCCCTAAGCCTAAGCCTAAACCTCACCCTAACCCTCACCCTCACCCTCAACCTAAGTCTAATCCTAACCCTAAACCTAACACTCACACTCACCCTCACCTTAACCCTAATCGTAATCCTAATCCTAAACCTAACCCTAACCCTCACCTCCACCCTAAACCTCACCATAACCCAAACCCTAACACTAAACCTTACCCTGACCCTCAAACTAACCTTAATTCTAACCCTAAACATCACCCTCACCCTAATCCTAAACTTAACCCTAACCCTAAACCTCACCCTAATCCTTAACCGCACACTAACACTTACCCTCAACCTAACACTAACCCTAACCCCAACACTAACCCTCACACTAACCGAACCATCACCCTAAACCTAAACCTCACCCTAAACCTAAGCCTCACCCTCACCCTAACCCTAACAATAACCCTAACCCTCATCCTAAACTTAACCCTCACCCTAACTCTAAGGCTAAACCTCACCCTCACCCTCAACCAAAAGCTAAATCTAACCCTAACCCTCAGGCTAATACTAACCCTAACCCTAATGCTCACCATAACCCTCACCCTCGCCCTAACCCTCACCCTAAACCTAACCCTAACCTTTAATCCTCACTCTATCCCTAACCCTAACCCTCACCCTCACCCTAGCTCTCACCCTAAACCTAATCCTAAACCTCACCCTCACCCTAACCCTAATGCTAACCCTACACTCACCCTCACACTAACCCTCACCCTAACCCTAATCCTAACCCTAACCCTCACCCTAACCCTCAACCTAACCCTAACCATAACCCTGATCCTCACCCTATGCCTAAGCCTAACCCTCACCCTCACCCTAGCCCTCACACTAACCATAACCCTAACCCTACAACTCACCGAACCGTAACCCTAAACCTAACCCTAACCTGCACCCTAAGCCTAGACCTAACACAAACCCTCAACCTAACACTCAGCCTAAACCTAACCGAAATCATCACCGTAACCCTAACCCTACCCCACACCCTAACCCTTACATTCACCCTAGCCCTCAAACTAACCCAACCCTAACCCTACCTCTCACCCTAACCCTCAACCTAAACCTAACCTTAAACCTCACCTTGAGCCTAACCATAACCCTCACCCTAACCCTAGCCCTCACACTCACCCTAACCCTAATCCTCCCCATCACCCTCACACTCACCCTAACCCTAACCCTAACATTAAACCTCGCCTTAAACTTAACCCTCACCCTAACCATAACCCTCACCCTCAGCTGAAACCTAACCCTCACCCTAACCCTAATGCTAATTCTAACCCTTACACTCAACCTAACCCTCACCCTAACCCTTACCCTCACCCTAACTCTCACTCTCAACCTAACCCGAACCCTAACCCTAAACCTAACCCTCACCCTCACCCTAAACCTTAGGCTCACCCTAAACCTCACCCTAACCCTAACCCAACACTAACCCTCACACTAACCCTAATTCTCACCCTAACCCTAACTGTACCCCTCAAGCTAACCCTCATCCTAAACCTAACCCTCAACCTAACCCTAAACCTCACCGTAATCCTTACCTAACACAAACCCTCAACTTCACCATAACCTTCACCCTAACACTCACCCTCAACTTAGCCCTCACCCTATCTCTAACCCTAACCCTAAACCTAACTTTCACCCTAAACGTAACCCTAATCCTCACCCTCACCGTAACTCTCACTGTCAGGCTAACCCTCACGCTAACCCTAAATCTCTTCCACACCCTCACCCTCAAAATCACCCTACACATCACCCTAACACTAACACTCACCCTAACCCTAACCCTAAACCTCCCTCTAAAGGTAACCCTCACCCTAACCCTCACCCTCACCTAATCCTAAACTTAACCATAACCCTTACCAAAACGAAACCCTCTCCCTCACCTTCACCTTAACACTCACCCTCATCCTAGCCCTCACAATATCCCTAACCCTAACCCTAAACCTCACCTTCACCCTCACCCTCACCAATACTCTAATCCAAACTCTAGCCCTCACCCTAACCCTAACCTCCACCCTAACCCTAACCCTCACCCTCACCCTCACCCTCAGCCTAACCCTAACTCCAATCCTAACCTTAAACCTCACCCTCACTCTAAGCCTAACCCTACACCTAACCCTAACTCTCACCCGAACCCTAACCTCCACTGTAACCTTAACCCTGACACTAACCATAATCCTAAACCTAAACCTCACCCTGACCCTAACCCTCACCCTAATCCTTACCCTCACCCTAACACTCACCCTAACGCTAACACTAACCCTCACACTAAACCTAAACCTCACCCTAACCCTAACCCTCATCCTAACCCTAACCCTAACCCTAACTCTAACTCTCACCCTAGCCCTCAACGTAACCCTATCACTAACCCTAACACTCAACCTCACCCTAACCATAACCCTCACCATAAACCTTAACCTAACCTTAAACCTCACCCTAACACTAACCCTAACCCTAACCCTCACCCTAACCCTAACCCTCACCGTAACACTCACGGTAACCCTAACCCTCATTCTCACCCTAAACTTCACCCTAACCCTTACCCTGACAATAATCTTAACCCTATCTGTAACCCTAATGCTCTTACTAAACCTAACCAGCACTAGAAATCTATCGCTACCCCTCAATCTAGCCCTCACCCTAACTGTAACACTAACCCTAACGCTAAACCTCACCCTAACCCTAACCCTAACCCTAACCCTTGCCCTCACCCTCGGCCTAATCCTAACACTAACCCTCACCCTAACCCTCACCCTCACCCAATCCTCACCCTTACAGTAACTCTCACCCTCACTCTAATCCTCACCATCACCCTTACCCTCACACTAACCCTAATCCTCACCCTAACCCAAACCGTACCCCTCAAGCTAACCCTCACCCTAAACCTAACCCTCACCCTAACCCTAAACCTATACGAAATCCTTACCTAACACAAACCCTCACCCTCACCATAACCCTCACCCTAAAACTCACCCTCAACTTAGCCCTCACCCTAACCCTAACCCTAATCCTCACCCTAAACCTAAACCTCCCCCTAAACCATACCCTCACTCTAACCCTCACCCTAACCCTTACTGTAACCCAAAACCTCACCCTAACCCTCACACTCACCCTAACCCTAACCCAAACCCTAACCCTCAAACTAACCCTCACCATAACCCTAACCCTAAGCCTAAACCTCACCCTCACCCTAACCCTCACCCCAACCCTTACTCTCACCCTAACCCTAACCCTCACCCTCACCTCAAACCTCATACTAACCCTTACCCTAACGGTAACCCTAACCGCAACACTCACACTAACCCTAACCCTCACCCTAACCCTAACCCTCACACTTACCTTATCCTCAGCCTAACCCTAACGCTAACACTAACCCAAAACCTACCCCTCACCCTATCTCTAACCCTAACCCTAAACCTAGCTTTCACCCTAAACGTAACCCTAATCCTCACCCTCACCCTAACTCTCACTGTCAGGCTAACCCGCACGCTAACCCTAACTCTCTTCCACACTCTCACCCTCATCATCTCCCTACACATCACCCTAACCCAAACACTCACCCTAACCCTAACCCTAAACCTGACCATAAAGGTAAACCTCACCCTAACCCTCACCCTCACCTAATCCTCACCTTAACCATAACCCTTACCTAAACGAAAACCTCACCTTCACCTTCACCTTAACACTAACCCTCACCCTAGCCCTCACAATATCCCTAACCCTAACCCTAAACCTCACCTTCACCCTCACCCTCACCAATACTCTAACCCAAACTCTTGCCCTCACCCTAACCCTAACCTCCACCCTAACCCTAACCCTCACCCTCACCCTAAACCTCAGCCTAATCCTAACTCCAATCCTAACCTTAAACCTCACCCTCACTCTAAACTTAAACCTACCCCTAACCCTAATTCTCACCCAAACCCTAACCTCCACTGTAACCCTAACCCTCACCCTAAACTTAACCCTAACCCTAACCCTCACCCTCACGCCAGCCCTCAACCTAACCCTAATTCTTACCCTAACCCTCACCCTAACCCTCATGCTCACCCTAAACCGCACACTAACCCTAACCCTAATCCTCAATCTAACCCTAACCCTAACCCTTACCCTAAACTTCACCCTAACCCTAACCCTCACCCTTACGGTAACCCTCACCCTCAACCTAACCCTAAACGTTACTATCACCCCAATGCTCATTCTGACCCTCACCGTAACCCGAACCCTCACCCTAACACTAACCCTAACCCTAACCCTCACCCTAACCCTAACCATCATCCTAACCCTTACCCTAACACTAATCCTAATCCTAACTGTAACCCTAATGCTCTTACTAAACCTAACCATCACTCGAACTCTATCCCTATGCCTCACTCTAGCCCTCACCCTAACTGTAACACTAACCCTAACGCTAAACCTCACCCTCACCCTCACCCTCACCCTAACCCTTGCCCTCACCCTCGGCCTAATCCTAACCCTAACCCTCACCCTAACCCTCACCCTCACCCAATCCTCACCCTTACAGTAACCCTCACCCTCAGTCTAATCCTCACCATCACCCTGACCCTTAATGTCACCCTAACCCTCACCGTAACCCTAACCCTCAACCTCACCCTCAACCTCACCCTAACCCTAACACTCACGCTAAACCTTATTGTCACCCTAACTCTCACCCTATCACTAACCCTAACCCTAAACCTCACCCTAACCCTCACCCCCAACCTAACACTAACCCAAACCCTAACCCTCAACCTAACCCTCACTATAACGCAAACGGTAAACCTAAACCTCACCCTCACCCTAACCCTAACCCTTACCCTCAACCTAACACTAACCCTCACCCTCACTCTCAACCTAACCTTACACCAACGCTAACACTCACCCTAACCCTAAACTCCACCCTAACCCTAATCCTGACTCTAACGCTAACCCTAACCCTAACCCTCACCCTAACCCTCAACCTAAACCTTACCCTCACCCTAACCCTAAACCTAACCCTCACAGTAACCCTAACCCTCATCCTAAACCAAACCCTAAACCTAACCGTACCCCTCATCCTAACCTTCACCCTCACCCTCACCCTCAGCCTAACCCTAACCCTAATCCTAACCTAAACTGTCACCCTCCCCCTCCCCCTAAACCTAACCCTAATCTTAACCCTCACCCTCACCGTCATCCTCAACCTCACCCTAAACCTAACCCTAACAATAACCCTAACCCTAACCCTAACCTCACCCTAACCCTCACCCTCATCCTCACCCTAAGTTTAACCCTAACCCTATTCCTAATCCTAAACGTAACCCTCTCCCTCACCCTCACCCTAACCCTAAGCCTAACCCTAACCCTAACTCTAACCCTCACCATCCCCCTCACTCTCACCCTAAACGTAACCCAAGCCCTCAACCGAACCCTCAACCTCACCCTCCACCTAACCCACACCCTCACCCTAAACATGATCCTAACCCTAATAATCACCCTAACCCTAAGCCTCACCCTCACCCTTACCCTAACCCTCACCCTTGCCAACACCCTCAGCATAAACCTAACTCTAATCCTAACACTAAACCTCACCTGCACTCTAAACTTAACCCCACACCTAACCCTATCCCTCACCCTAACCCTCAACCTAACCCTAACCTCCACCCTAACCCTAATCTTGACACTAACCCTAACCTACCCTAACCCTCACCCTAACCCTAACGCTCACCCTATCCCTTACACTCACCCTAACACTCACCTTAACCCTAACAATAATCCTCACACTAAACCTAACGCTCACCCTAACCATAACCCTCACCCTAAGCCTAAAGCTAACCCTAACTATCACTCGCACCCTAGCCCTCACCGTAAACCTAAACCTAACCCTAACCCTCAACCTCACCCTAAAACTCACCCTAACCCTAACCCTCACCCTAACACTTACCTTCGCCCTAACCCTCACTCTAACCCTAATCTTAAGCCTCACACTACCCCACACCCTCACCCTCACCCCCACCTCACCCTAACCCGAACACAAATCCTAACACTAACCCTCACTCTTACTCTCAACCTAACCCTACCCCTAACCCTAACCTCCACCCTAACCCTAATCCTGGCTCTAACCCTAACCCTAAAACTAACACTCACCCTAACCCTTACCTTCACCCTAACACTCAGCCTAACCCTAACCTTAACCCTCACACTCACCCTAACCCTCAACCTAACCCTTAACCTCACCTTAACCCTAAACCTAACCCTCATACTAACCCTAACCCTCATCTTAAACCTAACCCTAAACCTAACCGTACCCCTCATCCTCAACCTCAACCTCAACCTCAGACTAACCCTAACACTAACCCTAATCCTAACCCTAACCCTCACCCTCACCCTCACCCTAAACCTAACCCCAATCTTAAACCTCACCCTCATCCTCAACCTCACCCTAACCCTAACCATAACAAAAAACCTAACCCTAACCCTAACCCTAACGATCACCCTCATCGTCAACCTAACCCTAATCCTAAATATAACCCTCTCCCTCACCCACACCCTAACCCTAATCCTAACCCTAGCCCTCACCCTAACCCTCACCCTCACCCTCAACCTCAACCTAAACCTAACCCAAACCCTCAACCGAACCCGAACCCTCACCCTCCACCTAACACTCACCCTCAACCTAATCCTAACCCTAACCTTCAACCTCATCCTCACCCTAACCTTAACCCAAACCCTAACACGCAACTTAACCCTCAACATACCCCTATCTCTAACACTGAAAATGTCCCTCACCCTAATGCTCTCCCTAACCCTTACCTTCACCCTAACACTTACCCTAACCCTAATACTCACCCACACCCTAACCCTCACCCTAACCCTAACCCTCACACTAAACCTGCACCTCACCCTAACACTAACCCTAAACCTCACCCTAACCTTCACCCTCACCCTCACCCTTACCCTTATCCTCATCCTCACCCTAACCCTCACACTAAATTTAACCAAAACACTAACCCTCAACCTAACCCTCACCATACACCTGAAACTGTCCCTCAACCTAACGCTCTCCCTAACCCTAACCCTAAACCTAACCCTAGCGCTAACCCTACCCCTAACCCTAACCCTAACCCTAAATCTCACACTAAACCTAACCCTCACCCTAACCGTAACCCTACCCCTTACCCTAACCCTCACCTTAACCCTAACTCTAACCCTCACCATAACCCTCAGGCTAACCCTCACTCTCACCCTATCCCTAACCCTAAGCAAAACCCTAACCTTAACGCTCACCCTAACCCAAACCCTAACCCTATCCCTCACCCTCACCCTAACCCTCACCCTAACCCTTAACTTCATCCTCACCCTAAATGTCACACTTATCTGAAACCTCACCATAACTCTAAACTTAACTCTCACCCTCACCATCACCCACACCCTAACCCTAACCCTAACCCTCACCTTAACCCTAAAACTCACCTAACCCTCACTCTCACCCGCAACCTCACCCTACCCTAACCCTAACCCTCACCCTAACCCTAACCCTCACCCTCACACTTACCCACAGCCTAACACTAACAATACCTCTAACACTAACCCTCACACTAACCATAGCCCTCACCCTAACCCTAAACCTCACCCTAACAATAACCCTAAACCTAAACCTCACCCTCACCCTAGCCCTCACCCTAACCCTCATTCTAAACCTAACCATCAACCTAACCCTTATCCTCATCCTCACCATAAACCTCAAACTAACCCTAACCATAATCCTCAATCTAACCCTCACCCTAAACCTAACCCGAACCCTTAACCTAACCCTCACCCTAACACTAACCCTCACCCTTATCTTAACAATCACGCTCAGCCTAACCCTCAACTTTACCCTTACCATCACCCTCACCCTAACCCTCACCCTTACCCTAATCCTCACCCTAGCCCTCACCCTAACCCTAACCTTCACCCTCACACTCACCCTCACCCTCAGTGTAACACTAACCCTATCACTTTTCCTAACCCTAAACCTCACCCTCACCCAAACCGTCACCCTAACCGTAACCCTCACACTGAACCTAACCCTCAACCTAAACCTAACCCTACCCCTCACCCTAACTCTCACCCTAAACTTAACCCTAACCCTAACCCTCACCCTCACGCCAGCCCTCACCCTAACCCTAATTCTTACCATAACCCTCACCCTAAACCTCATGCTCACCCTAAACCTCACACTAACCCTAACCCTAATCCTCAATCTAACCCAAACCCTAACCCTTACCCTAAAATTCACCCTAACCCTAACCCTCACCCTTACATTAACCCTCACCCTCAACCTAAGCCTAAACGTTACTATCACCCCAATGCTCATACTGACCCTCACCCTAACCTGAACCCTCATCCTAACACTCACCCTAACTCTAACCCTATCCATCACCATAACTCTAACACTCACATTCACCATCGCCATCAGCCTAAAGCCTATGCCTAAGCCTAAACTTAACCCTATCCCTCACCCTCACCCTAGCCCTCACCCTAACCCATATCCTAACCCTAACCCTCATCCTAACCCTCACCCTCACCCTATGGCTAACCATCACCCTAAGCCTAATTCTCACCCGCACCCTCACCCTCAGCCTAACCGTAAGCCTAAGCCTAATCTTAACCCTAACCCAACACTCACCCTCACACTAACCCTAATCCTAACCCTAACCCTAATCCTAACGCTTAACCTCAACCTAACCCTCACCCTAAACCTAACGCTAACCCTAACATTAACCCTAACTCTAACCCTCACCCTAACCTTCACCCTTAACCTAAACCTAACCCTAACCCTCACCCTCACCCTCACCCAAACCCCAAGTGTAACCCTAAACCTATTATTGACACTAATGCTAACCCTAAAACTAACCCTAAACCTAACCTTCACCCTCAGCCTCACTCTATATGCAAATGTAACCCTAACCATAACACTTACAATAACCCTAACCCTAATCCTAACCATCACCCTCACCCGAATCCTAATTCTAACCCTAACTCTCACCCGAAACTTAACCCTCACCCTCAGTGAAACCCTAACTCTCATCTTAACCCTCATCCTAACCCTAACCCTAGCCCTCACCCTAACCTATAACCTACACTAACCCAAACCCTAAACCTCAACCTAACCCTCACCCTCACCCTAACCCTAACCCTAACCCTAACCCTAAACCTCACATTAACGCTAACCCTAAACCTACACCTCAACCTCCCCCTCATCCTAACTCTAACCCTAAACCTCACACTCACCCAATCCCTAATCCTAACCCTAAACCTAAACGTCACCCTAACCCTCACCCTAACCCTCACCCTCACCCTCACCCAAACCATAACTCTAAACCTAACCCTAACATTAACACTAATCCTAAACCTAAAACTAACCCTAACCCCAACCCTAAACTTCACCCTCAACCTCACCCTCACTGCAAATGTAACCCTAACCATAACACTTAAAATAACATTAACATTAATCCTAAACATCACCCTCACTCTAATCCTAATCCTAACATGAACCCTCACCTTAACCCTAACCCTCACCTTCATTTTAACCCTAAACCTCATCTTAACCCTCACCCTAACCTTAAACCTAATCAACACCCTAATGCTTAACCTCACCCTAATCCTAAAACTAAGCCTAACCTAAACCTCAACCTAAACCTCATGCTCACCCTAACCCTAACCCAAACCCAAACCCTCAACCTAAGCCTCACCCTAACCCTCAACCTAACCCTAATCCTACTTCTCACCCTAACCATCATGCTAACTCTAAACCTCAACCTTACCAGAACCCTAACCTTAACCCTAACCCTAACTCTCACCCTCAACCTCTCCCTCAGCCTAACCCTAAACCTAGCCCTAGCCCTAACCCTAACCCTCACACTCACCCTCACCCTAACCCTAATCCTAAACCCAACCCTAACCCTCACACTAAAGCTCACCCTAACCCTAACCCTAACACTAACCCTAACCCTAAACCACACCCTCACCCTTACCCTAACCCTAACTCTAACCCTAAACCTCAACTTCACCCTAACCCTAACTCTAACCCTAACCCTAACCCAAAATCTCACCCTAACCCTAACCCTAATCCTCACCCTCACCCTCACCCTCAGCTTAACCCTAACCCTAAACCTCACCCTAAACCTAACCCTCACCATAACACTTACCCTCACCCTAACACTAACCCTAACACTATACCTCACACTAAACCTAACCCTCACCCTAATTCTAACCCTCACCCTCACCCAAACCCTAACCCTAACCCTAACCCTCACCCTAACCCTAAATCTAACCGTAAACCTCACCCTAACCCTAACCCTCATCCTCACCCTAAACCTCACCCTCACCCTAACCCTAATCCTCATTCTAACACTTACCCTCACCCTAACTCTAACCCTAGCCCTTAACCTAACACTCAACCTAACCCTAACCCTCACCATTACCGTAACCCTCATCCTAAGCATAACTCTCACCTTTAAACTTACCGAAACCCTCAAACTAAATCTTACCCTAACCCTAAACTTAACCCGAAACCTAACTATCACCCTAACCCTAACCCTCACCCTAACCCTCACCCTCAACCTCAACCTCACCCTCAGCCTATCCCAATGCCTAACCCTAACCCTAACCCTCACATTCACTGTCTCACTAACCCTAATCCTAATCCTAACCTTAATCCTAACACACAACCTCAACCTAACCCTCACCCTAACCCTAATCCTAACACTTACCCTTACCCTAACCCTCACCCTAACCCTAAACCTCAAACTCACCCTGACACTCACCCTAATCCTAACCCTAAACTTCACCCTAACCCTAACCCTAAACCTTACCCTCACCCTAGCCCTAACCCTAAAACTAAACCTAAACCTAAACCTTCACACTAACCCTAATTCAAACCTTAACCCTAAACCTAAACCTCACCCTAACTCTAACCCTCACACTCACTATCACTGTAACCCTAAACCTAAACCTAACAATAATCCTAAACCTAACCCTAACCCTCACTCTAACCATAACACTCACCCTAACCCTAACCCTCACCCTAACACTTACCCTCAACCTTACCCTAAACCTAACTCTAATACTAACCCTCACAGTAACCCTAACTCTCAACCTAAACCTAAACCTCGCCCTAAAACTAACCCTAATCCTCACCCTAAAACTCATACTAACCCTAATCCTCAATCTAACCCTCACCCTCACCCTACCCTCACCCTAACTCTTACCCTAACCCTCACCCTAAATGTAACCCTCACTCTTAGTGGAACACTCACCCTCAGCCTAACCCTCACCTTTACTCTTACGGTCACACTCACCCTAATCCTCACCCTAACCCTAACCCTGATCCTAAAATTCACCCTAAACCTAACCCTAACCATCACCCTAACCCTAATCCTCACCCTCACCCTCACCCTCATCCTAACCCTAACCTTCATCCTAACCCTCCCCCTAACCCTTACGCCAACCCTCACCCTAACCCTAATCCTAAACTTAGCCCTATCCCTAAACCTCAACCTAAAACTCACCCTCACCCTCACCCTAACCCTAACCCTAAACCTCACACTAACCCTAACCCTAACACTAACCCTAAGTCTAACCCTCAACCTCACCCTCATTCTAACCCTAACCCTAAACCTAAACCTCATCTTAAACCTAATCCTCACACACAGCCTAAACATTACCACAATCCTAATCCTATCACTAAGCCTAACCCTCACCCACACCCTAACACTCACCCTAACCCTAACTCTAACACTAACCCTAACCCTCACCCTCAGCCTCACCCTAACCCTAACTCTAACCCTAGACCTCAACCTTACCCTAACCCTAACCGTAAACTTAATGCTAAACCTCACCCTAACACTAACCCTAAAACTCACCCTCACCCTAGCCCTCACCCTAACCCTAATCCTAACCCTAACTCTCATCCAAAGCCTCCCCATAAACCTAACCCTCACCCTAACCCTCACACTCACCTTCAACGAAACCCTAATCCTAAACCTAGCACTATCCCTAAACCTCAACCTAAACCTCACCCTCACCCTAAACCTAACACTAACCCTAACCCTAAACCTCACCCTAACTGTCCCCCTAACCCAAACTCTAAACCTAAACCTCACCCTCACCCTAACTCTAACCCTAAACCTCACCCTAAACCTCACACTAACACTAACTTTCACTCTCTCCCAAAACCTCAAAGTAAGTCTAACTCCAAACCTAACAATAACCTAACCCTAACCCTAACCCTAAGCCTAACCCTCACCCTCAGCCTCACCCTCACAGCAAACTTAACCCTAACCATAACACTAAAAATAACCCTAACCCAAACACTAACCCTAATCCTCACACCCACCCTCAACCTCAGCCTAACCCTAAGATAAACCCTAACCCTAAACCTCAACATAACCATAACCCTAAACCTAAAGCAACCCTAAACCTAACCCAAACCCTAAACCCAAACCTAACCCTAATCCTCAGCCTCACGCTCACCCTAACACAAACCCTAACTCTAACCCCCACCCTAACCCTAAACCTAACCATAACCATAACCATAACCATAACCTTCACTGTAACTCAAACCCTAACCCTAACCCTAAAACTAACACTAATCCTCAGCCTCACCCTCACCATAACCAAAATCCTAACCCTAACCCTCACCCTAACCCTAAGCCTAACCCTAAACCTAACCTTAACTCTCACACTCACACTCACCCTAAACCTAATCGTAAACCTAAATCTATCCCTAACCCCAACCCTCAGTCAGCCTCAACCTAGCCCTCACCCTAACCCTAATCCTAACCCTAAACCTCATCCTATACCTAACCCAAACCCTCACACTCATGCTCAGCCAAAGCCTACACCTAAGCCTAAACCCAAGCCTAACCCTCACAATAACCCTAAACCTAACACTAACCCTAATCCTAACCCTAAACCTCATCCTCATCCTAACCCTAACTCTAACCCTAACCCTAAACCTAAACCTCATCTTAACCCTAAACCTCACACACACCCTAAACCTTACCCTAATCCTAATCCTTTCACTAAGCCTAACCCTCATCCACACCCTAACCCTCACCCTAACCCTAACTCTAACCCTAACCCTAACCCTAACCCTCACCCTCAGCCTCACCCTAACACTAACTATAACCATAAACCTCAAACTTACCCTAACCCTAAACCTAAACCTAATGCTAAACCTCATCCTAACCCTAACCCTAAAACTCACCCTCACCCTAGCCTTCACCCTAACCCTAATACTAACCCTAAAGCTCATGCAAGCCCTCCCCATAACCTTAACCGTAGCCCTCACCCTATACTTAACCCTCAACCTCTCCCTCACCCTCAGCCTAACCCTAAGCCTAAACCTAAACCTCACCCTAACACTCACACTCACCCTCACCTAACCCTAATCCTAAACCTAACTCTATCACTAAACCTCAACCTAAACCTCACCCTCACCCTAAACCTAACACTAACCGTAACGCTGAACCTCACCCTAACTATCCCCCTAACCCTAACTCTAACCCTAAACCTCACCCTCACACTAACCATAAACCTAAGACTCCCCCTAAACCTAACCCTAACCCTAACCCTCACCCCCAAAACCTCAAAGTAACTCTAACTCTAAACCTAACAATAACACTAAACCTAACCCTAACCCTAAACCTAACCATAACCCTCACCCTCAGCCTCACCTTCACCGCAAACTTAAACCTAACCATAACACTAACAATAACCCTAACAGTAAAACTCACCCTAATCCTCACCCCAACGCTCACCCTCAGCCTAACCCTAAGCCAAACCCTAACCCTAACCCTCACTGTAAACCTAACCCTCACTGTAACCCTAACCCTAAACCTAAACCTAACCCAAACCCTAACCCTAATCCTCAGCCTCAGCCTCACCCTAACCCAAACACTAACCCTAACCCCCACCCTAACCCTAAGCCTAAGCCTAAGCCTAACCCTAACCCTCATACTCACCCTCACCCTAATCCTAAACCTAACCCTATCCCTGAACCTAACCCTCACCCTAACCCTCACCCTAGTGCTCATCCTAACCCTAACTCTAACACTAACCCTAAACCTAAACCTCATCCTAACCCTAAACCTAAACCTCACCCTCACCCTCACCGTAACCGTAGCCCTAACGCTAACAGTAACACCTAACCCTAGCCCTAACCCACAACCTTACTATAACCCTCACCCTAACCCTCACCCTCAACCTAACACTTACCCTCACCCTAATACTAACGCTAACCCTAACACAAACCATCACCCTAACCCTAATCCTCACACTCACCCTAACCCTAACCCTCACCCTCAACCTAACCCTCAACCTAAACCTAACCCTCATCCTCACCTTGAACCTCACAACAACCCTAACACTAATCCTCAATCTAGCCCTCACACTCACCCTACCCCTAAATCTAATCCTCACGCTAAACCTAACCCTCACCCTAGCCCTCACCCTAACCCTAACTCTACCGCTAAACCTCATCATAACCTTAACCCTCCTGCTCACCCTCTCCCTCAGTGTATCCCTAAGCCTAAACCTAACCCTAACCCTAACCTGCACACTAACTCTAACGCTTACCCTCACACTAACCCTCAACCTAAACCTAACCCTCACGCTCAACGTAACCCTAAACATTACCCTCAACCTAAACCTAACCTTCACCCTCAACCTCACCCTCAGCTTAATCCTAAGCATAACCCTAACCCTAACCCTAAGCCTCACACTCAAACTAACCCTTACCCTAATCCTAATCCTAAACCTAAGCCTAAACCTCACCCTCACCCTAAACCTCACCCTAACCTTAACTCTAACACTAACCCTAACCCTAACCCTCACCCTCAGCCTCACCCTAACCCTAAACCTAACCCTAAACCTCACCCTAAGCCTAACCCTAAATCGCACCCTCATCCTAGCCCTCACTCTAAACCTAATCCTTACCGTAATGCTCATCCTAACCTTCCCTAACCCTAACCCTCACCCAAACGCTAACACTCACCCTTACCCTCACCCTCAGCCTAAACCTAAGCCTAACCCTAACCCTGACCCTAACCCTCACACTCACCCTAACCTTTACCCTAATCCTAATCCTAACACTAAAACTAACCCTCACCCTCATCCTAACCCTCAAACTAACCCTAACTCTAACACTAACCCTAAACCTAACCTTCACCCTCAGCCTCAGCTAAACCCTAACTCTAACCCTAAACTTCACCTTCACCCTAACCCTAATCTTATATCTCACCCTAAACCTAACCCTAAACCTCACCCTCAAACTAGCCCTCACCCTAAACCTATTCCTAAACCTAACCCTCATCCTAACCCTCACCCTCACACTAAGCCTAATTCTCAACTATACACTAACCCTAAACCTAACACTAAAGGTCAAACTAACCCAAAACCTCACCATCACCATAACCCTTACCCTAACCCTCACCCTAACCCTAAACCTAACCCTCACCCCCACCCTCAACCTCACCATAACTCTAACCCTAACCCTAACAATAATACTAACCCTAAATCTAACCATCACCCTAACCCTAATCCTCACACTCACCCTCATCCTCAGCTTAACCCTAAGCCTAAGCCTAACCCTCACCCTAACCCTCACCCTCACCCTCACCCTAACCCTATCCCTAAACCTCACACTAACCCTAACCCTAACACTAACCATAACTCTAACCCTAAACCTCACCCTCATTCTAACCCTAACCCTAACCCTAAACCTAAACCTAACCCTAAACCTAAACCTCATGCTAACCCTAATCCTCACACACAGCCTAACCATAACCACAATCCCAATCCTATCACTAAGCCTAACCCTCACCCACACCCTAACACTCACCCTAACCCTAACTCTAACACTAACCCTAACCCTCACCCTCAGCCTCACCCTAACCCTAACTCTAACCCTAAACCTCAATCTCACCCTAAACCTAACCCTAAACCTAACGCTAAACCTCACCCTAACACTAACGCTAAAACTCACCCTCACCCTATCCCTCAACCTAACCCTAACCCACAAACTCACCCTCACCCTCGGCCTAACCCTAAGCCTAAACCTAACCCTCACCGTAACCCTCACACTTACCGTCAACGTAACCCCAATCCTAATCCTAGCACTATCCCTAAACCTCAACCTAAACCTCAACCTCACCCTAAAACTCAACTTCACCCTAAACCTAAACCTCATGCTAACTGTCCCCCTAACCCTAACTCTAACCCTAAACCTCACACTCACCCTAAACCTAACCCTAAACCTAAACCTCACCCAAAACCTCACACTAACCCTAACCTTCACCCTCACCCAAAACCTCAAAGTAAGTCTAACTCTAAACCTAACAATAACCCTAACCCTAACCATAAACATAACCATAACCCTCACCCTTAGCCTAACCCTCACAGCAAACTTAACCCTAACCATAACACTAAAAATAACCCTAACCCTAACACTAACCCTAATCCTCACACCCACCCTCACCCTCAGCCTAAACCTAAGCTAAAACCTAACCCTAAACCTCACCATAACCATAACCATAAACCTAAACCTAACCCTAACCCTAACCCAAACCCTAATCCTAAACCTAACCCTAATCCTCAGCCTCACCCTCACCCTAACACCAACCCTAACCCTAACCCCCACCCTAACCCTAAACCTAACCATAACCATAACCATAACCTTCACTGTAACTCTAACCTTAACCCTAACCCTAAACCTAACACTAATCCTCAGCCTCACACTCACCATAATCAAAATCCTAACCCTCACCCTAACCCTAACCCTAAGCCTAACCCTCACCCTAACACTAACTCTCACACTCACACTCACCCTAAACCTAATCGTAAACCTAAATCTATCCCTAACCCCAACCCTCACAGTCAGCCTCAAACTAGCTCACACCCTAACCCTAATCCTAACCCTAAACCTCATCCTAACCCTCACCCTAATCCTAACCCTAACCCTCACCCTAACCCTAACCCTAACCCTAACCTTCATGATCAGCCAAAGCCTACACCTAAGCCTATACCTAAGCCTAACCCTAAGCCTAACCCTCACCTTAACCCTAAACCTAACACTAACCCTAACCCTAACCCTAAACCTCACCCTCACCCTAACCCTAACTCTAAACCTAACCCTAAACCTAAACCTCATCCTAACCCTAATCCTCACACACACCCTAAACCTTACCCTAATCCTAATCCTTTCACTAAGCCTAACCCTCATCCACACCCTAACCCTCACCCTAACCCTAAGTCTAACCGTAACCCCTACCCTCACCCTCACCTAAACCTCACCATAACCATAACCATAAACCTAAACCTAACCCTAACCCTAACCCAAACCCTAATCCTAAACCTAACCCTAATCCTCAGCCTCACCCTCACCCTAACACCAACCCTAACCCTAACCCCCACCCTAACCCTAAACCTAACCATAACCATAACCATAACCTTCACTGTAACTCTAACCTTAACCCTAACCCTAAACCTAACACTAATCCTCAGCCTCACCCTAACCCTAAATATAACCATAAAACTCAACCTCACCCTAACCCAAACACTAAACCTAACGCTAAACCTCACCCTAACCGTAACCCTAAAACTCACCCTCACCCTAGCCTTCACCCTAACCCTAATACTAACCCTAATGCTCATGCAAGCCCTCCCCATAACCTTAACCCTAGCCCTCACCCTAACCCTAACCCTCAAACTCTCCCTCACCCTCAGCCTAACCCTAAGCCTAAACCTAACCCTCACCCTAATACTCACACTCACCCTCACCCTAACCCTAATTCTAAACCTAAACCTATCCCTAAACCTCAACCTAAACCTCACCCTCACCCTAAACCTAACACTAACCGTTATGCTGAACCTCACCCTAACTATCCCCCTAACCCTAACTCTAACCATATACCTCAACCTCACCCTAACCATAAACCTAAGACACCCTACACCTAACCGTAACCCTAACCCACATCCTCACCCAAAACCTCAAAGTAAGTCTAACTCTAAACCTAACAATATCACTAACCCAAACCCTAACCCTAAACTTAACCATAACCCTCACCCTCAGCCTCACCCTCACCGCAAACTTAACCCTAACCAAAACACTATTAATAACCTAACCCTAAAACTCACCATAATCCTCACCCCCAAGCTCACCCTCACCCGAACCCTAAGCTAAGCCCTAACCCTAACCCTCACAGTAACCCTAACCCTAATCCTAAACCTAACCCTATCCCTAAACCTAACCCTCACCCTAACCCTCACCCTAGCCCTCACCCTAACCCTAACTCTAACCCTAACCCTAAACCTCATCCTCATCCAAACCCTAAACCTAACCCTCACCCTCACCCTCCACGTAACCGTAGCCCTAACTCTAACAGTAACCCTAACCCTAGCCCTAACACTCAACCTTACTATAACCCTCACCCTAACCCTCACCCTCACCCTAACACTTACCCTCACCCTAATACTAACTCTAAACCTAACACAAACATCAACCTAACCCTAATTCTCACACTCACTCTAACCCTAACCCTCACCCTCAACCTAACCCTCAACCTAAACCTAACCCTCATCCTCACCCTGAACCTCACAATAACCCTAACACTAATCCTCAGTCTAGCCCTCACCCTCACCCTACAACTAATCTAATCCTCAAGCTAACCCTAACACTCACCCTAGCCCTCACCCTAACCCTAACTCTACCACTAAACCTCACCCTAAACCTAAACCTCATGCTCAGCCTCTCCCTCAGTGTAACCCTAGGCCTAACCCTACCCCTAACCCTAACACTCACACTAACTCTAACGCTTACCCTCACCCTAACCCTCAACCTAAACCTAACCCTCACGCTCAACGTAACCCTGACCCTTACCCTCAACCCAAACCTAACCTTCACCCTCAACCTCACCCTCAGCTTAATCCTAAGCATAACCCTAACCCTAACCCTAACCCTCAAACTCAACCTAACCCTTACCCTAATCCTAATCCTAAACCTAAGCCTAAACCTCACCCTCACCCTAACCCTCAACCTAACCTTAACTCTAACACTAACCCTAACCCTAACCCTCACCCTCAGCCTCACCCTAACCCTAAACCTATCCCTAAACCTCATCCTAAGCTAACCCTAAATCTCACCCTCATCCTAGCCCTCACTCTAACCCTAATCCTTACCATAATGCTCATCCTAAACTTCCCCTAACCCTAACCCTAACCCCTACCCTAATCCTCAAGCCCACCCTCACCCTCAGCCTAACCCTAAGCCTGACCCTAACTCTAAACCTCACTGTAACTTTAACCCTAACCCTAACTCTAACCCTAACCCTAACCCTAAACCTAACCATAATACTCAACATCACCCTCACCCTAACCCAAACCCTAAACCTAACCCTCAACCTATCCCTAATCCTAACCCTAACCTTAACCCTCAACCTAACCTTCACCCTATCCCTAACTCTAACATTAATCCTAACCCTAAGCCACATCCTCAGCCTCACCCTAACCCTAACTCTATCCCTAACCCTAACACTAAACCTCACCCTAAGCCTAAGCCTAATCCACACCCTCACCCTCACCATAACCGTAACCCTAACCCTAACCCTAAAATTAACCCTAAACCTATCCCTAACCCTCACCTTAACCATAACCCTCACCCTAAACCTAACCCTCAACATAACACTTACCCTCACTCTAACACTTACCCTAACCCTATCACTAACCCTCACACTAAACCTAACCCTCATTCTAATATTAAACCTCACCCTAACCATAAGCCATACCCTCACCCTCACCGTAACGCCCACCCTAACCCTAATTCTAATGCTCACCCTCACCCTAACCCTAACCCTCATCCTTACACTAAACCTCACACTGACCCTAACCCTAATCCTCAATCTAATACTCACCCTAACTCTAACCCTAACCCTTACCCTAACCCTAAACCGAACTTTAACCCTCACCCTCAGCCTAAACCATACCTTTACCCTTAGCATCTTTATCACCCTAAACATCACCCTAACCCTAAATCACATCCTAATCCTCACCCTACCATAAACCTAACCATGCCCCTAACCCTAACCCTCACCGTCAACCTCACGCTCAGCCTATTCCTAAGCATAAGCCTAAGCCTATCCCTTATCCTCACGCTCACCCTCACTGTAACTCTAACCCTAACCCAAACAATGAAACTAATCCTAAGCCTAAACCAAACCCTAACCCTAACCCTACCTTAATCCTAACACTCAACGTCACCCTAACACTAATCCTAACCCTAACCCTCACCCTAATGCTAACCCTCATCCTTATAGTAACCTTAACCCTCAACCTAACCCTCACCCTCACCCTAAACCCTAAACCTAAACCTCACCCTAACACTAACCCTGACCCTCACCCTCTCACTAGCCATCACCCTAACCCTAATCCTAACCCTAATCCTCATCCTAACCCTCACACTAACCCTAAGACTAACCCACACCCTAACCATAACCCTAAGACTAACCCACACCCTAACCCTAACCCTAACACTAAACCTCACCCTAAACCTAACCTTCACCCTAAACATATCCCTCACGCTGACCATCAACCTCAGCGAAACCCTAACCCTAACAGTCACACTCACCATAACCCTTAACCTAATCCTAATCCTAACCCTAAGCCTAACCCTCTCCCTCACTCTAACCCTCACCATATCCCTAACACTAAAACTAGCTCTAAACCTAACCCTCACCCTAAGCCTCACCCTAACCATAACTCTAACCCAAAACCCCACCCTCACCCTAACCCTAATCCTAACCCTAAACCTAAAGCTCACCCTAAACTTAATGATAAATCTCAACCGAACCCTCACAAGAACCCTTACCCTAATCCTAATCCTAACCCTAACCCTCGACCTAAACCTCCCCCTAACCCTAACACTAACCCTAAACCTCACCATCACCCTAACCCTAAACCTAAACCTAACTCTACACCTCACGCTAATCCTAACCTTAATCCTCACCCTCACCATAACTCTAACCCTAACGCTACCAATAAAACTAATCCTAACCCTAACCAAAACCCTAACCCTAATCCTAACCCTCATCCTCACCCTAACTGTAATCCTAATCATAATCCTCACCCTAACCCTAACCCTCACCATTACTGTAACCCTAACCCTCATCCTAACCCTCACCCTAACCATAAGCTTAAACCTGACCCTAACATTAACCCTAACTCTCACCCTCACCCTAGCCCTCACCCTAACACTAATCCTAACCCTAATCCTCATCCTAAACCTCACCCTAACCCTAACCCTAACCCTCACCCTAACACTAATCCTAACGATAACCCTCACTCTAACACTAATCCTAACACTCACCCTCAACCTCAGCCTAAACCTAAGCCTAACCCATCACTAACACTAACCATCACCCTCAACAAACCCTCACCTTAACCCTAACTCTAACACTAACACTAACCCTAACCCTCACACTCAGCCTCACTCTAAACCTAACTCTAACCCTAAACCTCACCCTCACCCTAACCCTACCCTAACCTAATCCTAAACCTCACCCTAAACCTAACCCTAAACATCAACTTCACCGTAGCTCTCACCCTAAACCTAATCCTAAACCTAACATTCATCCTAACCATAGCCATGACCCTAACCCTAACCCTCACCCTAACCCAAAACCTCACCCTCACCCTCTCCCGTAGCCCAACATTAAGCCTAACCCTAACATTAACCCTAACCCCCACAATCACCCTAAACCTAACCCTAATCCTCATCCTAACTCACACCCTCACCCTAACCCCCACCCTAACCCTAACCCTAAAACTAACCCTAACCCTAAACCTCACCCTCAGCCTCACCCTAACCCTAACTCTAACCCTAAACCTCAACCTCACCCTCACCCTATCCCTAACCCTAACCCTAAACCTCACCCTAAACCTATCCTTAAACCTCACCCTCACCCTAGCCCTAACCCTAATCCTAACTCTAACCCTCATACTAACCCTCCCCCTAAACCTAAGCCTAACACTGAACCTTACCCTAGACCTCACCCTCAACCTCACCCTCATCCTAACCCTAAGGCTAACCCTAAACCTAACCATAACACACACACTCACCCTCACCCTAAGCCTAAACCTATCCCTAACCCGAACCCTAAACCTCACCCTAACTCTTACCATAACCCTAAACCTAACACTATCACTAAACCTAACGCTCACCCTCAGCCTCACCCTAACCCTAACTCTAACCCTAAACCTCACCCTCACCTTAAACCTAACTCTAACCTTACCTAAACCCTAAACCTCACCCTAAAACTAAACCTAACCCTCAACCTCACCGTAACCTTAACCCTAAACCTAACCCTAACAATAACCCTAACCCTAATCCTAAACCTCACCCTAACCACAACCCTCACCCTAAACCAAGATCTCACCCTAACACTTAACCTCACCCTAACACTAACCCTAACCCTAACACTAACCCTCACACTAACACTAACTGTAACCCTAAGCCTAAACCTCAACTTAAGCCTCACCCTCACCCTAACGCTAACACTAAGCCTAACCCTAACAATAACACTAACCCTAACCCGAACCATCACCATCATCTTAGTCCTCACCCCCAACCTCTCCCTCAGCCTAACCCTAATCCTAAGCCTAACCCTCACCCTAACACTCTCACTCACCCTCACCCTAACCCTAATCCTAAACCTAAACCTATCCCTAAACCTCAACTTAACCCTCACCCTCACCCTAACCCTTACACTAACCCTAACCCTAAACCTCACCCTAACCCCAAATCTAACACTAACCCTAATAGTAACACTAACACTAAACCTAAAACTAACCCTCACCCGAAGCCTCCCCCTAACACTATATCTAATGCTAAACCTCACCCTCTGCCTAACCCTAACCCTAACTCTTAACCCCACACAAAACCTAAACCTAACCCTCACCCTCACCGTAAATCTAACCCTAACCCTAACAATAACACTAACCCTAAACCTAACACTAACCCTCACCCTTACCCTCAGCCTAACCCTAAGCCTAAGCCTAACCCTGAACCTAACCCCCACACTCACCATAACCCTTACCCTAATCCTAATCCTAACCCTAAGCCTAACCCTCACCCTCATCCTAATCCTCACCCTAACCCTAACTCTAACACTAACCCTAACCTTAACCCTCACCCTCAGCCATATCCTAACCCTAACTCTAACCCTAAACCTCACCTTAACCCTAACCCTAACACTAAACCTCACCCTAAACCTAACCCTAAACCTCACCCTGACCCTAGCCCTCACCCTAACCCTAATCCTAAACCTAAACCTCAACCTAATCCTCAACCTCACAGTAACCCTAACACTCACCCTCACCCTAACCCTAAACCTAACACTGAAGCTCAACCTAACCCTAACCCTCACCCTCACCATAACCCTTACACTAACCCTCACCCTAAACCTAAACCTAACCCTCACCCCCACCCTCACCCTCACCATAATTCTAACCCTAACTTTAACACTAAACCTAACCTTAACCATCACACTAACCATAATCCTCAGCCTAACCCTCATCCTCAGCCTAAACCTACTACAAAGCCTAACCCTCACACTCACCCTCACACTAACCCGAATCCTAAAGCTAGCCCTATCCCTAAACTTCAACCTAAACCTCACCCACACCCTAACCCTAACACTAACCCTAACCCTAAACCTCACCCTAACCCTCACCCTAACCCTAACTCTAATCCTAAACCTCACACTCACCCTCACCCTAACACTAAATTTCACGCTAAACCTCACCCTAACCATAACCCACACCCGCACTCTCAACCTCACCATAACTCTAACCCTAACCTTAACAATAACACTAACCCTAACAATAACCCTAACCCTAACCGTAATCCTCACCCTCAGCCTCAATCTCACCACTAACGTAACCCTAAGCATAACAATAACAATAACCAAAACCCTAACCCTAACCCTAATACTCACCCCCACCCTCACCCTCAGCCTAACCCTAAACCTCATCCTAAACCTAATCCTCAGCCTCACCCTCACCCTAATCCAAACCCTAAACCTAACCCTCACCCTAACCCTAAGCCGAACCCTAACCCTAACCCTAACCCTCACACTCACCCTTCCCCTCACCGTAACCCTAAACCTAACCCTAAAGCTCACCCTAACCCTAACTCTCACCCTCACCGTAACCCTAACCCTCATCCTAACCCTCACCCTAACTCTAACCCTAACCCTAAACCTCACCCAAATTCTAACCCTAACCCTCACTCTCACACGAGTCCTCATCCTAACCCTAATCCTAACCCTAATCCTCATCCTAACCCTCACCCTAAACCTAACCCTAACCCTAACACTAACACTCACACTCACCCTAAACCTTACCCTAATCCTAATCCTAAAACTAAGCCTAACCCTCACCCTCACCCTAACCCTCACTGTAACCCTAACTCAAACACTAAACCTAACCCTAAACCTCACCCTCAGCCTCACCATAACCCTAACTCTAACCCTAAACCTCAACCTCACCATACCCCTAAACCTAAACCTAAACCTAAAGCTCACCCTAACCCTAATCCTAAACCTCACCCTCACCCAAGCCCTCATCATAACCCTAATCCTAACCCGCACCCTAACCCTAACCCTCCTCCCTCACCCTCACCTTCAGCCTAACACTAACTCTAACCCTAACCCAAACCTAACCCTCACACTCACCCTAACCCTAACCTTAATCCTAATCCTAACACTAATCCTAAACCTCACCCTCACCCTAACCCTCACCTTAAGCCTAACCCTAATATTAATTCTAACCCTAACCTTAACACTAAACCACATCCTAAACCTAAACCTCACATTAACCCTAAAACTAATACTCAATCTAACCCTCACCCTCACGCTCACTCCAGACCTCACCCTAACCCTAACCCTCATCCTCACCCTAAACCTCTCACTAACCCTAATCTTAATCCTAACCCTAACCCTAACCCTAAACCTCAACCTAACCCTCACCCTAACCTTAACACAAACACTAACACTAAACCTTACCCTAATCCTAATCCTAACCATAATCCTAAACCTCACCTTAATCCTAAGTCTAACCCTAAACCTCACCCTCACCCTCACCCTAACCCTAACCTTAAACCTCACCCTAACCCTAACCCTAAACATCACCCTCACCCTAGCCCTCACCCTAACCCTAATACTTACCCTAACCCTCACCCTAACCCTCCCCATAACTATAACCCTACCCCTCACCCTAACCCTAAACCTCACCCTCACACTCACAGTCAGCCTAACCCTAAGCCTAACCCTAAGCCTAACCCTAAACCTAACCCTAACCCTCACACACACCTGCACCCTCACCCTCACCGTAATTCTAACCCTAACCCTAAACCTAACCCTCACCCTCACCCTAACCCTAACACTATCCCTAACACTAACCCTCACCCTAACACAATATCTAACCCTAAACCTCACCCTCACCCTAACCCTAACCCTAAACCTCACCCCCACACTCACCCTCACCGTAACTCGAACCCTAACCCTAACAATAACCCTAACCCTAACCCTAACCATCACCCTAACCTTAATCGTCACAGCTACCCTCACCCTCAGCCTAACCCTAAGCCTAAGCCTAACCCTCACCCTAATCCTCATACTCACGGCACCCTAACCCTAATCCTAAACCTAACACTATCCCTAAATCTCAACCTAACCCTCTCCCTCCCCCGAACCTTAACAATAACCCTAACCATAAACCTCACATTAACACTCCCCCTGAACCTAACTCTAACCCTAAAACTCATCCTCACCCTAACAATAAACCTAAACCTAACCCTAATCCTCACACCCACCCTCACCCTCAGCCTAACCCTAAACCTAACCCTAACACTAACCCTAACCCTAAACCAAACCCTAAACCTAACCCTAAACCTAACCCTAATCCTCAGCCTCACCCTACCCCTAACCAATCCCTAACACTAAACCTCACCCTAACTCTAAGCCTAACCCTAACACTAACCCTCACACTGACCCTCACCCTAACTCAAATCCTAAACCTAACCCTATCCCTAACCCTAAACCTTACCCTAACCCTCACCCTAGCCTTCACCCTAAATATAATCCTAACCCTAAACCTCATCCTAACCCTCACCCTAAACCTAACCCTCACCCTCATGCTCAGCCTAAGCCTAAGCCTAAGCCTAAGCCTAAGCCTAACCCTAACACTCACCCTATCCCTAACACTAACACTATCCCAAACTCTAACCCTAAACCTCACCCTCACTCTAACCCTACCTCTAATCCTAACCCTAAACCTAAACCTCATCCTAAACCTAACCCTAACCCTCACCGTCACCCTCACTGTAACAGTAACCCCAAACCTAACAATAACCCTAACCCTATTCCTAACCCTCACCCTAACCATAATCCTCACTCTAACACTTGCCCTCATCCTAACATTTACCCTCACCCTAACACGAACCCTACCAATAACACTAACGCTCACACTAACCCTAACTATCAACCTAACCCTAAAATGCACCCTAAAAATAACCCTAACGCTCAACCTCACCCTAGCCCTCACCATAACGCTAATCCTGGTCCGCATCCTAAACCTCACATTAACCCTTACACTAATCCTCAAACTAACCCTCACCCTCAACCTAAACATAAACCTAACCCTCACCCTAACCCTAACCCTCACCCTTAGTGTAACCCTCACCCTCAGCCTAACCCTCACCTTTACCCTTACCATCAACCCCACCCTAACTCTCACCCTAACACTAACCCTCACCCTAACCCTAACTCTACCCCTAAACCTCACCCTCACCCTAACCCTAATTCTAACCCTAACCCTAACTCTAAACTTTACCCTAAATCTAACCCTCAACTTCACCCTCACCTTAACCGTAACGCTAACCCTAACCGTAACGCTAACCCTAACCCTAACCTTAACCCTCACCCTAACCATAACCCTCACCCTAACATTAACCCTCACCTAACACTTACCCTCATCCTAACACTAACCATAACACTAACAGTAACCCTCAAACTAACCCTAAACCTCACCCTAATCCTAAACCTCACCCTAACCCTAACCCTAACTCTAAAACTCACCCCCAACTTAGACCTCAACCCAACCCTAATCCTAACACTCACCCTCACCCTAACCATAATCTTAACCCTAACCCTCAACCTAACCCTAACCCTCACCCTCACCATAACCCTAACCCTCATCCTAACCCTAACCCAAACCCTATCCCTAACTCTAAACCTTATCCTAAAACTAAACCTAACCCTCACCTTCACCCTATCCCTCAGCCTAACCCTAATCCTAATCCTCACCCTAACCCAAAACTTAACCGAACCGTGACTCTCACCCTAAACCTAACCCTAAGCTTCACCCTAACCCTTACCCTCACACTCACCCTCACTCTCAGCCTAACCCTAAGCCTAAGCCTAACCCTAATCCTAACCGTCACACTCACCCTAACCCTTACCCTAATCCTAATCCTAACCTTAAGCCTAACCCTCACCCTTAAACTCAACCCCACCCTAACCCTCACCCTAACCCTAACTCTAACACTAACACTAAACCTAAGGCTCAACCTCAGCCTCAACATACCCTAACTAACCCTGAACCTCATCTTCACCCTAACCCTAATTTTAACCCTAACCATACCACTAAACCTCACCCTCACCCTAACCCTAACCCTAACCCTAAACCTAAACCTCAACCTAACCCTAACCCTAAACGTCACCCTCTCCCTAGCCCTTACCTTAACCCTAAACCTAGCACTAACACTCATCCTAACCCTCCCCCTAACCCTAACCCTAACCCTCAACTTAACCCTAAACCTCACCCTCAAACTTACTCTCAGCCTAACCCTAAACCTAATCCTAAACCTAATCCTAACACACACACTCACCCTCATCCTAAACCTAATCCTATCCCTAAGCCTAACATTAACCCAAACACACCCCCTAACTCTCAATCTAAACCTAACCCTAACACTAACCCTAAACCTAACCCTCAACTTAAACCTCACTCTAACCCTAAATCTAACCCTAAAACTCACCCTCACACTAACCCTAACTCTAAACCTAACCCAAAACGTACACCTCACCCTAAACCTAAACCTCACCCTCACTCTCAACCTCAACATAACTCTAACCCTTACCCTAAAAATAACATTAACACTAACCCTTACCCTAACCCTAAACATAACCTTCACCCTTAGCCTCAACCTCACCGCAAACTTAACCCTAACCATAACACTTAAAATTACCCTATCCCTAACCCTAATCCTCATCCTCAACCCCACCCCCACCCTCACCCTCAGCCTAACATTAACCCTAACATTAACCCTAGCCCTCACTATAACCCTAAACCTAACCCTAACAATAACCCTAACACTAACCCTAATCCTAACCCTCACACTCACCTTAACCCTAAACCTAACACTAACCCTCACCATAACCCTAACCCTCACACTTACTGTAATCTTAACCCCCAACCTAACCCTCACCCTAACACTAACCCTAACCCTGAACCTCACCCTAACACTAACACTAAACCTCACCCTCAACCTAGCCCTCACCGTAACCCTAATCCAAACCCTAATCCTCATCCTAACCCTCAACCTAAACCTAACCCTAAACCTCAACCTAACCCTAAACCTAACCTGAAACCTCACCCTCACCCTAACCTGAACCGTAACCCTAGCCCTAAACCTCTCCCTAACCCTAATCCTAAACTTCACCCTCACGGTAGTCCTTACCCTAACCCTAATCCTAACTCTAAACCTCATCGTAACCCTCCCCCTATCCCTAAACCTAACACTATACCTAACCCTAACCCTCACCCGGACCCTAACCCTATCCCTAAACCTCACCCTCACCCTAACCCTAACTCTAAACCTAACCCTAACACTAAACTTCAACCTATCCCGAACCCTAACACTCATTCTAACCCTCACCCTAACCCTAACCCTAAACATCACACTAACCCTAATCCTCACCCCCACACTCACCCTCAGCCTAAGCCTAAGCCTAACCCTAGCCCTAACAATCACACTCACCCTCATACTAACCCTAATCCTAACCCTAACCCTAACCCTAAACCTCAACCTAACCCTCACCCTAACCTTAACACAAACACTAACCCGAAAACTTACCCTAATCCTAATCCTAACCCTAATCCCAAACCTCACCCTAAGCCTCACCTTAACCCTAAGTCTAACCCTAAAACTTACGCTCACCCTTACCCTAACCCTAATCCTAAACCTCACACTAACCCTAACCCTAAACATCAACCTGACCCTAGCCCTCACCCTAACCCTAATCCTAACCCTAACCCTCACCCTAACCCTCCCCATAACTATAACCCTAACCCTCACCCTAACCTTAACCCTCACCCTCAACCTCACAGTCAGCCTAACCCTAAGCCTAACCCTAAGCCTAAATCTAAACCTAACCGTAACCCTCACAGTCACCCTCACGCTCACCCTCACCGTAATTCTATCCATAACCCTAACCCTAACCCTAAACCTCACCCAAACCCTAACCCTAAACCTAACCCTCACCCTCACCCTAACCCTAACACTATCCCTAACACTAACCCTCACCCTAACCCAATATCTAACCCTAAACCTCACAATCACCCTAAACCTAACCCTAAACCTAAACCCCACCCTAACCCTAAACCTAATCCTCACCCGAAAGCTCACCCTCAGCCTCAGTCTAACCCTAAGCCTAAGCCAAACCCTCACCCTAATCCTCATACTCACGGCACCCTAACCCTAACCCTAAACCTAACCCTAAACCTCAGACTCACACTAACCCTAACCCTAATCGTAATCCTAAACCTAACCCTAACCCTCACACTCACCCTAACCCTCACCTAAACCTAACCCTAATCCTAACATTAACCCTAAACCTAACACTCACCCTTAACCTCACCCTAAACCTAACTCTAACCCTAAACCTCAACCTCAACCTAATCCTAAACCTAACCCTAACCCTAAACCTCATCCTAACACTAACCCTAAACCTAACCCTCACCCTTGCCCTTACCTTAAGCCTAATCCTAACCCTAACCCTAATCCTAACCCTCTCACTAACCCTAACCCTAACCCTCACGCTATACCTAACCCTCACCCTCAACCTCACCCTCAGCCCAACCCTAAACCTAACCCTAACACACACACTCACCCTCACGCTAACCCTAATCCTATCCCTAACCCTAACCCTAACTCAAACCCTCCCCCTAACTCTCACTCTAAACCTAACCCTAATACTAACCCTAAACCTCACCCTCAACATAACCCTCACCCTAACCCTAACTCTAAACCTAAACCTAACCCTCTCACTAACACTGACTCTAAACCTAACCCAAACCCTAAACCTCACCATAAACTTAACCCTCACCCTCACCCTCAACCTCACCATAAGTCTAACCCTAACCCTAACAATAACACTAACCTTAACCCTAACCCTAACCCTAACCATAACCCTCACCCTCAGCCTCACCCTCACTGCAAACTTAACCCTAACCATAACACTAACAATAACCCTAACCCTAATCATAATCCTCACACCCACCCCCACCCTCACCCTCAGCCTAACCCTAACCCTAACAATAACGCTAATCTTAACCCTCACCATAAACCTAACCCTAACCCTAACAATAACCCTAACTCTACCCCTAATCCTATCACCCTCACCCTAACCCTAATCCTAAAACTAACCCTCACCCTAACCCTAACCTTAACCCTAACCCTAACCCTAACCCTAACCCTAACAATTACTGTAACCCTAACTCTCAACCTAACCATCTCCCTAAACCTAACCCTAACCCTAAACCTCACCCTAACACTAACCCAAACACCGTCCTCACCCTAGCCCTCACCCTAACCCTAATCCTAACCCTAATCCTCATCCTAACCCTCACCCTAACCCCAACCCTAAAGCTCACCCTAACCCTAACCCTAACCTTAAACCACAACCTAACCCTAACCCTCACCCTAACCCTAAACTTAACCTGAAATCTAACTCTCAACCTAACCCTAACACTAACCCTCACCCTAACCGTAAACCTCACCCTCTCCCTCACCCTCAGTGTAATGCTTAGCCTAACCCTAACCCTAAAATTACCCCTCACACTCACCCTAACGCTTACCCAAATCCTAATCCTAACCCTAATCCTAACCTTAACCCATAGCCTCAACTTAAACCTAAGTCTAACCCTAAACCTCACACTCACCCTAATCCTAACCCTAACCCTAACCATAAACCTCACCCTAACGCTAACCCTAAACATCACCCTCACCCTAGCCCTCACCCTAAAGTTAATCCTAACCCTAACCCGCATCTTAACCCTCCCAATAATCCTTACACTAACCCTCACCCTAACCCTAAACCTCACACTCACCTTTACCTTACTCTAATCCTAATCCTAACCCTAAGCCTTACCCTCACCCTCAACTAAACCTCACCCAAACCCTAACTCTAACACTACCCCTAACACTAACCCACAACTTCAGCCTCAACCTTACCCTAGCTCTAACCCTCAAACTCACCCTCAGCCTAACCCAAAGCCTAACCCTAACCCTCACCCTAACCTTAAATCTAACCATCACCCTAACCCTAAACCTCACCCTCAACCTCACACTCAGCCTAAACCAAAGCCTTAGCCTAACCCTAACCTTACCCTCACCCTCACACTAGCCCTCACCCTAACAATAATCCTAACCCTATCCCTCATCCTAACCCACACCCTATCCCTAACCCTAACTATCACCCTAACCCTAATCCTCATCCCCACCCTCACCCTCAGCATAACCATAACCCTAAGCCTAACCCTAACCCTAACAATCAGATACCCTAATCCTTACCTAACCCTATCCCGAAACCTCAACCTAACCCTCACCCTAAACTTAACCCTAACACTAAGCCTAACCCTAAGCCTTGATCTAACCCTCCCCCTAACCCTAAATATAATCCTAAAACTCACCCTCACCCTAACCCAAATCCTAACCCTAACCCTCACCCTAAACCTAACCCTCAACCTCACTGTGACCCTAACCCATATCCTAACCCTCACCCTAACCCTAACCCTAAACCTCACCCAAACACTAATCCCAACCCTCACCCTCAACCTAGTCCTAAACCGAACCCTAATCATAACCCTAATCCTCATCCTAACCATCACACTAACACTAACCCTAACCCTCACCCTAATCCTAAGCCTAACCCTAAACCTCAACCTAACCCTAACCCTCACCCTCACTGTAACCTTAACTCCAACCCTCACCCTAACCCTAAACTTAACCCGAACTCTAACTCTCACCCTAACCCTACCCATAACTCTCACCCTAACCCTAATCATTAACCTCACCCTCACCCTAAGCCTAAGCCTAACCCTACACCTAACTCTAACCCTAACCTTAACCCTCACCATAACACTAAACTTAAACCGAACCCTAACTCTCACCCTAACCCTTCCCCTAAATCTCACCCTAACCCTAATGCTCACCCTTAACCTCACACTAAGCCTAACTCTAAGCGTAAACCTAACCCTAACCCTAACTCTCACACTCACCCTAATACTTACCCTAATCCTAAAAAGAACACTAAGCCTTACCCTCAACCTCAACCTAACCCTCACCGTAACCATAATTCTAACACTAACCCTAACCCTCACCCTCAGACTCACCCTAACCCTAACTCTAACTCTAAACCTCACCCTCTCCCTAACACTAACCCTAAACCTAACCCTAAACCTCACCCTAACCCTAACCCTAAACCTCACCCTCACCCTAGTCCTCACCCTAACCCTAATCCTAACCCTAACCGTCATCCTAACTCTCACCCTAACACTAAACCTAACCCTAACACTCACCCTAACCCTAAACTTAACAGGAATGCTAACTCTCACCCTAATCCTAACCCTAACACTCACCCTAACCCTAACCCTCACCTTCAGCCTAACACTAAGACTAAATGTAACCCTAACTCTAACCCTCACACTCACCATAAACCTAACCCTAATCCTAATCCTAACACTAATCCTAATCCACACCCTCACCCTAACCCTCACCTTAAGCCTAACCCTAATATTAATCCAAACCCTAACCCCAACCCTAAACCTCATCTTCACCCTAAACCTCACACTAACACTAACACTAATCCTCAATCTAACCCTCACCCTCATCCTCACCCTAGCCCTCACCCTAACCCTATCCCTCATCCTCGCCCTAAACCTCACACTAACCCTAACACTAATCGTCAGTCTAACCCTCACCCTTACCCTACCCCTAAACCTAACCCTCACCCTGACCCTAACCCTACCCCTAAACCTCACCCTCAACCTAAACATAACTCTAACCCTAACCCTAACACTAAACCTCACCCTATCCCTAACCCTAACCCTCACACTCAACCTCATGCTCAGCCTAACCCTAAGCCTAACACAAACCCTAACCCTAACACTCAGCCTAACCCTAAACCTAACTCTAACAATAAACTTCACACTCACCTGCACCCTCACTGTCACTGTAATTCTAACCCTAAACCTAACCCTAACCCTAAACCTAACCCTAACCCTAAACCTCACCCTAACTCTAACCGTAACCCTCACCCTTACAGTAACTCTAAACCTAACCTTAACCCTAACCCTAAACCTCACCCTAACCCTAACCCTAAACCTAACCCTAACCCTCCCAATAACCCTATATCTAACCCTAAACCTCACCCTCACCCTAACCTTAACACTAACCCTAAACCTAACCCTCATCCTAACCCTCATCCTAACCCTATATCTAACCCTAAACCTGACCCTCACCCTCACCCTAACCCTAACCCTAACTCTAAACCCCACCCTAACCCTAACCCTAACCCTCACCCGCACTCTCACATTCACCAGAATTCGAACCCTAACCCTAACAATAACACTAACCCTAACCCTAACCATCACCCTAACCCTAATCCTCACCCCCACCCCCACCCTCAGCCTAAGCCTAACCCTCACGCTAACCCTCATACTCACACTCACCGTAACCCTAATCCTAACCCTAACCCTATCCCTAACCTCAACCTACCCCTCACCCTCACCCTAAAACTAACCCTAACCCTAAACCTCACCCTAACCCTCCCCCTAACCCTACCTCTAAACCTAAACCTCACCCTCACCCTAACCCTAACCCTAATTCTAACCCTAAACCTCATCCTAAACCTCACCCTCACCTTAAACCGTACTCTAACACTGACCCTAAACCAAAACCTCATCCTAAACTTAAACCTAACCCTCACCCTCACCATAACTGTAACCCTAACCCTAACAATAACACTAAACCTAGTCCTCACCCTCACCCTAACCATAACCCACACCCTAACCCTCACCCTAAACCTAACCCTAATCCTAAACCTCACCCTAACACTAACACTAAACCCTCAACCTAGCACTCACCCTAACCCTAATCCTAACCCTAATACTCATCCTATCCCTCACACTAACCCTAACTCTAAACCTCACCATAACCCTAACCCTAACCAACAACCTAACCCTAACCCTCACCATAACCCTAACCCTAACACTCACCCTCATGCTCAGCCTAAGCCTAAGCATAAGCCTAAGCCTAACCCTAACCCTCAACCTATCCCTAACCCTAACACGATCACTAACTCTAACCCTAAACCTCACCCTCACCCTAAACCGCACTCTAACCCTGACCCTAAACCTAAACCTTATCCTAACCCTAAACCTAACCCTCACCCTCACCATAACTGTAACCCTAACCCTAACAATAACACTAACCCTAATCCTCACCCTCACCCTAACCAGAACCCTCACCCTAACCCTCACCCTAAACCTAACCCTAATCCTAAACCTCACCCTAACACTAACACTAAACCCTCAACCTAGCACTCACCCTAACCCTAATCCTAACCGTAACCCTCATCCTAACCCTCCCCATAACCCTAACCCTAACCCTGACCCTAAACCTAACCCTCAGCCTCACCCTCAGCCTATCCCTAAGCATAAACCTAAGCTTAAGCATAAACCTAACCCTAAACCACACACTCATCCGCACTCTCACCCTCAACCTAACCCTAACCCTAAACCTAAACCTCACCCTGACCCTAACCTGAACACTAACCCTAAACCTAACCCTCAACCTAACCCTCTCCCTAACCCTATATCTAACCCTAAACCTCACCCTCACCGTAAACCTAACCCTAAACCTAAACCCCACCCTAACCCTAAACCTAACCCTCACCCGCACGCCCACCGTCACCAAAAATCAAACCCTAACGCTAACAATAACACTAACCCTAACGCTAACCATCACACTAACCCTAATCCTCACCCCCAGCCTCACCCTCAGCCTAAGCCTAAGCCTAAGCCTAACGCTCACCCTAAGCCTCATACTCATGCTCACCCTACCCCTAATCATAAACCTAACCCTATCCCTAAAATTCAACCTAACCCTCACCCTCACCCTAACCCTAACACTAAACCTAACCGTAACCCTCACCCTAAACCTCCCCCTAACCCAATATCTAATGCTAAACCTCACCCTCATACTAAACCTAACCCTAACCCTAAACCTAAACCCCACCCTAACCCTAAACCTAACCCGAAACCTAACCCTCACCCGCACCCGCACCCTCACCCTCACCGAAACTCAAACCCTAACCCTAACAATAACACTAACCCTAACCATAAACATCACAATAACCCTAATCCTCACCCCCACCCTCACCCTCAGCCTAACCCTAAGCCTAAGCCTAACCCTCACCCTAAGCCTCATACTCATGCTCACCCTAACCCTAATCCTAAACCTAACCCTATGCCTGAACCTCAACCGAACCCTCACCCTCACCCTAACCCTAACACTAACCCAAACCCTAAACCTCACCCTAACCCTCCTCCTAAACCTAACTCTAACCCTAAAACTCATCATCACCCTAACAATAACCCTAAGCCTAACCCAAATCCTCAGCCCCACCCTGACCCTCATCCTAAACCTAACCCTAAATCTAACACTAACCCTAACACTAAAACTCACCATATCCCTAACCCAAACCCTCACACTCAACTGCATGCTCAGGCTTACCCTAAGCCCAACACTAAACCTAACCCTAACCCTCACACTCACCCTAACCCTTAAGGTATTCCTAATCTGAACACTAAGCCTTACACTCACCCTCACCCTAACCCTCACCATAACCCTAACTCTAACACTAACCCTAACCTTAACACTCATCCTAACCCTAACCCTAACTCTAACCCTAAACCTCACACTAACCTGCACCATCACTGTCACTGTAATTCTAACCCTAACACTAACCCTAACCCTAAATCTCACCCTAACCCTAACCCTAAACCTAACCCTAATCCTCACCCTAACCCTATATCTAACCCTAAACCCCACCCTCACAATAAACCTAACACTAACCCTAACACTAACCCTCACCCTAACCCTCCCCATAACCCTATATCTAACCCTAAGCGTCACCCTCACCCTAACCCTAACACTAACCCTAACCCTAAACCCCACCCTAACCCTAACCCTAAACCTCACCCGCACTCTCACCTTCACCGTAACTCGAAACCTAACCCTAACAATAACACTAACCCTAACCCTAACCCTCACCCTAAACCTAATCCTCACCCTCACCCTCACCCTCAGCCTAACCCTAAGCCTAAGCCTAACCCTCACCCTAACCCTCATACACATGCTCAACCTAACCCTAATCCTAACCCTAACCCTATCCCTAAACCTCAACCTAACCCTCACCCTCACCCTAACCTTAACACTAACCCTAACCCTAACCCTCACCCTAACCCTCCCCCTAACTCTATATATAACCCTAAACCTCACCCTCACCCTCAACCTAACCCTAACACTAAACCCCAACCTAACGCTAAGGCTAACCCTCACCCGCACCCTCACCGTCACCATAACACAAACCCTAATCTTAACAATAACACTAAACCTAACCCTAACCATCACCCTAACCCTAATCCTCTCCCCCACGCTGACCCTCAGCCTAACCCTAAGCCTAACCCTCACCTTAAGCCTCATACTCATGCTCAACCTAATCCTAATCCTAAACCTAACCCTATCCCTAAACCTCAACCGAACCCGAACCCTCACCCTTACCCTAACACTAACCCTAACCCTAAAACTCACACCAACCCTCCCCCTAATCCTAACTCTAACCATAAAACTCACCATCACCCTAACAATAACCCTAAGCCTAAACCTAATCCTCAGCCCCACCCTCACCCTCATCCTAACCCTAACCCTAACTCTAACCCTAACCCTAACTCTAAACCTCACCATATCCCTAACCCTAATCCTCACACTCAACCTCATGCTCAGCCTTACCCTAAGCCTAACACTAACCCTAAACCTAAGCCTCACACTCACCCTAAACTTACCCTATTCCTAATCCTAACACTAAGCCTTACACTCACCCTCACCCTACTCCCTCACCATAACCCTAACTCTAACACTTACCCTAACCCTAACACTGAGCATAACCCTAACCCTAACTCTAAACCTAAACCTCACACTAACCTGCACCCTCACCGTCACTGTAATTCTAACCCTAACTCTAACCATAACCCTAAACCTCACCCTAACCATAACCCTAACCCTAACCCTAACCCTCAACCTAACTCTAACCCTCACCTTCACTGTAACCCTTACACTAAACCTCACTCTAACCCTAAACTTAACCTTAACCCTAACTCTCACCCTAACCCTAACCCTAACACTCATCCTAACCCTAACCCTCACACTCACCCTCACCTTCAGCCTAACACTAAGCCTAACACTAACACTCACACTCACCCTGAACCCAACCCTAATCCTAATCCTAACACTAACCCTAAACCTCACCCTCACCCTAACCCTCACGTTAAGACTAACCCTAACATTAATCCTAACGCTAAACCTAACCCTAAACCTCATCCTCACCTAAACCTCACACTAAACCTAACACTAATCCTCAATCTAACCCTCAACCTCACCCTCACCCTAGCCCTCACCCTAACCCTAACCCTCATCCTCACCCTAAACCTCACACTAACCCTAACACTAATCCTCAAACTAACCCTCAAACTCACACTCACCCTAACCCTAAACGTCACCCTAAACCTAACCCTCACCCTTGTCATAACCCTGACCCTCAGCCTAACTTTCACCTTTACCCTTACCGTCACCCCCACCCTAACCCAAACCTACCCTTAAACCTCACCCTCACCCTAACCCTAACTCTAACCCTAAACCTAACATTAACCTTACCTTATCCCTAACCCTCAAACTCATGCTCAGCCTAACTCTAAGCCCAAGCTTATCCCTTACCCTAAACTTAACCCTCATCATAGCCCTCACCATAACCCTAAGCCTAACACTAACCCTCATCCTAACACTCACCCTAACCCTAACCATAACCATCACCCTAACCCTAATCCTCACCCCCACCCTCGCCATCAGCCTAACCCAAAGCCTAAGCCTAACCCTAACCCTCACACTCACCCTCAACCTAAACCTAATCCTAACCCTAAGCCTAAACTTAACCCTATCCCTAAACCCCAGCCTAACCCTAACCCTAACCTTAACCCTAACACCCTAACATTAACGCTCGACCTAACCTTCCAACATTAAATCTATCACTAAACCTCACCCTCACCCTAACTCTAATCCTAAACCTAACCCTAAACCTCACCCTAACCCTATCCCTAAACCTCACCCTCACCCTCACCCTCACCCTGACCATAACTCTAACCCTAACGCTAAAAATAACACTAATCTTATCCCTAAACCTAACCCTAAACCTAACCCTAAACCTAACACTCACCCTAACCATAATCTTAACACTAAGCCTCATCCTAACCCTAACCCAAACCCTACCCCTAACCCTACACCTTACCCTAACACTAACCCTAAAACTCACCCTTACCTTAGCCTTCACCCTAACCCTAATCCTAACCCTAACCCTCATCCTAACCCTCCCCATAACCCTAAACCTCACCCTCACCCTAACCCTAACCCTCACCCTCACCCTCACCCTCAGCCTAACCTTAAGCATAACCCTAAACCTAACCCTAACCCTCACACTCCCCCTAACCCAAACACTAATCGTAATCCTAACCCTAACCCTAACCCTCAACCTTATCCTAACATTCACCCTCACCCTCACTCTCAGCCTAACCCTAAGCCTAAGCCTAACCCTAACCCTAAATCTGACACTCACCCTAACCCTTAAACTAATCCTAATCCTAAACCTAAGCCTAACCCTAACCCTAAACCTCAACCTCACCTTTACCCTAACTCTAACCCTAAACCTCGCCCTCACGCTAAACATAACTCTAACTTTAACCCTAACACTAAAACTCACTCTTTACCTAACCCTAACCCTCAACCTCACCATAAACCCAACTGTAACCCTAACCCTAACAATAACACTCACCCTCACCGTAACCCTAATCCTAACACTAACCCTCACCATAACCCTAACCCTCACCCTCACAGTAACACTAATCCCCATCCTAACCCTCACCCTAACCCTAACCCTAAACCTAAACCTTACCTTAACACTAACCCTAACCCTCACCCTCACCCTAGCCCTCACCCTAACCCTAATTCTAACGCTAACCCCAAATTTAAACGCACCCTTACTCTCACCCCAACCCTAACTCTAACCCTCACCCTAACCCTAATCCTCACACTTACTCTCACCCACAGCCTAACTCTAAGCCTAAGTCTAACCCTAACCCTAACCCTCACACTCACCCTTACCATACCCAATCCCTAATCCTAACTCTAAGCCTAACCCTCACCCTCACCCAAACCCTAACTCTAAAACTAACCTTAACACAAAATCTCAACTTCAGCATCAACCTTACCATAACTCTAACCCTAAATCTCACCCTCACCCTAACCCTAAACCTAAACCTAAACCTCACCCTAAACCTAACACTAAACCTAACCCTCACCCTAGGCGTCATCCTAAAACTAATCCTAACCCTAACCCTAATCCTAACCCTCCCCATAACCCTAACCCTAACCCTCACCCTAACCCTAACCCTCACCCTCACCCTCACCCTCAGCCTAACCTTAAGCCTAACCCTAAACCTTAACTTAACCCTCACACTCCCCGTAACCCTAACCCTAATCGTAATCCTAACCCTAACCCTAACCCTCACCCTCACCCTAAACCTCACCCTAACCCTAACTCTAACCCTAACATTAACCCTAAACCTAACCCTCAAACTCAGCCTCCCCCTAACCCTAACTCCAACCCTAAACATCAACCTCACCCTTTCCCTAACCCTAACCCTAAAGATAAACCTCACCCTAAACCTCACCCTCACCCTAGTCCTTACCTTAACCCTAATCCTAAACCTAACCCTCATCCTAACCCTCCCCCTAACCGTAACCCTAACCCTCAACCTAAACGTAACACTACACTCAACCTCACCGTCACCCTAACCCTAAGCCTAACCTTAAACCTAACCCTAAAAAACACACTCACCCTTACCCTAACAATAATCCTATCCCTAACCCTAACACTAACCCAAACCTTTTCCCTAACACTCACTCTAAACCTAACCCTAACACTAACCCTATCCCTAACCCTCTACCTAAACCTCACCCTAAACCTAACTCTAACCCTAAACCTCATTGTCACCCTAACACTAACTCTAACTCTAAACCTCAACCTAACCCTAACCCTAACACTAACCCTAAACCTAAACCTCACCCTAACCCTAAACATAAACATAACCCTCACCCTAGCCCTCACCCTAACCCTAATCCTAACCCTAACCCTCATCCTAACCCTCCCCATAACCCTAACCCTAAACCTCACCCTAACCCTAACCCTCACACTCACCCTCACTCTCAACCTAACCCTAAGCATAAACCTAAGCCTAACCATACTCTTAACCCTAAACTTCACACTCACCCGCACCCTTACCCTCACCGAAATTCTAACCCTAACCCTAAACCTCACCCTAACCCTAACCTTACACCTAACCCTAACCCTCACCCTCACACTAACCATAATACAAACCCTAACCCTAACCCTCACGCTAACCCTTCCCCTAACACTATATCTAACCCTAAACCTCATCCTCATTCTAAAACTAACACTAATTCTAAACTCCACCCTAAGCTGAAGCCTAAACCTCACCCCCACCCTCTCCATCACCGTAACTCAAACCCTAACGCTAACAATAACACTAAACCTAACCCAAACCATCACCCTAACCCTAATACTCACGCCCACCGACACCTTCAGCATAACCCTAAGCCTAAGCCTAACCCTCACCCTAACCTTCATACTCATGCTCACCCTAACCCTAATCCTAAACCTAACCCTATCGCCAAACCTCAAACTAACCCTCACCCTCACCCTAACCCTAACACTAACCCTAACCTTAAACCTCACCCAAACCCTCCCCCAAAACCTAATTCTAACCCTAAATCTCACCCTCACACTAACAATAACCCTAACCCTAACCCTAATCCTCACCCTCACCCTCACCCTCATCCTAACCCTCACCCTAGCACTCACCATAACCCGACTTCTAAACCTCAAACTCACCCTAACCCTAAGCCTCATGCTCACCCTAAACCTAACACTAACCCTACCCCTTACACTAATCCTCAATCGAACCTCACCCTAACACTAACTTTAACCCTAAACCTAAACCTAAACCTCACTCTAACCCTAACCCTAAACCTCACCCTCACCCTAGCCCTCACTCGGACCCTAATCCTAACCCTCATCCTAAACCTCACCCTAACAATAACCCTAACCCTAACCCTCAAACTAACCCTAACCCTCACCTTCACTGTAACCCTTAACCTAACCCTCACCCTAACCCTAATCTTAATCCGAACCCTAACTCTCACCTTAACCCTAACCCTCACCCTGACCCTCACCCTAAACCTCACCCTAACCCTAACCCTCACCCCCACCCTAAACCTATCCCTAAACCTCACCCTCAACCTAACCCTAACTCTAACCCTAACCCTAAAATTAAACCTCACCCTATCCCTAACCCTAACACTCACACTCAACCTCAAGTTCAGCCTAGCCCTAAGCTTAACAAAAACCCTAATCCTAACCCTCACACTCACAATAACCCTTACCCTAATCCTAATCCTAACACTAAGCCTTACCCTCACCCTCACCCTAACCCTCACTATAACTCTAATTCTAACACTAACCCTAACCCTAACACTCAGCCTAACCCTAACCCTAACCCTAACCCTAAACCTCACACTAACCTACACCCTCAACCTCACTGTAATTCTAACCCTAAACTTAACCCTAATCCTAAACCTCACCCTAACCTTATCCCTAAACCTAACCCTAACCCTAACCCTTCCCCTAACGCTATATCTAAACCTAAACCTCATCCTCACCATAACCCTAACACTAACCCTAAACCTAACCCTCACCTTAACCCTCACTCTAACCCTCATCTTCACCGTAACATGAACCTTAACCCTAACAATAACACTAACCCTAAGCCTATCTATCACCCTAACCCTAATCCTCAAGCCCACCCTCCCCCTCAGCCTAATCCTGAGCCTAAGCCTAACCCTTAACCTCACCCTCACCCTCAACCTAGCCCTCACCCTAACCCTAATTCTAACCCTCACCCTCACCCTAACCCTAACCCTCATCCTCACCCTAAACTTCACACTAACCGTCACTCTAACCCTAATGCTCAATCGAACCCTCACACTAACCATAACCATAACCCTAAACCAATAATCCTAACCCTCACCCTTATCTTAATCCTCACCCTCAGCCTAAACCTCTCGTTTACCCTTAACATCATCCTCATCCTAACAATAAAACTCATCCTAACCCTCACCCTAACCGTATACATAACCATCACCCTAACCCTAACCCTCACCCTCAACCTCACGCTCAGCCTAAACCTAAGCCTAAGCCTAACCCTTACCCTTACACTAACCCTCACACTAACCCTCACCCTAACCATCACCCTAACCCTAATCCTCACCACCACCCTCACCCTCAGGACAACCCTAACCCTAAGCCTAAGCCTAACCCTAACTCTCACATAGCCTTACCCTAACCCTAATCCTAACCCTAAACCTAAACCTCAACCTAACTCTCAACCTAACCTTAACCCTAACGCTAACCCTAACCCTAACCGTTGACCTAACCCTGCCCCTAACCCTAAATATAATCCTAACACTCACCCTCACCCTAACCCAAATCCTAACCCTAAACCTCACCCTAACCCTAACCCTCACCCTCACTGTAACCCTAACCCATATCCTAAACCTCAGCCTAAAACTAACCCAAAACCTCACCCAATCACTAATCCTAACACTCACCCACACCCTAGCCCTCACCCGAACCCTAATCATAACCCTAATCCTCATCCTAACCCTCACCCTAACACTTACACTAACCCTCACCCTAATCCTATGCCTAACCCTAACCCTCAACCTAACTCTAACCCTCACCCTCACTGTAACCCTAACCCTAACCGTCACTCTGACCCTAAACTTAACCTGATCCCTAACTCTCACCCTAACCCTACTCCTAACTCTCATCCTAACCCTAAAACTCACCCTCACCCTCAGCTTAACCCTAAGCCTAAGCTTAACCCTCACCCTAACCCTCACACACACCCTAAAAAAGTAATCCTAATCCTAACACTAAGCCTTACCCTCAACCTCACTCTAACCCTCACCGTAACCCTAACTCTAACACTAACCCTAACCCTGACCCTCACTCTCAGCCTCACCCTAACGCTAACTCTAAACCTAAACCTCACCCTCACCCTAACCCTAAACCTAAACATAAACATAAACCTCACCCTAACCATAAACCTAAACCTCACCCTCACCCTAGCCCTCACCCTAACCGTAATCCTAACCCAAATGCTCATCCTAACCCTCACCCTAACACTAAACCCAACCCTCACCCTCACCCTCACCCTCACCCTAACCCTAACCCTCAACCTAACACTAACCCTCACCCTAACCCTAAACTTAACCTGAACCCTAACTCTCACCCTAACCCTAACCCTAACAATCACCCTAACCATAACCCTCTCCCGCACCCTCACCTTCAGCCAAACACTAAGCCTAACCCTAAAACTAACCCTAACCCTCACACTCACCCTAAACCTACCCTAATCCTAATCCTAACACTAACCCTAAAACTCACCCTCACTTTCACCCTAACCCTAACATTAATCCTAACCCTAACCCCAACCCTAAACCTCATCCTCACCCTAAACCTCACACTAACCATAACAGTAATCCTCAATCTAACCCTCACCCTCACCCTCACCCTAGCCCTCACCCTAATCCTAACCCTCATCCTCACCCTAAACCTCACACTAACCCTAACACAAATCCTCAACCTAACCCTCCCCCTCACCCTAACCCTAACCCTCACTCTAAACCTAACCCTCACCCTTACCATAACCCTCACCCTCAGCCGAACTCTCACATATACCCTTACCGTCACCCCCACCCTAACACTCACCCTAACCCTAGCCCTCACCATTACCCTAACCGTACCGCTAAACCTCACCTTCACCCTAACCCTAACTCTAACCCTTACCCTAACACTAAAACTCACCCTGTCTCTAATCCTAACCCTCAGCCTAAACCTCATGCTCAGCCTAAACCTAAGCCTAAGCTTATCCCTTACCCTAAACTTCACCCTCACCCTAGCCCTCACTTTAACCCGAATCCTAACCCTAACCCTCACCCTAATCCTAACCATAACCATCACCCTAACCCTAATCCTCACACCCATCCTCACCCTCAGCATAACCCTAAGCCTAAGACTAACCCTAACCCTAACCCTCACACTCACCCTAACCCTAATCCTTACCCTAACCCTAACCCTAAACCTCAACCTCAACCTCAACCTAACCTTAACCTTAACCCTATCACTAACCCTAAATTGACCCTCGAACACTTCAACTAACCCTAAATCTAACCCTAACCCTCAACCTCACACTCATCCTCACCCTCACCATAACTCTAACCCTAACCCTAACAATAACACTAATCCTATCCCTAAACCTAACCCTAATCCTTACACTCACCCTCACCCCAACCATAATCTTAACCCTAACCCTCATCCTAACCCTAAACCAAACCCTAACCCTAACCCTAAATCTTACCCTAATCCTAACCCTAAACCTCACCCTAACACTAAACTTAACCGAACCCTAACTCTCACCCTAAACCTAAACCTAACCCTCAACTTAACCCTCACCCTCACCCTCACTCTCACTCTCAGCCTAACCCTAAGCCTAAGACTAACCGTATCCCTAACCCTCACACTCACCCTAACCCTTACCCTAATCCTAATCCTAACCCTAAGCCTAAACCTCACCCTCACCCTCACCCTCACCCTAACACTCACCCTAATCCTAACTCTAACACTAACCCTAAACCCAAACCTCAACCTCAGCCTCACCCCTACCCTAACTCTAAACCTAAACCTCAACCTCACCCTAACCCAAACTCTAAACCTAACCCTAAGATTAAACCTCACCCTAACCCTCACCCTCACCCTCACCCTCACAGTAACCCTAACCCTAACCCTAACCCTAACAATAACCCTCACCCTCACTGTAACCCTAATCCTAACCCTAACCCTCATCATAACCCTAACTCTCACCCTCAACTTAACTCTAACGCTCATCCTAACCCTCACCCTCACCCTAAACCTCACCTTAAACCTCCCCTAACCCTAACTCTAACCCTAAACCTCACCCTCACCCTAACCCTAACCCTAACTCTAACCGTAAACCTAACCCTAAACCTAACCGTCACCCTCAACCTCACTGTAACTCTAACCCTAACCTTAACAATAACACTAACCCTAACCCTAATCCTAACACTAACCATAACTCTCACCCTCAGCCTTACCCTCACTGCAAAACTAACCCTAACCATAACACTAACAATAACCCTAAACCTAACCCTAATCCTCACCCGCACTCTCACACTCAGCCTAACCCTAACCCTAAACCTAAACCTAACCCTAAACCTCAAAGTAACCCTAACCCTAACACTAACACTAACACTAACCCTAACCCTAAAACAAACCCTAAACCTAACCCTAATCCTCAGCTTCAACCTCACCCTAACCCAAACCCTAACACTAAACCTCACCTAAACCTAACCCTAACCCTAACCCTAACCCTCACACTCAACCTCACTCTAATCCAAATCCTAAACCTAAACCTATCCCTAACCCTCACCCTAGCACTCAACTTAACTCTAATTCTAACCCTCACCCTCACCCTAACCCTAACCCTCATCCTCACCCTAAACTTCACACTAACTGTAACCCTAACCTTAATGCTCAATCGAACCCTCACCCTCACTGTAACCCTAATCCTAACCCTAATCCTCACCAAAACCCTAATTCTCACCCTCACCTGTTACTTTAACCCGCATCCTAACCCTCACCCTAACCCTAACCCTAAACCTAAACCTAACCCTAACCCTAACCCAAAATCTCACCTTCTCCAGAGCCCTCACCTTATGCCTAATCCTAACCCTAATCCTCATCCTAAGCCTCACCATATCCCTCACCCTAATCCTAAGCCTAACCCTAACCCTCAACCTAACCCTAACCCTCACCTTCACTGTAACACTAACCCTAACCCTCACCCTAAACCTAAATTTAACCCGAACCCTAACTTTCACAAAAACCCTACCCCAAACTCTCACCCTAACCCTAACCATCAACCTCACCCTCATCCTAAGCCTAAGCCTAAACCTAAACCTAACCCTAAAACTAACCCTCACACTCACGCTAACCCTTACCCTAATCCTAATCCTAACACTAAGCCTTACCCTCATCCTCACCCTAACCCTCACCGAAACCCTAACTCTAACACTAACCCTAACCCTAACCCTCACCCACAGCCTCACCCTAACCCTAACACTAACCCTAAACCTCACCCTCACCCTAAACCTCACCCTATACCTAACCCGAAACCTCACCCTAACCCTATCCCTAAACCTCACCCTCACCCTAGCCATCCCCTTAACCCTAATCCTAACCCTAACCCACATCCTAACCCTCACCCTAACACGAAACTTAACCCTCAACCTAACCCTAACACTCACCCTCACTCTAACCCTTACCCTAACCCTCACCCTAACCCTAAACTTAACCCAAAACCTAACTCTCACCCTAACCCTAACTTTAACACTCACCCTAACCCTAACCCTCAACCTCACCCTCACCTTCAGCCTAACAGTAAGCCTAACCCTAACCCTAACCCTAACCCTCACACTCACCCTAACCCTAAACGAAATCCTAATCCAACACTAACTCTAAACCTCATCCTCAGCCTAACCCTAACCTTAAGCCTAACCATAATATTAATCCTAACCCTAACCCTAACCCTAAACCTCATCCTCACCCTAAACCTCGCATGAACCCTAACACTAATCCTCAATCTAACCCTCACCCTCACCCTAATCCTAACACTAACCCTCACCCTAAAACTAACCCTCACCCTTACCATAACCCTCACCCTCAGCCTAACCCTCACCTTTACCCGTACAGTCACCCCCACGCTAACCCTCATTCTAACCCTAAACCTCAACCTGACCCTAACCCTACCCCTAAAGCTCAACCTCAACCTAAGCCTAACTCTAACCCTAACCCTAACACTAAACCTTACCCTATCCCTAACCCTAAACCTCACCCTCAACATCATGCTCAGCCTAACCCTAAGACTAACCCTAACCCTAACCTTCACACTCACCCTAACACTTACCCTAATCCTAATTCTAACACTAAGCCTTACCCTCACCCTCACCCTAACCCTCACCATAACCCTAACTCTAACATTAACCCTAACCCTAACCCTCATACTCACCCTACCCCTAACTCTAACCCTAAATCTCACACTCACCCGCACCCTCAACCTCACCGTAATTCTAACCCTAACCATAACCCTAACCCTAAACCTCACCCTAACCCTAACCCTAACCGTAACCCTAACCCTCACCCTCACAGTAACTCTAACCCTAACCCTAATCCTAACCCTAAACCTCACCGTTACCATAACCCTCGCCCTAACTCTAACGCTAACCCTAACCCTCCCCCTAGTCCTATATCTAACCCTAAACTTCACCCTCACCCTAACCCTAACACTAACCCTAACCCTAACCTTCCCCCTAACCATATGTCTAACCCTAAACCTCACCCTCACCTTCACACTAACCCTAACCCTAAACCTAAACCCCACCCTAACCATATCCCTAACCCTCACCTGCACCCTCAACTTCACCATAACTCGAACCCTAATCCTAACAATAACACTAACCCTAAACCTAAACATCCCCCTAATCCTAATCCTCACCCCCACCCTCACCCACAGCCTAACCCTAAGCCCAAGCCTAATCCTCAGGCTAAACCTCGTACTCACGCTCACCTTAACTCTAACCCTAACCCTAACCCTATCCCTAAACAGCAAGCTAACCCTCACCCTTACCCTAACACTAACACTAACCCTAACCCTAAACCTCAACATAACTCTCCCCCTAACCCTAACTCTAACCCTAAACCTCACCCTCACCCTAACCCTAAACCTAACCCTAATCCTAAACCTCACCCTAAACCTTACCCTCACCCTCAACCTCAACCTCACTGTAACTCTAACCCTAACCCTAGCAATAACACTAACCCTAACCCTAATCCTAACCCTAACCATAACCCTCACCCTCAGCCTCACCCTCACTGCACACTTAACCCTAAAGATAACACTAACAATAACACTAACCTTAACCCTAACCCTAATCCTCACACCCACCCTCACACTCAGCCTATCCCTAACCCTACCCCTAATCCTAACCCTCAAGGTAAACCTAACCCTAACACTAACATTAAACCTAAACCAAACCCTAAACCTAATCTTAAACCTAAACCTAATCCTCAGCCTCAACCTCACCCTAACCCCAACCCTAACACTAACCCTCACCCTAAACCTAAGTCTCACCCTAACCCTAACCCTAACCCACACACTCACCCTCAACCTAACCCAAATCCTAAACCTAAACCTATCCCTAAACCTCACCCTAATTCTCACACGAGCCCTTGCCCTAAACCTAATCCTAACCCTAAACCTCATCCTGAACCTCACAATAACCCAAACCCTAACCATCTCCCTAACCCTAGCCCTAACCCTCACCCTCATGCTCGGCCTCAGCCTAAGCCTAAGCCTAAGCCTAACACTAACCCTCACCCTATCCCTAACCCTAACACTATACTTAACTCTAACCCTAAAAGTCTCCCTCACCCTAACCCTAACTCTAAACCTAAACCTCATCCTAACCCTAAACCTCACCCTAATCCTCACACTCACCGTAACAGTAACCCTAACCATAACAATAACAATAACCCTAACCTAACCCTATCCCTCACCCTTACCCTAACATTTACCCTCAACCTAACACAAACCCTAACGCAACACTAATGCTCACACTAACACTAACCATATTCCTAACCCTAAAACTCACTCTAACCCTAACCCTAACCCTCAAACTCATCCTAGCCCTCACCCCAACCCTAATCCTCATCCTAACCCTAAACCTCACACTAACCCTAACACTAATCCTCAATCTAACCCTCATCCTATCCCTAACCCTAACAATAACATTAACCCTATCGCTAAACCTCACCTTAACCCTAACCCTAACCCTAATCTTAAGCCTAACCATATACCTCAACCTAACACTAACCCTCACACTTACCGTAACCCTAACCCTAACCCTCACCCTAACCCTAAACTTAAACCGAACCCTAACTCTCACCCTAACCCTAACCCTAATACTCACCCTAACCCTAAACTTCACCCTAACCCTCACCTTCAGCCTAACACTAAGCCTAACCCTAACCCTAACTCTAACCCTCACACTCACCTTAAACCTTACCCTAATCCTAATCCTAACACTGAGCCTAACCCTCACCCTCACCCTAACCTTCAATGTAACCCTAACTCTAACCCTAACACTAACCCTAACCCTCACCCTCACCCTAACTCTAGCCCTAAGCCTAACCCTCAACCTAACCCTAACCCTCACCCTCACTGTAAACCTTACCATAACCATTACCCTAAGCAAAACTTCAATCGAAACCTAACTCTCACCCTAAACCTAACCCTAACCCTCAACCTAACCCTAACCCTCACCCTCATTGTAACCCTTACCATAACCCTCATCTAACCCTAAAATTAAACCGAACCCTAACTCTCACCCTAAACCTAACACTCACCCTAATCCTAACCCTCACCCTCACCCTCACCTTCAGCCTAACACTAAGCCTAACCTTAAACCTAACCCTAACCCTCACACTCACCCTAAACCTAACCCTAGTCCTAATCCTAACACTAATGCTAAACCTCACCCTCACCCTATCCCTCACCTTAAGCCTAACCCTAACATTAATCCCAACAATAACCCTAACCCTAAAACTTATCCTCACCATAAACCTCACCCTAACCCTAACACTAATCCCCAATCTAACCCTCACCCTCATCCTCACCCTAGCCCTCACCCTAACCCTAACCCTCATACTCACACTAAACCTCACACTAAACCAAACACTAATCCTCAATCTAACCCTCACCGTCACCCTAACACTAAACCTAACCCTCACCCTGACCCTAACCCTACCCCTAAACCTCACCCTCAACCTAACCCTAACTCTAAAGGTAATCCTAACACTAAACCTCACTCTATCCAGAACCCTAACCCTCACAATCAAACTCATGCTCAGCCTAACCCTAAGCCTAACTCTAACCCTAACTCTAACCCTCACACTCACGCTAACACTTCCCAAAATCCTAATACTAACACTAAGCCTTACCCTGACCCTCACCCTAACCCTCACTATAACCTTAACTCTAACACTAACCCTAACCCTAACACTCAGCCTAACCCTAACCCAAAACCTCACCCTAACCCTAACTCTAACCCTAAACCTAAATCTCACCCTAACCCTAACCCTAACCCTAACCGTCACCATCACCATAACCGTAAACTAACCTTAACCCAAACAATAAACCTAAGGCTAAACCTCACCCTAACCATAACCCTCACCCTAACACTTACCCTCACCCTAATACTAACCCTAACCCTAATATGAACCCTCACACTAACCCTAACCATCACCCTAACCGTAAATATAACCATCACCCTAACCCTAAACCTCACCCTCAACCACACGCTCAGCCTAAACCTAAGCCAAAGCCTAACCCTTATCTAACTCTCACTCTCAACCTAGCCCTCACCCTAACCCTAATCCTAACGCTATCCCTCATCCTAACCCTAACACTAACCCTAGCCCTAACCATCACCCTAACCCTAATCCTCACCCCCAACCTCACCCTCAGCCTAACCATAACCCTAAGCCTAACCCTGACCTTAACCCTCACATACCCGCACCCTCACCCTAACCCTAACCCTAAACCTCAACCTAACCCTCACCCTAACCTTATGCCTAACGCTAACCCTAACCCTCAACCTAAACTTCCCCCTAACAATAAATCTAACCCTAAAATTCACCCTCACACTAACCCAAATCCTAACCCTAAACATCACACTTACCCTAACCCTCACACTCACTCTAACCCTAACCCTCATCCTAACCCTCACCCTAACACTAACGCTAAACCTAAACTTCACCCAAACACTAACCCTAACACTCACCCTCACCCTAGCCCTCACCCTAAACCTAACCCTAACCCTAATCCTCATCCTAACCATCACCCGAAGCCTAACACTTAACCATCACCCTAATCCTAAGCCTAACCCTAACACTCAACCTAACCTTAAACCTCATGCTCACAGTACCTCTAACCCTAACCCTCACCCTAAATGTAAACTTAAACCGAGCCCTAACTCTCACACTAACCATAGCCCTAACTCTCACCCCAACCCTAACCCTAACCATTACCCTCACCCTCACCCTCAGCCAAACCCTAAGCCTAACCCTAAGCCTAACCATAACCCTCACACTCACACTAACCCTTACCCTAATCCTATGCCTAACTCTAAGCCTAACCCTCACACTCACCCGAACCCTCATCGTGACCCTAATTCTAACACTAACCCTAACCATGACCCTCACCCTCAGCCTAACCCTAACCCTAACTCTAACCCTAAACCTCACCCTCACCCTAACCCTAACCCTAAACCTCACCCTCAACCTAGCCCTCACCCTAACCCTGATCCTAACCCTAATTCTCATCCTAACACTCACGCTAACACTAACGCTAACCTTCACCCTCAACCTACCCTCAACCTAGCCCTAACCCTCAGCCTAACCCTAAACCTCACCCTCACTGTAACTGTTAACTTAATCCTCACCCTAACCCTAAACTTAACCGAACCCTACCTCTCACACTTATCCTGACCTTAACACTCACCCTAACCCGAAACCTCACCCTTACCCTCACCCTCAGCCTAACCATAAGCCTAACCCTATCCCTAACCCTAACCCTCATCGTATTCCTCAACCTAACACTAAACATAATCCTAATCCTAACCCTAACCCTAAACCTCACCCTCACCCTAACCCTCAACTTAAGCCTAAACCTAACACTAATCCTAACCCTAACCTTAACCCTAAACCTCATCCTAAACCCTAAACCTCAACCTAATACTAAACTTAACCAGAACCCTAACAGACACCCTAATCTTACCCCTAACTCTCACCCTAACCCTATCCCTCACCCTCACCCTCAACCTAAACATAAGGCTAACCCTAACCCTAACCCTAACCCTAACCCTCACACTTACCCTAACCTGTACCCTAATCCTAATCCTAACACTAAGCCTAAACCTCACCCTCACCCGAACCATCACTGTAACCCTAACTCTAACACTAACCCTAACCCTTAACCTCAGCCTCACCCTAACCTTAACTATAACCCTAAACCTGACCCTCACCCTAACCCTAAACCTAACCCTAAACCTCACCCTAAACCTAAACCTAAACCTCACCCTCACCCTAGCCCTCAACCTAACCCTAATCCTAACCCTAACCCTCACCCTAACACTAACCCTCACACTCACCCTCACCTTCACTCTAACCCTAACCCTAACCCTAACCCTCAACCTAACCCTAACCCTAACTCTCACACTAACCCTAACCCTAACCCTCACCGTAACCCTCAACCTCACCCTCACATTCAGCCTAACACTAAGCCTAACCCTAACCCTAACACTAACCCTCACACTCACCCTAAACCTAACCCTAATCCTAACCCTAACACTAACACTAAAGCTCACCCTCACCCTAACCCTCACCTTAATCCTAAGCCTAACATTAATGGTAACCCTAACCCTAACCCTAAACCTCATCCTCACCCTAAACCTCACACTAACCCTAACACTAATCCTCAATCTAACCCTCACCCTCACCCTAACCCTAACCTTAACACTCATCCTAAACCTAACACTCACCCTTACCATAACCCTCACCCTCAGCCTAACCCTCACCTTTACACTTACCGTCACCCCCACCCTAACCCTCACCCGAACCCTAACCCTCACCCTGACCCTAAACCTACCCCTAAACCTCACCCTCATCCTAACCCTAACTTTAACCCTAATCCTAACACTAAACCTCACCATATCCCTAAACCTAATCCTCACCCTCAACCTCATGCTCAGCCTAAGCCTAAGCCTAAGCTTAATCCTTACCCTTACTCTAACCCTCACCGTCACCCTAGCCCTCACCCTAAACCTAAGCCTAACCATAAACCTCATCCTAACCCTAAGCCTAACCCAAACCCTAACCATCACCCTAACCCTAATACTCACCCTCAGCCTAACCCTAAGCCTAAGCCTAACCCTAACCTTAACCCTCACACTCACCCTCAACCTAACCCTCATCCTAACCCTAACCCTAACCCTAAACCTCAACCTAACCCTCACCCTAACTTTACCCCTAACACTAAACCTAACATTTACGCTCGACCTTACCCTTCAACTTAACCCTAAATCTAACCCTAAACCTCACCCTCACCCTCACCCTAATCCTAACCCTAACCCTAAACCTCACCCTAACACTAACCCTAACCCTCACACTCACCCTCACCATAAGTCTAACCCTAACCCTAACAATAACACGAATCCTAACCCTAAACCTAACCCTAACCCTAACCATAATCCTAAAACTCACCCTCACACTAACCCTAATCTTAACCCTAACCCTCAACAAAACCCTAACCCTCACCCTCACTGTAACCCTAAGCCTCATCCTAACCGTAACCGAAAAACTAAACCTAACCCAAAACCTTACCCTCACACTAACCCTAACCCTCACCATCACCCTAGCCCTCAACATCACCCTAATCCTAACCCTGATCCTCACCCTAACCCTATAGTTAACAGAAACTTAACTCTCACTCTAAACCTAACCCTAACCCTCACACTAACCATAACCCTCAAATTCACCCTCACTCTCAGCCTAAACCTAAGCCTAAGCCTAACCCTAACCCTAACCCTCACACTCACCCGAAACCTTACACTAATCCTAACCCTAACACTAAGCCTAACACTCACCCTCACCCTAACCCTCACTGTAACCCTAACTCTAAAACTAACCCTAACCATAACCCTTACCCTAACCCTAACTCTAACCCTAAACCTCACCCTCAGCCGAACCGTAACCCTAAACCTAAACCTAAACCTCACCCTAACCCAAAACCTAACACTCACCCTCACCATCACCATAACTCTCACCATAACTCTAACCCTAACTCAAACACTAATACTAAACCTAGCCCTCAACCTCAGCTTCAAACTTACCCTAACTCTAACCCTAACCCTTACACTAAACCTCACCCTAACCCTAACCCTAACCTTCACCCTCACAGTAAACTTAACCCTAACCCAAACAATAACACTAACCCTCACCCTAACCATAACCCTCACCCTAACATTAATCCTCACCCTAACACTTACCCACACCCTAACACTAACCCTAACCCTAAAACTAAATCTCAAACTACCCTAACCCTAACTCTAACCCTCACCCTCACCCTAGCCCTCATCCTAACCCTAATTCTAACCCTCACCCTCACCCTAACTCTAACCCTCATCCTCACCCTAAACCTCACACTAACCTTAACCCTAAGCCTAATCCTCAATCTAACCCTCAACATAACCCTAAATATAAACCTAACCCTAATTCTCACCCTTATCTGAACCCGCAACCTCAGCCTAAACCTCAACATTACCCTTACCATCATCCTCACCTTAAAGCTCACCCTAACACAAAACCACATACTAACCCTCAACCTAACCTTAACCCTAACCATCACACTAACCCTAGCCCTCACCATCAAACTCAAGTTCAGCGTCACCCTAAGCCTAAGCCTAAACCTTACTCTAACCCTAACCCTCACCCTAACCCTCACCCTAACCCTAGCCCTAACCATCACCCTAACCCTAATCCTAAACCCCACCCTCACCCTCAGCATAACCCTAACCCTAAGCCTAACCATAACCCTAACCCTCACATACCCTAACCCTCTTCCTAATCCGAACACTAACCCTAAACCTAACCCTAAACATCAACCTAACCCTCACCCTAACCTTAACCCTAACACTAATCCTAACCCTAACCCTCGACTTTACCCTCCCCATAACCGTAAATCTAACCCTAAAACTCACCATCACCCTAACCCTAATCCTAAACCTAACACTGATCCTACACCCTAAACCTCACCCTCACTGTAACCATAACCGTCATCCTAACCCTCACCCTAACCCTAACCCTAACCCTAAATCTCACCAAAACACTAACCCTAACACGCACCCTCACCCTAGCCCTCACCCTAAACCTAATCCTAACCTTAATCCTCTACTAACCCTAAACCTAACCCGGACCCTCGCCCTAATCCTAAGCTTAACCCTAACCCTCAACCTAACATTAACCCTCACAGTAACCCTAAACTTAACCCGAACCCTAACCCTCACCCTAACTCTACCCCTAACTCTCACCCTAACCCTAACCCTCACACTCACCCTAAACCTTGCCCTAAACCTAATCCTAACACTAAGGCTAAACCATACCCTCACCCTAACCCTCAAGGTAACCCTAACTCTAACACTGAACCTAACACTAACCCTCACCCTCAGCCTCACCCTAACCTTAACTCTAACCTTAAACCTCACCCTCACCCTAACCATAATCCTAAACCTAACCCTAAACCTCACCCTGACCCTAACCCTAAACCTCACCCTCACCCTAGCCCTCACCCTAACCCTAATCCTAACCCTAACCCTCATCCTAACCCTCACCCTAAAGCTAACCCTAACCCTCACCCTCACCCCCACCGTAACCCTAACCCTAACGCTCAACCTAACCCTATCCCTCACCCTCAATGTAACCCTTACCCTAACCCTCACGCTAACCGTAAAATTAACCGAACCCTAACTGACACTCTAACCCTAACCTTAACCCTCACCCTAACCCTAACCCTGAACCTCACCCTCACTCTCAGCCTAACCCTAACCCTAAGCCTAACCCTAACCCTAACTCTCACACTCACCCTAACCCTTACCTGAATCCTAACCATAAACCCAACCCTCCCCCTCATACTAACCCTCACCGTAACCCTAACTCTAACACTAAGCCTAAACCTAACCCTCACCCTCAGCCTCACCCAAACCCTAACTCTAACCCTAAACCTCACCCTCACCCTAACCCTAAGCCTAAACCTAACCCTAAACCTCAGCCTAACCCAAACCATAAACCGCACCCTCACCCTTGCCCTCTCCCTAACCCTAATCCTTAAACTAACCCTCATCCTAGCCCTCACCCTAACACTAACCCTAACACTCACCCTCATCTCACCCTAACCCTAAACCTAACCCTAACCCTCAAACTAACCCTAACCCTCACCCTCACTGTAACCGTTACCCTAACCCTCACCCTAACCCTAAACTTAAACCGAACCCTAACTCTCACCCTGAACCTAACTCTAACCCTCACCCTAACCCTATCCCTCAACCTCACCCTCACTCTCAGCCTAACCCTAAGCCTAAGCCTAAGTCTAACCCTAACCCTCACACTCACTCGAACCCTTACACTAATCCTAATTCCAATCCTAATCCTAACCCTCACCCTCACCCTCACCCTAAACCTCACCCTAACCCTAACTCTAACACTAACCCTAAACCTAACTCTCAACCTCAGTCTCAACCTTACCCTAACTCTAAACCTAAACCTCACTCTCACGCTAACCCTAACTCTAATCCTAACCCCAACAATAAACCTCACCCTAAACCTAACCTGAATCCTCACCCTTACCATAATCCTCACCCTAACATTTACCCTTACCCTAACATTTAACCTCACCCTAACACTAACCCTAACCATAACACTAACTCACAATAACCCTAAACCTCACCCTTATCCTAAACCTCACCATAACCCTAACTCTAACCCTCACTCTCACTGTAGCCCTCACCCTAACCCTAATTCTAACCCTCACCCTCTCCCTAACCCTTACCCTAATCCTCACCCTAAACCTCACACTAACCCTAATCCTAACCCTAATCCTCAATCTAAACCTCACAATAACCCTAACCCTAATGCTAAAGCTAACCCTAACCCTCACCCTTATCTTATTCCTCACCCTCAGCCTAAACCTCACATTTACCTTACCATCATCATCACCCTAACCCTAAACCTCATCCGAACACTCAACCTAACCTTAAACCTAACCATCACCATAACCTTAACCCTCACCCTCAACCTCATGCTCAGCCTAACCCGAAGCCTAATCCTGTACCTTACTCTAAACCTCACCCTCACCCTAGCCCTGACACTAAACCAAATCCTAACCCTATCCCTCATCCTAACCCTCACCCTAATCCTAACCCAAAGCATCACCCTAACCTTAATACTCACCCCCAACCTCACCCTCAGCATAACCCTAACCATAAGCCTAACCCTAACCCTAACCCTAACCCTCACATACCCTCACCCTAACCCTAATCGGAACCCTAACCCTAACCCTAAATCTCAACCTAACCATCACCATAACCTTAACCCTAACACTGACCATAACCCTAAACCTTGACCTAACCCTCCCCCTAACCCTAAATCTAACTCTAAAAGTCACCCTTACACTAACCCAAATCATAACACTAACCATCACCCTTACCCTAACCCTACCCCCTCACTTTAACACTCACCCTCACCCTAGCCCTCACCCTAACACTAATCCTTACCCTAATCCTCATCCTAACCCTCACCCTAACCCTAACACTAACCCTCACCTAATCCTAATCCTAACCCTAACCCTCAACTTAACCCTAACCCTCACTATAACCCTAACACTGACCCTAACCCTAAACTTAACAAGAACCCTAACACTCACCCTAATCCTACCCCTAACTCTCACCCTAACCCTATCCCTCACCCTCACCCTTACCCGCACCCTCAGCCTAATCATAAGGCTAACCCTAACCCTAAACCTAACCCTCACACTTACCCTAACCTGTACCCTAATCCTAATCCTAACACTAAGCCTAAACCTCACCATCACCCGAACCCTCATTGTAACCCTAACTCTAACACTAACCCTAACCCTAAACCTCACCATCAGCCTCACGCTAACCTTAGCTCTAACCCTAAACCTGAACCTCACCCTAAACCTAACCCTAAACCTAAACCAAACCTCACCCTAAACCTAACCCTAAACCTCACCCTCACCCTAGCCCTAACCCTAAACCTAATCCTAAACCTAACACTCATCCTAACCCTCACCCTAACACTAACCCTCACCCTCACCCTCACCTTCACCCTAACCCTAACCCTAACCCTAACCCTCAACCTAACCCTAAACCTAACTCTCACCCTAACCCTAACCCTAACCCTCACCCTCACAATAACCCTCAACCTCACCCTCACATTCAGCATAACACTAAGCCTAACCCTAACCCTAACACTAACCCTCAAACTCACCCTAACCCTAATCCTAATCCTAATCCTAACACTAACACTAAAGCTCAACCTCACTCTAACCCTCACCTTAAGCCTAAGCCTAACATTAATCATAACCCTAACCCTAAAACTCATCCTCACCCTAAAGCTCACACTAACCCAAACACTAGTCCTCAATCTAACCCTCACCCTCACCCTCACCCTAGCACTCACCCTAATCCTAACCCTCATCCTCACCCTAAACCTCACACTAACCCTAACACTAATCCTCAATCTAACCCTCACCCTAACCCTAACCCTAACGCTCATCCTAAACCTAACGCTCACCCTTACCATAACCCTCACCCTCAGCCTAACCCTCACCTTTACCCATACCGTCACTCCCACCCTAACCCTCACCCGAACCCTAACCCTCACGCTGACCCTAACCCTACCCCTAAACCTCACTCTCGTCCTAACCCTAACTCTAACCCTAACCCTAACACTAAATCTCACCCTATTCTCAACCCTAAACCTCACCCTCAAACTCATGCTCAGGCTAACCCTAAGCCTAAGCCTAACACTTACCCTAACCCTCACCATCACCCTAGCCCTCACCATAACCCTAAGCCTAACCCTAACCCTCATCCTAACCCTCACCTTAACCCGAACCCTAAACATCAACCTTACCCTAATGCTCACCCACTCCCTCACCCTCAGCTAAACCCTCAGCCTAAGCCTAACCCTAACCCTAAAACTCACACTCACCTCACCCTAAGCCTAATCCTAACCCTAACCCTAACCCTAAACCTCAACCTAACCCTCAACCTAACCTTAACCCTAACACTAACTCTAACATTAACGCTCGACCTAACCCTCCAACCAAGCCTAAATCTAACCCTAAATTTTACCCTCACCCTAACACTAATCCTAACCCTAACCCTAAACCTCACCCTAAAACTAACCCTAACCCTAACCCTAAACCTAACCATAACTCTAACCCTAATCCTAACACTCACCCTCTCCCTAAACATAATATTAACCCTAACCCTCAAACTAACCCTAACCCTCAACCTCACCGTAACAATAACCCTCAACCTAACCTTAACAGAAACCCTAACCCTAACTCTAAACCTTACCCAAACACTAACCCTAACCAATCCTAACCCTCACCATCACCCTAGCCCTCACCCTCACCCTAATCCTAACCCTAACCCTCACCCTAACCCTAACCCTCAACCTCACCGTCACTCTCAGGAGAACCCTAAGCCTAAGCCTAACCCTAAACCTAACCCTCAAACTCACCCGAACCCTTTCACTAATCCTAATCCTAACCCTACGATTAACCCTCACCCTCACACTCATCCTCACCCTAACCCTCACCCTAACCCTAACCCTAAACCTAACCCTAAACCTTACCCTCCAACTCTGCCTCAACCTCACCCTAACCCTAACCCTAAGCCTCACCCTCACAGAAACTGTTACCCTAACCCTAATCCTAACAATAACCCTAACAATAACCCTAACCCTAACACTAACCCTCACCCTAAACATAACCCTAACTCTAACATTAACCTTCACCCTAACACTTACCCTCAACCTAACACTAAACCTTACCCTAACAGTAAATTTCACACTAACCTTAAACCTCACCCTAAACCTAAACCTCACCCTAACCCTAACCCTAAATCTAACCCTCACCCTCTCCCTAGCCCTCACACTAACCCTAATTCTAACCCTCACTCTCACCATAACCCTAACCCTCATCCTCACCCTATAACTCACACTAACCCTAACCCTAACCCTAATACTCAAACTAACCCTCATCCTAACCCTAACCCTAACCATAAACCTAACCCTAACCCTCACCCTTATCTTAACCCTCAACCTCAGCCTTAACCTCACCTTTACCCTTACCATCATCCTCACCCTAAACCTCACCCTAACCTTAAACCTCATCCTAACCCTCACCCTAACCTTAAACCTAACCATCACCCTAACCCTAACCCTCACTCTCAACCTCATGCTCAGCCTAACCCTAAGCCTAAGCCTAACCCTTACTCTAACCCTCAACCTCAACCTAGCCCTCAGCCTAACCCTAATCCTAATCCTAACCCTCATCCTAACCCTCACCCTAACACTAACCGTAACCCTCACCTTCATCCTCACACTAACCCTAAGCCTAACCCTAAACCTCAACCTAACCCTAACCTTACCCTCACTGTAACCTTTACCCTAACCTTCACCCTAACCCTAAACTTAACCTGAAACCTAACTCTCACACTTATCCTGACCCTAACCCTCATCATAACCCTAACCCTCACCCTCAACTTCACCCTCAGCCTAATCCTAAGCCTAACCCTATCCCTAACCATAACCCTCACCCTATCCTTCACCCTAACACTAATCCTAATCCTAATCCTAACCCTAACCCTAAACCTCACCCTCACCCTAACCCTCAACTTAAGCCTAACACTAACATTAATCCTAAACCTAACCCTAACCATAAACCTCATCCTAAACCCTAAGCCTAACCCTAAACCTCAACCTAACCCTAACCTTACCCTCACTGTAACCTTTACCCTAACCCTCACCCTAACCCTAAACTTAACCTGAAACCTAACTCTCACACTTATCCTGACCCTAACCCTCATCATAACCCTAACCCTCACCCTCAACTTCACCCTCAGCCTAATCCTAAGCCTAACCCTATCCCTAACCATAACCCTCACCCTATCCTTCACCCTAACACTAATCCTAATCCTAATCCTAACCCTAACCCTAAACCTCACCCTCACCCTAACCCTCAACTTAAGCCTAACACTAACATTAATCCTAAACCTAACCCTAACCATAAACCTCATCCTAAACCCTAAACCTCACCCTAACCCTCACCCTAAACTTAACCCTAACACTAACCCTAACATTAACGTTGGACCTAACCCTACAACTAACCCTAAATCTAACCCTAAACCTCCCCATCATTCTAACCCTAATCCTAAACTTAACCCTAAACCTCACCCTAACCCTAACCCTCACCCTCACACTCACCCTCACCCTCACCATAACTCTAACCCTAACAGTAACCATAACACTAATCCTAACACTAACCCTAACCCAACCCTAACCCTAATCCTAAAACTCACCCTCACCCTAACCATAATCGTAACCCTAACTCTCAACCTAACCCTAAACCTCACCCTCACAGGAACCCTAACCCTCATCCGAACCCTAACTCAAACCCTAACCCTAACCCTAAACCTTACCCTAACACAAACCCTAACCTCACCCTCACCCTAGCCCTCACCCTAACCCTAATCCTAACCCTAACCCTAACCCTAACCCTAACCCTAAATATAATCGAACCCTAAGTCTCACCCTAACCCTAACCCTAACTTTCACCCTAACCCTAACACTCAACCTCACCTTCACTCTCAGCCTAAACCTAAGCCTAAGCCTTACCCTAACTCTAACCATCTACTCACCCTAACCCTTACCCTAATCCTAATCATAACCTAAGTCTAAGCCAAACCCTCACCTTTACCCTCACCCTAATCCTAACCCTCACCCTAACCCTAACTCTAACACTAACCCTAACGCTAACCCTCATCCTCAGCCTCACCCTTACTCTAACTCTAAACCTAAACCTCACCCTCACCCTATCCCTAACCCTATCCCTAAAACTAAACCTCACCCTAACCCTAAGCCTAAACCTCACCCTCAACCTAGCACTCACCCTAGCCCTAATCCTAACCCTAACCCTCATCCTAAACTTCCCCATAACCCTAACCCTAAAACTCACGCTCAACCTAAACTTAACCCTAACCCTAACACTAACACTAACCCTAACCCTTAAGCTAACCCTCACCCTTACAATAACTCTAACTCTAAACCTCACCCTCAACCTAATCTTAACTCTAACCCTAAACCAAAACCTAAACCTAACCCTAACAATAACCCTAACCCTAATCCTAACCCTCACCCTAACCACAACCCTCACCGTAACCCATACCCTAAACCAAACACTAACCCTCAGAGTAACCCTAACCTAACCTCACCCTAACCCTAACTCTAACCCTAACCCAAACACTAAAAACCTCAACCTAACCCTAACCCTAACCTCACCCTCACCCTCAGCCTCACCGTAACCGTAACCCTAACAATAACTCTAAACCTAACCCTAATCCTAACCCTCACCCTCATCCTAACACTAAACCTAACTCTAACCTTCACCCAAACCCTAACGCTCACCCTTACGTAACCCTAACCCTCATCCTAACCCTCACCATAAACCTATCCCTAACCCTAAAACTCACCCTAAAACTAACCCTAACCCTCACCCTAAACCTAGCCCTCAACCTAACCCTAATCCTAACTCTAATCCTCATCCTAACCCTCACCCTAACCCTAAACCTAAACCTCACCCTAACCCTAACCCTAATCCTCAACCTAACCCTAACACTCACATTCAACGTAAACCTAACCCTAACCCTCATTCTAACTGTAAACTTAACCTGACCCCTAACTCTCACCCTAACCCTCACCCTCACGCTCACGCTCAATGTAACCCTAAGCCTAACGCTAACCCTAACCTTAACCCTCACACTCACCCTAACCCTTACCCAAATCTTAATCCTAACCCTAACCGTAACCCTCAACCTCAGCCTCACCTTAACCCTAACTCTAACCCTAAACCTCACCCTCACCCTAACCCTACCCCAGCCCTAACCCTACACCTCACACTAAACTAACCCTAAACATCACCCTCACCCTAGCCATTACCCTAACCCTAATCATAACACTAGCCCTCATCCTAACCCTCCCCATAACACTAACCCTAACCCTCACAATAACCATTAACCTCAAAATCACCTTTAGCCCAAACCTAAGCCTAACCCTAAGCCTAACCCTAAACTTAACCGTAACCTTCACACTCATTCCCCACTATCACCCTCACCGTAACTATAACCCTAACTGTAACCCTAACCCTAAACCTAACCCTTACCCTAACCAGAACCCTAACCCTCATCCTCACCCTAACCCTAACACTAAACCCAACCCTAACCCTCACCCTAACAGTCACCCTAACGCTATATCTAACCCTAAACCTCATCCTCACCCTCACCCTAACCCTAAACCTAACCCTAAACCCCACCCTAACCCTAACCCTAAACCTCACCCGCACCCTCACCCTCACCGTAACTCTAACCCTAACGCTTACAATAAAACTACCCCTAAACCTAACCATTACCCTAAAACTAATCCTCATCCCACACTCACCCTCTGCCTATTCCTAAGCCTAAGCCTAACCTTTACCCTTATCCTCACACTCATGTTCACCCTAACCCTAATCCTAAACCTAACCCTTTCCCTAAACCTCAACCAAACCCTCAACCTCACCCTAAACCTAACACTACCCCTAAACCTAAACCTCACCCTAACCCTCGCCCTAACCCTAAATCTAACCCTAAAGCTCAAACTCACCCTAACCCTAACCCTAACCCTAACTCTAAAACTCATGCTAACGCTAATCCTCACCCTCACCTTCAACCTCACTGTAACTCTAACCCTAACCATAACAATAACATTAACCCTAAACCTGACCTTAATACTAAACATAACACTCACTCTCAGCCTCAGCCTCACTGCAAACTTAACCCTAACCATAAAACTCACAATAACCCTAACTGTAACCCTAACCCTAATCCTCAACGCCACCCTCACCCCCATCCTGACCCTAACCCTAACCCTAATCCTAACCATCACCATAACCCTAACCGTAATCCTCACTCTAACACTAACCCTAACCCTAAACCCAAACCTCACCTTAACCCTAAACCTAGAACTCACCCTCACCCTAGCCCTCACGCTAACCCTAATCCTAACCCTAACCCTCATCCTAACCCTCCCCATAACACTAACCCTAACCCTCAACCTCAACCTAAACCTCACCCTAACCCTAACACTAACCCTAACCCTAATCCTCAACCTAACCATCATCCTAACCATACTCTGACCCTAAACCTTACCCTAACCCTAACCCTAACTCTAACCCTTACTCAAGCCTTAAAACTGACCTTAAACCTAAACCCGAACGCTCACCCTTACCCTCACCGTAACCGTAACCCTAAACCTAACCCTAACAATAACCCTAACCCTAATCCTAACCCTCACCCTAAACACAACCATCACCCTAACCCATACCCTAACCCAAACGCTAAACCTCACACTAACCCTAACCCTAACCTCACCCTAACCCTAACTTTAACCCTAACACTAACACTAAAAACCTCAACCGAACCCTAACCATAATACTCACCAGCAACCTCACCATAACCTTAACCCTAACAATAACCCTAACCCTAAACCTAATCCTAACCCAGACCCTCACCCTAACCCTAAACCTAATCCTAACCCTCACCCAAACCTTAAAACACACCCTTACTGTAACCCTCACTCTTATCCTAACACTAACCCTAACCACAACCCTAACCATAACGCATAACATAACCCAAACACTAACCCTCACACTAACCCTAACACTAACCTCACCCTAACCCTAACTCTAACCCTAACGCTAACACTAAAAACCTCAACCTAACCCTAACCCTAACCCTCACCCTCACCCTCACCGTAACCGTAACCCTAAAAATAACCCTAACACTAACCATAATCCTAACCCTCACCCTCACCCTAACCCTAACCCTAACCCTAACCCTCACCCTAACCCTAACCCTCACACTTACCGTAACCCTTACCCTCATACTAAGCCTCACTCTAACACTAACCCTAACTCTAAACCTCACCCTAACACTAACCCTAACCCTCACCCCAACCCTAACCCTCAATGTAACTCTAAACCTCACACTCAACGTAAAACTAACCCTAACCCTCAACCTAAACCTAAACTTACCCTGAACCCTAACTCTCACCCTAACCCTAAGCCTCAACTTCACTCTCACCTCAGTGTAAACCTAAGCCTAACCCTAACCCTAACCCTTTCACTCACACTCACCCTAACCCTTACCCTAATCCTTATCCTAACCCTAACCATAACCCTCACCCTCAGCCTCACCTTAACCCTAACTCTTACCATAAACCTCAACGTGACCCTAACCCTAACCCTAACCCTAACCATAAACCTCAACCTAACCTAACCCTAAACCTCACCCTCACCCTAGCAATCACCCTAACCCTAATCCTAACACTAACCCTCATCCTACCCCCCCCATAACCTTAACCCTAACCCTCACCCTAACCCTAAAACTCACCCTGACCATTAGCCTAACCCTAAGCCTAACCGTAAGCCTAACCCTAAACCTCACACTCATCCGCACTGTCACCCTCACCATAAATCTAACCCTAACCCTAAACCTAACCCTAAACCTCACCCTTACCCTAACCCTAACCAGAACCCGAACCCTAACTGTCATCCTTGCCCTAATCCTAACACTAAACCTAACCCTAACCCTCACCCTAAACCTCCCCCTAACCCTGAACCAAACCATCACCCTAACCCTAATCCTAACCCCCACACTCACCCTCAGCCGAACCAAAAGCATAAGCCTAACCCTCATCCTAACGCTGACCCTAACTCTCACACAAACCCTAATAGTAAACCTAACCCTATCCCTAAACCTCAACCTAACCCTCACCCTCAATCTAAACATAACACTAACCCTAACCCTAAACCTCACCCTAACCTTCCCCCTAACCCTAACTCTAACCCTAAATATCACCCTCACCCTAACCCTAACCCAAACCCTAACCCCAAACCTCACCCTAACACTAACCTCACCCTCACCCTCAACCTCACCGTAAATCTAACCCTAAACCTAACAATAACACTAACCCTAACGCTAACCCTAACTCTAACCATAACCCTCACCCTCAGCCTCACCCTCACTGCAAACTTATCCCGAACCGTAACACTAACAATAACCCTAAACCTAAGCCTAAGCTAACCCTAACTCTAATCCTAACCACCACCCTCAACCTCAGCCTAACCCTAAGCATAACCCTAACCCTAAACCTTTCCCTAATCCTCAGCCTCAGCCTCACCCTAACCCAAACCCTACCCCTAATCCTCAACCTAACTCTTAGCCTAATCCTAACCCTAACCCTAACCCTCACACCCACCCTCAACCTAACACTAATCCTAAACCTAACCCTATATCTAACCCTAACCCTCACCCTAACCCTCACCCTAGCGCTCACCCTAACCCTTACCCTAACCCTCACCCTCAACCTAGCCCTCAACCTAAACCTAACCCTCACCCTCACCGTAACCCTTACCCTAAACCTCACCCTAACCCTACACTTAACCTGTACCCTAACTCACACACTAACCCTAACCCTAACGGTCACCCTAACCCTAACCCTCAACCTTAACGTAACTCTGACCTTCAGCCTAACCCTCACGTTTACCCTTAACTTCACCCCTACCCTAACCCTCAACATAAACCTCACACTCACCATAACCATCACCCTAAAACTAACTCTACCCCTAAACCTCACCCTCACCCTAACCATAACTCTAAACATAACCCTAACACTAAAACTCACCCTAACCCTAACCCTACCCATCAAGCTAACCATAACCCTAACCCTCACGCAAAACCTCAGCCTAAACCTAAGGCTAACACTAACCCTAACCCTCACACTCAAGCTAACCCTAACCATAATCCTAATCCTAACCCTAATTCTAACCCTAAACCTCACACTCACCCAAACCCTAATACTGAAACTCACCCTCACTGTAACTGAAACCCTAAACCTAACTCTAACCTTAAGCCTAACCCTAACCCTAACTCTACTCCTAACTTTCACCCTAACCCTAACCCTAACACTAACCCTAACCCTAACCCTCACCCTCAGTCTCACCCTAACCATAACTCTAACACTAAACCTCACCCTGACCCTAAACCTAACCCTAACCCTATCCCTAAATCTCATCCTAGCCCTAACCCTAACCCTCACCCTCACCCTCACCATAAACATAAACCTAATCCTAATGCTAACAATAATCCTAACCCTAACCCTAAACCTGAAACTAACCATAACCCTCACCCTAACCCTAACCCTCACCCTAACGCTTACTCTCACCTTAACCCTAACCCTCACCCTAACACTTACCCTCACCCTAACCCTAACCCTCATTCTTACTGTAACCTCACCCTCAGCCTAACCCTCACCTTTATCCTTAACGTCAACTCCACCCTAACCCTCACTCTAACGCTAACCCTCACCGTAACCCTAACTCTATCCCTAAACCTCATCCTCACCCTAATCCTCACTCTATCCCTAACCCTAACACTAACCTTCACCATAACCCTAACCCTAACCATCACCCTAAACCTAATCCTCACCCCCACCCTCACCCTCAGCCTAACCCTAAGCCTAAGCCTAACCCCAACCCTAAACCTCACCCTCACTCCAACCCTAAACCTCACCCTCACCGTAACCAAAACCCAAACCTAAACCTAACAATAACCCTAATTCTAATCCTAACACTCACCCTAGCCATAACTCTCACCCCAACCCAAAACCTCACCCTAAAACTTACCCTCACCCTAAAACTAACCCTAACCCTAACACTAACCCTAACCATTACCCTAACCCTAAACCTCAACCTAACCCTCACCCTCTCCCTAACTCTAACACTAATCCTATCCCAAACCTCCCCCTAACCTTCCTCCAAACCCTATATCTAACCCTAAACCTCACCCTCACACTAACCCTAACCCTAAACCTCATCCTAACCCTAACCCTAACCCTCACCTACACCCTCAACCTCACCATAACTCTAACCGTAACCCTAACTATAACACTAACCCTAATCCAAACCATCACCCTAACCCTAATCCTCACCCCTCCCTCACTCTCAGCCTAACCCTAAGCCTAATCCTAGCCCTCACCCTAACCATCACACTCACCCTCACACTAAATCTAATACTAAACTTTACCTATCCCTAAACCTCAACTTAACCCTCCCCCTCCCCCTAAACCTAACACTAACAATAACCCTGAACCTCCCCCTAACCCTCAACCTAACACTAACTCTAACCCTACACCTCACCCTCACCCTAACCCTAACCCTAAACCTCACGCTAAACCTCACCCTAACCCTAACCCTCACCCTCACCCTCAATCTCACCGTAACTGTAAACCTAACCCTAAAAATAACACTAACACTAACCTTAACCCTAACCATAACCCTCACCTTCAGCCTTGATGTCAGGGCAAACTTAAACCTAACATAACACTAACAATAACCCTAATCCTAACCCTAACCCTAATCCTCAACCCCATCTTCATCCTCAGCCTAACCCTAAGCCTAACCCTAACCCTAAACCCAACCCTAAACCTAACCCTAATCCTCAGCCTCACCCTCACTTTAACGAAAACCCTAACCCTAACCCTAACCCTAACCCTTAGCCTAACCCTAAACCTGACCCTCAGAATCACCCTCAACCTAACCCTAATCCTAAACCTAAACCTATCCCTAAAGCTAACCATTACCCTAAACCTCAACCTAGTCCTCACCCTAACACTAATCCTAACCCTAAACCTCATCCTAAACCTCACCATAACCCTAACTCTCACCCTCACCCTCATGCTTGGCCTAAGCCTAAGCCTAAGCGTAACTCTAACACAAAACCTCACCCTAACACTAACCCTAACACTAACCCTAAGTCTAACCGTAAACCTCACTCTCACCCTAACCCTAACTCTAACACTTACCCTAAACCTAAACCTCATACTAACCCTAACCCTAACCCTCACCCTCACCCTCACCGTAACCGTAACCCTAACCCTAACCCTAACAATAACCTAACCCAAACCCTAACCCTCAACCTAAAAATAACCCTCACCCTAAACCTAACCCTCACCCTAACACTTACCCTCACCCTCACCGTAACCCTAACCCTAACACTAACCCTCACACTAACCCTAATCATCACCCTAACCCTAAACCTCACCCTAAACCTAAACCTAAACCTCACCCTCACCCTAGCCCTCACCCTAACCCTAACCCTCATCTTCACCCTAAACCTCACACTAATCCTAAATCTAATCCTCAATCTAACCCTCACACACATCCTTCCCCTAACCCTAACCCTCACCCTAACCCTCACCCTCACCCCAATGTAACCTTCACCCTCAGACTAACCCTCACGTTTACCCATACCATCACCCCCACGTTAACCCTTACCCTAACCCTAACTCTCACCCTAACCATCACCCTAACCCTAATGCCACCCCAAAACCGCACCCTCACCCTAACCCTAACCCTAATCCTCATCCTCACCCTAAACCTTACACTAATCCTAACCCTAAACCTAAATTTAACCCTCATCATAAACCTAATCTTAACCCTTACCCTCACCCTTAACCTAACCCTCACCCTAACACTCACCCTAACACTAACTCTTACACTAACGATAAACGTGACCCTAACACACACCCTTATGTTAAACCTCACGCTCAGCCTAAAAATCACCTTTACCCTTACCATCATCCTCACCCTAAAACTCCCCCAAACCTAAACGTCATCCTAACCCTCACCCTAACCGTAAACCTAACCATCACCCTAACCCTAAACCTCCATGTCAAACTCATGCTCAGCCTAAACCTAAGCCTAAGCCTAAACCTTACCCTAACCCTCACCCTCACCCTAGCCCTCACCCTAACCCTAATCCTAAACCTAACCCTCATCCTAACCCTCACCCTAACACTAATCCTAATCTTCACACTCACCCTCACCCTAACCCTAATTCTAACCCTAACCCTCAACCTAATCCTAACCATCAACCTCACCGTAAACCTTACCCTAAACCTCAAACTAACCCTAAACTTAACCCGAACCCTAACTCTCACCCTAAACCTAACCCTAATGTTCAGCCTAACCCTAACTATAAACTTCATCCTCACCCGAACCCTAACCCTAACCATAAACCCCACCCTAACCCTAAAACTAACCCTCACCCGCATCCTCACCCTCAAAGTAAATCTAAATCTAACACTAACAATAATACTAACCCTAACACTAACCCTAACCCTAACCATAACCATAAACATAACACTCACACTCAGCCTCACCCTCACTGCAAACTTAACCCTAACCATAACACTAACAATAACCCTAACCCTAAGCCTAACCCTAATCATAACACTAATCCTCATCCACACCCTCACCCTCAGCTTAACACTAAGCCTAGCACTAACCCTAACCCTAACCCTAACACTAACCCTAACCCTAAACCTAATCCTAAACCTAACCCTAAACCTAATCCTCAGCCTCACCCTCACCCTAACCCAAAAGCTAACCCTAACCCTCACCCTAATTCTAAGCCTAACCCAAACCCTAACCCTAACTCTCACACTCACCCTCACCCTAACCCTAACCCTCAACTTAACCCTCAGCCTAGCCTTTACCGTTGCCCTAATCCTAACCCTAATCTTCATCCCACAACCTATCCCTAACCCTAAACCTAACCCAAACCCTAACCTGATCCCTAAACCTCACCCTCATTCTCGGCCTAAGCCTAAGCCTAAACCTAACACTAACACTCACCCTGACCCTAACACTAACACTACACCTAAATCTAACCCTAAACCTCATCATCACCCTAACCCTAAATCTAACCCTAACCCTAACACTAAACCTCACGCTAACCCTAACCCTAACCCTCACCATCACCATAACTGTAACCCTAATCCTAAACCTAACAATAACCCTAACCCTAACCTTAAACCTCACCCTAACCATAAACCTCACCCTACCCGTGACCCTCACCCTAACACTTACCCTCACCCTAACACTAACCCTAACACTAACACTAACCCTCACACTAACCCTAACCCTCACCCTAATCCTAAACCTCACCCTAAACATAACACTTACCCTAGACTTCACCCTGACCCTAATACTAACCGTAACCCTCATCCTAAGCCTCACCATAACCCTAACCCTAACCATCACCCTAAACCTAATCCTCAACCGCACCCTCACCCTCAGCCTAACACTAAGCCTAAGCCTGACCCTAACCCAAACCCTCACACTCACCCTCAACCTCACCCTAATCATAACCCTAATCCTAATTAAAACCCTAAAGCTCAACCTAAAACTCAACCTAACCTTCATGCTAAAAATAACCCTAACCCTAACCCTCGACCTAACCCTGCTAAAAATACCCCTAACCCTAACCCTGGACCTAACCCTCCAACTAACCCTAAATCTAACCCTAAACCTTACACTCACCCTAATCCTAACCCTAATCCTAAACCTCACCCTAACCCTGACCCTAACACTCACCCTCACCCTCACCATAACTCTAATCCTAACCCTAACAATAACACTAAACCTCACCCTAAACCTAACCCTAACCCTAAACCTAACCCTAACCCTAAACCTAACCCTAATCCTAACACACCCCCTCACCCTAACTCTAATCCTAAACCTAACCCTAAACCTAACCCAAACCCTCACCCTCACCGTAACCCTAACACTCAAGCTAACCCTCACCCTAATCCTAAAGCTAAACCTAAACTTTAATCTAACCCTAACCCTAACCATCACCATCATCCTAGCCGTCACCCTAACCCTAAACCTAACCCTAAACCTCAACCTAACTCTAACCCTCAACCTAACCCTAACCATCACGCTCACCGTAACCCTAACCCTAACACTGACCCTAACCCTAAACTTAACCGAACCCTACCACTCACCCTAACCCTAACCCTAACTCACCCTAACCCTAACCCTCACCCTTAGCCTAACCCTAAGCCTAACCCTAACACTAACCCTAACGCTCACACTCACCCTAACCCTTACCCTAAACCTAATCCTAACCCTAATCTTAACCCTCAACCTCAGCTTCATCCTAACCCTAAACATAAGCCTGAACCTCACCCTCACCCTAGCCCTCACCCTCACCCTAGCCCTCACCCTAACCCTAATCCTAACCTTCACACAAACACTAACTCTAACCCTCACCATCACCCTCACCCTAATCCTCATCCGAACCCTAACCCTCAACCTAACCCTAACCCTCACCCTCACCGTAACCCTTACACTAACCCTCAACCTAAACCTAAACTTAAACCGAACCCTAACTCTCACCGTAAACCTTAAACTAACCCTTATCCTAACCCTAAACCTAAACCTCAACCACACCCTAGATCTCACCCTAACCCTAATCCTTACCCTAACCCTCTTCTTAACCCTCCCCCTAACCCTTACCCTAACCCTCACAGTAACCCTAACCCTCACCCGCAACCTCAACCTCAGCCTAACCCTAAGCCTAACCCTAAACCTAACCCTAACAAACACAAGCACCCTCAACCTAACCCTAATCCTAACCCAAACCCTCCCCGTAACTCTCACCCTAAAGCTAACCCTAACCATAACTCTAACCCTAACCCTCAACCTAACCCTCACCCTAAACCTAACTCTAACCCTAAACCTCACCCTCACCCTAAACTTAACTCTAACCCTGACCTAAACCCTAAACCTCAACCCAACCCTAACCCTAAACCTCACCCTCACCCTCACCCTCACTGTAAACTTAACCCTAACCCTAACCCTAAGAATAACCCTAACCCTAATCCTAACCCTCACCCTAAACATAACCCTAACCCTAAGAATAACCCTAACCATAACACTCATCCTCACCCCACCTCACCCTCAGCCTAACCCTACCCCTAACCTTAACCCTCACCGTAACCCTAACACTAACCCTAAACCTAACACTAACCTTAACGCTAAACCTAACCCTAAAACTAACCCTAATCCTCAGCCTCGCCCTGACCCTAACCCAAACCCTCATCCTAACTCTAAGCCTAACCCTAACCCTAAACCTAACCCTCACCATAATCCTAACCCTAACCATTACCCTAATCCTAATACTAATACTAAAGGTAACCCTAAACCTAACCCTAATACTCATCCTCACCCTCACCCTAACCCAAACCCTAACCCTAACCCTCATCCTAACTATAAGCCTAACCCTAACCCTAATCCTAACCCTCACACGCACCCTCAACCTAACCCTAATCCTAAACAAAACCCTATCCCTTACCCTAACGCTCACCCTAACCCTCAGCCTAACACTCAAGCTAATGCTCAGCCTAAGCCTAAGCCTAAACCTAACCCTAAACTTCAGCCTAACCCTAACTCTAACACTAACCCTAACCCTAACCCTCACCCTGACCGTAACCTTAACCCTATCCCTAACCCTAACAATAAACCTAACCCTAACCTAACCCTCACCCTAACCATAAACCTTACTCTAACCCTAACCCTCACCCTAACACTTACCCTCACCCTAACACTAACCCTAACCATCACACTAACCCTAAAAATCGCCCAAACACTAAACCTCACACTAACACTAACCTTAACTCTCAAACTCACCATAGCCCTCACCCTAAACCTAACCCTCATCCTCACCCTAAACCTCACTCTAAACCTAACACTAATCCTCAATATAACCCTCACACTCACCCTAAAGCTAACACTAACCCTCACCCTAACCCTAACCCTCACCCTTACAGTAACCCTCACCCTCAGTCTAACCCTCATCTTTACCCTTACCGTCACACCTACGCTAACCCGCACACTAAATCTAACACTCATCCTAAACGTAATTGTACCCCTAAACCTCACCCTCACCCTAACCCTAACTCTAACCCTAACCCTAACAATAAACCTCACCCTAACACTAACCCTAACACTCACCCTAACCTGAACCGGAACCCTAACCCTAAACCTAACAATAACCCTAACCAGAACGCTAAACCTCAACCTAACCAGAACCCTCGCCCTAAATCTAACCCTCACCCTAACAATAACCCTCATCCGAACACTAACCCTAACCCTAACACTAAGCCTCACACTAACCCTTACCCTCAACCTAATCATAATCCTCACCCTAACACTAACCCTAATCCTAACCCTCACCCTCACCCTAGACCTCACCCTAACCCTAATTCTAACCCTCACCCTCATACTAACCCTAACCCTCATCCTCACCCTAAACCTCACACTAACCCTAACCCTAATGCTCAATCTAAACCTCACCCTAATCCTAAAGCAAACCCTAACCCTCACCCTTAACTTAACCCCCACCCTTAGCCTAAACCTCACCTTTACCCTTAACATCATCCTGACCCTAAAACTCATCCTAACCCTCAGACTAACCCTAACCCTAACCATCACCCTAAACCTAATCATCACCCCCACCTTCACCCTCAGCCTAACCCTAAGTCTAAGCCTAAGCCTAACCCTAACCCTCACACTCATCCTCACCCTCACCGTAATCCTAACCCTAACCCTAACCCTAACCCAAACCTCAACGTAACCCTCACCCTAACCTTAATCCTAAAACTAAACATAACCCTCACCCTCTACCCAACCCTCCAACTAACCCTAAACCTAACCCTAAACCTCATACTCACCCTAATCCTAACCCGAATCCTAAACCTCACCCTAAACCTAACCCTAACACTCATCCTCTCCCTCACCATAACGCTAATCCTAACCCTAACAATAACACTAATCCTAACCCTAAACCTAACCCTAACCCTAAACCTAACCCTAATCCTAACACTCCCCCTCACCCTAACACTAATCCTAAACCTAACCCTCATCTTAAGCCTAACCCTGACCCTCACCCTAACCCTAACCCTCAAGCTAACCCTCACCCTAACCCTAACCCTAAACTTTAATCTAACACTAACCCTAACCATCCACATCACCCTAGCCCTCACCCTACCGCTAATGCTAAACCTAATCCTCATCCTTACCCTCATCCTAACCCTAAACATAACCCTCACCCTCACCCTAATCCTAAGCATAACCCTCAACCTAACCCTAACCCTCATGCTCACCGTAACCCTAACCCTAACACTGACCCTAACCCTAAACTTAACCGAACCCTAACTCTCACCCTAACCCTAAGCCTAACTCACCCTAACCCTAACCCTCACCCTAACCCTAACCCTAGGCCTAACTCTAAGCCTAACCCTAACCCTAACCATAACGCTCACACTCACCCTAACCCTTAACCTAAACCTAATCCTAACCTTAACCTTAACCCTCAACCTCAGCTTCACCCTAAACCTAAACCTAACCCTAAACCTCACCCTAACCCTAACCCTCACCCTAACCCTAATCCTAACCCTAACTCTCATCCTAACCTTCACCCAAACACTAATCCTAACCTTCACCCTCACCCTCACCCTAACCCTCATCTGAAACCTAACCCTCAACCTAACCCTAACCCTCAACCTCACCATAACCCTTACCCTAACCCTCAACCTAAACCTAAACTTAAAACGAACCCTAACTCTCACCCTAACCCTAAACCTAACCCTCATCCTAACCCTAAACCTAAACCTCACTCACACCCTACATCTCACCCTAACCCTAAACCTAATACTAACACTCATCCTAACCCTCCCCCTAACCCTTACCCTAACCCTCACAGTAACCCTAACCCTCACCCTCAACCTCACCCTCAGCCTAACCCTAATCCTAACCCTAAACCTAACCCTAACAAACACAAGCACCCTCAACCTAACCCTAATCCTAACCCTTTCCCTAACCCAAACCTCCCCGTAAATCTCACCCTAACGCTAAACCTAACCCTAACTCTAAACCTAACACTCAACCTAACCCTCACCCTAAACCTAACTCTGACGCTAAACCTCACCCTCACCCTAAACTTAACTCTAACCCTAACCTAAACCCTAAACCTCAACCTAACCCTAACCCTAACCCTCACCCTCACCCTCAGGGCAACTTTAACCCTAAACCTAACCCTAACAATAACCATAACCCTAATCCTAACCTTCACCCTAAACATAACCCTAAACCTAAGCCTAACCCTAAACATAACACTAATCCTCACCCCCACCTCACCCTCAGCCTAACCCTAACCCTAACCCTAACCCTCAGCATAACCCTAACCCTAACCCTAAACCTAACACTTACCCTAAAGCCAAACCTAACCCTAAAACTAACCCTAATCCTCTGCCTCACCCTGACCCTAACCCAAACCCTAACCATAACCCTCACCCTAACTCTAAGGCTAAACCTAACCCTAACCCTAACCCTCACCGTAACCCTAACCCTAACCATAACCCTAACCCTAACACTAACCCTAATCCTAACCTTAAACCGAACCATAATACTCAGCCTCACCCTCACCCTATCCCAAACCTTAACCTTAAACCTCATCCTAACTCTAAGCCTAACCCTAACCCTAATCCTAATTCTCACACTCACCCTCCCCCTAACCCTAATCCTAAACCAAGCCCTATCCCTTACCCTAACCCTCACACTAACCCTCAGCCTAGCTCTCACCCTTACACTTATCCTAATCCTAAACCTCATCCAAACAGTCACCCTAAACCTATCCCTAACCCTAACCCTCACCCTAACACTCAAGTTCATGCTCAGCCTAAGACTAAGCCTAAGCCTAAGCCTAAACCTAACCCTAACCCTCAGCCTAACCCTAACTTTAACAATAACACTAATCCTAACCCTCATCCTAAACCTAACCCTAACCCTCACCCTCACCGTAACCTTAACCCTTTCCCTAACCCTAACAATAAACCTAACCCTAACCTAACCCTCACCCTAACCATAACCCTCACCCTAACCTTCACTCTAACACTTACCCTCACCCTAACACTAACACTAACCCTCTCACTAAACCTCACACTAAGCCTAAAAATCACCCTAAACCTAAACCTCAACCTAACACTAACCTTAACCCTTCAACTCTCCATAGCCCTAACCCTAACCCTCACCCTCATCCTCACCCTAAACCTCACACTAAACATAACACTAATCCTCAATATAACCCTCAACCTCACCCTAAAACTAACACTAAACCTCACCCTAACCCTAAAACTCACCCTTACCATAACCCTCATCCTCAGCCTAACCCTCATCTTTACCCTTACCGTCACCCCCACAATAACCCTAACCCTCATCCTAAACCTAACTCTACCCCTATACCTCACCCTCACCCTAACCTTAACTCTAACCCTAACCCTAACACTAAACTTCAACTTAACCCTAAGACTAACCCTCACCCTCACCTGAACCGTAACCCTAATCCTAAACCTAACAATAACCCTAACCAGAACCCTAACCCTCAACCTAAGCATAACACTCACCCTAACTCTAACCTTCACCCTAACACTAACCCTCATCCTAACACTAACCCTAACCCTAAAACTAACCCTCACACTAAACCTAACCCTCAGCCTAATCATAAACCTCACCCTAACCATAACCCTAATCCTAACCCTCACCCTCACCCTAGACCTCACCCTAAAACTAATTCTAACCCTCACCCTCACACTAACCCTAACCCTCAACCTCACCCTAAACCTCACACTAACCCTAACCCTAATCCTCAATCTAAACCTCACCCTAACCCTAAACCTAACCCTAACCCTCACCCTTAACTTAAACCTCACCCTCAGCCTAAACCTCACCTTTACCCTTAACATCATCCTCACCCAAAACCTCACCCTAACCCTAAACCTCATCCTAACCTCATCCTAAACGTAAACCTAAACATCACACTAAACCTAACCCTCACCCTCACCCCAGCCCTCACCATAATCCTATTTTTAATTCTAACCCTCATCATAACCCTCACACTAACCCTAACCCTAACCATCACCCTAAACCTAATCCTCACCCCCACCCTCACCCTCAGCCTAAACCTAAGCCTAAGCCTAACCTAACCCTAACCCTCACACTCACCTTCACCCTCACCCTTATCCTAACCCTAACCCTAACCACAACCCTAAACCTCAACCTAACCTTCACCCTATCCTTAAGCCTAAAATTAACCTTAACCCTAACCCTCGAACTAACCCTCCAACTAACACTAAATCTAACCCTAAACCTAAAGATCACCCTAACACTAATTGTAACCCTATCGCTAAACCTCACCCTAACCCTAACCCTCACCCTCACCCTCACCCTCACCATAACTCTAACCCTAAAACTAACAATAACACTAATCCTAACCCTAAACCTAACCCTCACCCTAACCCTAACCCTAATCCTATCACTAAACCTCATGCTAACCCTAATACTAACCCTAACCCTCACCCTAACCCTAATCCTCACCCTCACCGTAACCCGAATACTGAACCTAATCCTCACCCTAACCATAAACCAAACACGAAACCTTAATATAACACTAACCCTAACCCTCAACCTCACCGTAGCCCTCACCCTAAGCCTAATCATAACCCTAATCCTCATCCTTACCCTCACCCTAACCCTAAAATTAACCCTCACCCATACCCTAACGTAAACCCTAATTCTCAACCTAACCCTAAACCTCAAGTTCACCGTAACCCTGACCCTAATCCTCACCTTAACCCTAAATATAACCAAACCCTAACTCTCACCCTAAACCTAAGGCTCACACTCACCCTAACCCTTACCCTAAACCTAATCCTAACCCTAAGCCTAACCCTTACCCTCAACCTAACCCTAAATCTAACACTAATTCTAACCCTAACCCTCAATCTCAGCCTCACCCTAACCCTAACTCTAAATCTAAACCTCACCTTCACCCTAACCCTAACCCTAACCCTAACCCTAACCCTAACCCTAACCCTAACCCTAAACCTAAGCCTAACCCTAACCCTAACCCTAACCCTAAACCTCACCCTCACCCTAGCCCTCACCCAACCCTAATCCTAACCATAACCCTCTTCCTAAACCTCCCCCTAACCCTTACCCTAACCCTAACCCTTAACATCAACCTCACCCACAGCCTAACCCTAAGCCTAACCCTAAACCTAACCTTAACACACACACTCACCCTCAACCTAACCTTAATCCTAACCCTAACACTCATTCTAACCCTCCGCATAACCCTAAACCTCACCCTAACCCTAACCACACCCTCACCCTCAGCCTTATCCTAAGCCTGACCCTAACCCTAACACTCACACTCACACTAACCCTAACCCTAAAACTCACCCTAAACATAACCATCAACCTCAACCTCAGCCTAACCCTAAGCCTATCCCTAACCCTAACACTAACCCTCACACTCACCCTAACTCTAAACCTAATCCTACTCCTAACCTTAACTCTAACCCTCACCCTCAACCTAACCCTCACCTTAAGCCTAACCCTAACATTAATCCTAATCCTAACTCTCACCCTCAGACTCATCCTAACCCTAACTCTAACACTAAAACTCTCCCTGACGCTAACCCTAACGCTAACCATATAACTAAACCTCATCCTTGCCGTAACCTTAACCCTCACCCTCACCCTCACCAGAACCTTAACCCTAACCCTAATGCTAACAATAATCCTAACCCTAACCCTAACCCTCACCCTAACCATAATCCACACCCTAACCCTAACCCTCACCCTTACACTTAACCTCACCCGAAACCTAACCCTCACCCTAAAACTATCCCTAACCCTAACATTAACCCTCACCCTAACGCTAAGCATCACCCTAACCTTAAACCTCACCCTAACCCTAACCCTAAACCTCACCCTCTCCCTAGCCTTCATCATAACCCTAACCCTCATCCTCACCCTAAACTTCACACTAACCCTAACACTAATCCTCATTCTAACCCTCAACCTCAGCCTAACCCTCACCCTGACTCTCACACTAACCCTAAACCTCACCCTTTCCGTAACCCTCACGCTCAGCCTAACCCTCATCTTTACCCTTTCAGTCACCCCCACCATAACCCTCACTCTAACGCTAACCCTCACCCTAAACCTAACTCTAAACCCCTAAACCTCACCCTCACCCTAACCTTAACTCTAACCCTAACCCTAACACTATCCCTCACCATAACCCTAACCCTAACCATCACCCTAAATCTAATCCTCAAACCAACCCTCACCCTCAGCCTAACCCTAAGCCTAAGCATAACCCTAAACCTAAACCTCACACTCACCCTCACCCTAACCTTAATCCTAACCCTAAACCTAACCCTAACCCCAAACCTCAACCTAAACCTGACCCTAACCTTAAACCTAAAACTAACCCTAACCCTAACCCTCATCCTAACCCTCAACCTAACCCTAACCCTAACCCTAAACCTCACCCTAAGCCTAACCCTAATCCTCACCCTAATCCTAGCCCTTACCCTAACCCTAATTCTAACCCTCACCCTCACCCTAACCCTAAACTTCATCCTAACCGTAAACCTCACACTAACCCTAAACCTCATCCTAATCCTCACCCTAACCATAAACCTAACCATCACCCTAACCCAAACCCTCACCCTCACCCTAGCCCTCACCCAAACCCTAATATTAATGCTAACTATCAGACTAAACTCAACCTAACCCTAACCCTAACCATCACCCTAAACGTTTTCTAACCCCCACCCTCACCCTCAGCCTAACCCTAAGCCTAAGCCTAAGCCTAACCCTAACCCTCACAATCACCCTCACCCTCACCCTAATCCTAACCCGAATGCTAACCATAACCCTAAACCTCAACCTAACCCTCACCCTATCCTTAACCTTAAAACTAACCCTAACCCAAACCCTCGACCTAACCCTCCAACTAACTCTAAATCTAACCCTAATCCTCACCCTCACCGTAACCCTAATCCTAACCCTAACCCTAAACCTCACCCTAATCCTAATCCTAACCCTCACCCTCACCATAACTCTAACCATAACCCTAAAAATAACACTAACCCTAACCCTAAACATAACCCTAAATCTAACCCTAAACCTAACACACACACTCATGCTAACCCTAATCCTAACCCTAACCCTCACCCTAACCCTAATCTTCACTCTCACTGTAACCCTAACCCTCAACCTAACCCTCACCGTAACCTTAACCCTAACCCTAAACCTTAATCTAACACTAACCCTAACCCTCACCACTCCCTGAGCCTCACACTAACCCTAATCCTCATCCTTACCCTCACCCTAACCCTAACATTAACCCTCACCCAAAGCCTAACACTAACCCTAACTCTAAACCTAACCCTAAACCTCAAGCTCACAGTAACCATAACCCTAACCCTTAACCTAACCCTAAACATAACCGAACCCGAACTCTCACCCTAACCCTAAACCTAACCCTAACCCTCACCCTAACCCTAACCCTCAACCTCACCCTCACCCTCAGCCTAACACTAAGCCTAACCCTAACCCGAACACTCAAACTCACCCTAACCCTTACCCTAAACCCAATCCTTACCCTTAGCCTAACCCTCACTCTCAACCTAACCCTAAATCTAACACTAACCCTAACACTAACCCTAAACCTCACCCTAACTCTAACCCTAAACCTCACCCTCACCCCCAACCTCACCCTAACCCTAATCTGAACCCTAACCCTCAACCTAACCCTAACCCTCACCCTCACCATAGCCGTTACCCTAAACCTCAACCTAACCCTAAACTTAAACCGAACCCTAACTCTCACCCTTACCCTAAGCCTAACCCTCACCCTAACCCTAACCCTAAACCTCACCCTCACCCTCGCCCTCATCCTCAACTTCACCCTCAGCCTAACCCTAAGCCTAACCCTAAACCTAACCCTAACACACACACTCACCGTAACCCTAACACTAATCCTAACCCTAACCCTCATAGTAACCCTCCCCATAACCCTAACCCTCACCCTAACCCTAAACATAACCAAACCCGAACACTCACCCTAACCCTAACCCTCACCCTAACCCTAACCCTCAACCTCACCCTCACCCTCACCCTAACACTAAGCCTAACCCTAACCCTAACACTCAAACTCACCCTAACCCTTACCCTAAACCTAATCCTTATGCTAAGCATAACCCTCACTCTCAACCTAACCCTAAATCTAACACTAACCCTAACCCTAACCCTAAACCCCACCCTAACCCTAACCCTAAACCTCAACCTCACCCTAGCCCTCACCCTAACCCTAATCCTAACCTTAACACTCAACCTAACCCTCACCCTAACACTAAACCTAACCCTCACCCCCAACCTCACCCTAACCCTAATCTGAACCCTAACCCTCAACTTAACCCTAACCTTCACAGTCACCATAGCCCTGAACCTACCCTCAACCTAACCCTAAACCTAAATCTCACCCTCACCCTAGCCCTCATCCGCAACTTCACCCTCAGCCTAACCCTAAGCCTAACCCTAAACCTAACCCTAACACACACACTCACCCTCACCCTAACCCTAATCCTAACCCTAACCCTCATCCTAACCCTCCCCATAACCCTAACCCTCACCCTAACCTTAAACCACACCCTCACCCTCAGCCTAATACTAAGCCGAAAACTAACCCTAACCCACACACTCATCCTAACCCTAACCCTAAATCTCATCCTACCTTAACCCTCACCCTCAACCTCAGCCTAACACTAAGCCTAACCCTAACCCTAATACGAACCCACACACTCACCCTAACATAAACTATAATACTACTCCGAACCCGAACTCTAACCCTCACCCTCAACTTAACCCTCACCTTAAGCCTAACCCTAACATTAATCCTAACACTAACCCTCACCCTCAGCCTCACCCTAACCCTAACTCTAAAACTAAACCTCACCCTGACCGTAAGCCGAACCCTAACCCTATCCCTAACCCTGATCCTAGCCCTAACCCTAACCCTCACCCTCACCCTCACCATAAATGTAACTCTAACCCTAATGCTAACAATAATCCTAACCCTAACCTAACCCTCACTCTAAACATAACCCTCACCCTAACCTTAACCCTCACCCTAACACTTACCCTCACCCTAACACTAACCCCCACCCTAACACTTACCCTCACCCTAACACTAACCCTAACCCTAACAGTAACCATAACCATCACCCTAACCCTAAACCTAACCATAAACAGCACCCTCTCCCTAGCCCTCACCCTAACCCTAACCCTAATCCTCACCCTAAACTTCACACCAACCCTAACACTAAACCACTATCTAACCCTCACCCTCACCCTAACCCTCAACCTAACCCTCACCCTAACCCTAAACCTCACCCTTGCCCAAACCCTCACCCTCATCCTATCCCTCATCTTTACCCTTACCGTCACCCCCACCCTAACCTCACTCTAACGCTAACCCTCACTCTTTCACTACCCCTCACCCTAACCCTAACTCTACCCCTAAACCTCAGCCTAAACCTAAACCTAACTCTAAACCTAACCCTAACACTATCCCTCACTGTTACCCTAACCCTAACCATCACCCGAACCCTAATCCTCACCCCCACACTCACCCTCAACCCAACCCTAATCCTAACCCTAAACCTAACCCAAAGACTAAACCTCAACTTAACCCTGACCCTAACCTTAAACCTAAAACTAACCCTAACCCTAACATTCCAACTAAACCTAAATTTAACCCTAATCCTCACCCTCACCCTAACCCTAATCCTAACCCTAACACTAAACCTCACCCTAACCCTAACCCTAACTGTCAACCTAACCCTCACCCTCACCATAAATCTAAAGCTAACCCTAAACCTAACCCTAACCCTAACCCTAACCCTAACCCTAAACCTTACCCTAACACTAACCCTAATCCTCACCCTCACCCTAGCCCTAACCCTAACCCTAATCGTAACCCTAATCCTCATGGTAACCCTCACACTAACACTGAACCTAACCCTCATCCTTACCCTAAGGCTAAACCTCAACCGAACACTAAGCCTCCCCCTCCCCCTCATCCTTAGCCTAACCCTAAGCATAAACCTAACCCTCACACTCATGCTAACCCTTACTCTAATCCTAATTCTAACCCTAAACCTAATCCTCACCCTCACGCTAACCCTCACCCTAAACCTAACTCTAACACTAACCCTAAACCTAACTCTCAAACTTAGCCTCAGCCTTACCCTAACTCTAACCGTAAACCTCACCCTCACACTAATCCTAACCCTAACATTAACCTTAACCCTAACCCTAAACCTCACCCTCACCCTAGTCCTGATCTTAAACCTAATCCTGACCCTCATCCTAACCCTCACCCTAACACTAACCCTAACCCTCACACTCATTCTCACCCTAACCCTCATCCTAACCCTCTCCATAACCCTTACCCTAAAGCTCAACCTAACCCTAACCCTCACCCTCAACCTCACGCTTAGCATAACCCTTAGCATAAACCTAAACCTAACCCTAACACACTCACTCACCCTCACCCTAAACCTAATCCTAACCCTAAACCTAACCTTAACCCTCACACTCACCATAACCCTAACCCTAATCATAATCCTAACCCTAACCCTAACCCTCACCCTCACCCTAAGCCTCAGCCTAAACCTAAGCCTTAGCCTAACCCTTACCTTAACCCTCACCCTCACCCTAGCCCTCAACCTAATCCTAATCCTAATCCTACCCCTCACCCTAATCCTCATCCTAGCCCTAACACTAACCATCACCCTAAACCTAATCTTCACCCCCAACCTTACCCTCAGCCTAACCCTAAGCCTAAGCCTAAGCCTAAACCTAACCCTCAACCTCACCCTCACTCTCACCCTAACCCTAACACTAACCCTAACCATAACCGTAAACCTCAACCTAACCCTCACTCTAACCTTAACCCTAAAACTAACCCTAACCATAACCGTCGACCTAACCCTCCAACTAACCCTAAATCTAACCCTAAACCAAACCCTCACCCTAACCCTAATCCTAACCCTAACCCTAAACCTCACCCTAACCCTAACACTAACCCTCACCCTCACCCTCACTCTCACCCTCACCGTAACTCTAACCCTAACCCTAACAATAACACTAATCCTAAACCTAAACCTAACCTTAACCTTAACCCTAACTGTAATCCTAACACTCACCCTCATGCTAACCCTAATCCTAACCCTCACCCTAACCCTAATCCTCACCTTCACTGTAACACTAACCCTCAACGTAACCCTCAACCTAACCCTAACCCTAACCCTAAACCTTAACCTAACACTAAACCTAACCCTTACCCTCAACCTAGCCCTCACCCTAACCCTAATGCTAAAACTAATCCTCATCCTTACCCTCACCCTAACCCTAACCTTAACCCTGACCCTAACCCTAACCCTAACCCTAACCCTAACTCTCAACCAAACCCTAAAACTCATGCTCACCGTAACTCTAACCCTCACCCTAACCCTAAACATAACCGTAACCTAACTCGCATCCTAACCCTAACCCTAACCCTCCACCTAACCCTAACCCTCACCCACACCCTCACCTCAGCCTGACCCTAGAGTAACCGTAACCCGCACACTCACCCTAAACCTTACCCTAATCCTAAACCTAACCCTAACTCTAGCCCTCACACTCAGCCTCACCCTAACACTAACCCTAACCCTAACCCTCAACCTAACCCTCACCCTAACCCTAACTCTAACCCTAAACCTCCCGCTCACCTTAAACCTCACCCTAACCCTAAGCCTAACCCTCACCCTCACTGTAACCTTAACCTTAAACCGAAACCTAAAAATAACCCTAACCCTAATCCTAACCCTCACCCTAACCATAATCCTCTTCCTAACCCAAACCCTCAACCTAACAAACGCTCTCCCTAACACTTACCCTCACCCTAATACTAACATTAACCCTAACACTAACTCTCACCCTAACATTAACCCTAAATCTAACCCTAAATCTCTCCCTCACCCTAACCCTAAACCTAACCCTAACCGTAAACCCCACCCTAACCCTAAACCTATCACAAACCCTAACTCTAAACTTAAAACTCACTATCACCCTAGCTCTTATTCTAACCCTAACCATAAACCTAAACCTCATCCTAACACTAACCCTAACCATCACCCTCACCCTCACTGTAACCGTAAACCTAAACCTAACCCTAACAATAACCATAACCCTAAACCTAACCCTCAGTCGAACCATAAACTTCACCCTAATGATAACCCTCACCCTAACACTTATCCAAATCCTAACACTAACCCTATCCCTAACATTAAACCTCACACTAACCCTAACCCCAAACCTCACGCTAACCCTACCGCTAACACTAACCCTCACCCTGGCCTTCACCCTAACCGTAACCCTCATCCCCACCCTAACCCTCACCCTTACCCTCACCCTCAGACTAACCATAACGCTAATCCTAATCCTAACCCTAACCCTCAACCTCACCCTAACCCTCACCCTTAACCTAACCTTAACTTCACACTAACCCTAACCCTAACCCTCACTCTAACCCTAACCCTAAACCTAACACTAACCCTAACCCTAATCCTCACCCTCATCCTCACCCTAAACCTAAATCTAACCCTAAACCTAACCCTACCGTAACACTATCCCTAACCCTAACCATAAACCTCACTCTAACCCTAACAGTAAACCTCACCCTCAACCTAGCCCTTGCCCTAACCCTAATCCTAACCCTAACCCTCATCCTAACCCTCCCCCAACCCTTACCCTAACCCTCACCCTAACAATAACCCTCACCCTCAAGGTCATCCTCAGCCTAACCCTAAGCCTAACACTAGACCTAACGCTAACACACACACTCACACTCACCCTAACCCAAATCCTATCCCGAACCCTCACCCTAACCCTTACTCTAACCTAAACCTCCCCTCACCCTAAACCTAACTCTAACCCTAACCCCAAACCTAAAACTCAACCTAACCCTAACCCTAACCCTCACCCTCAAACTCACCCTAACCGTAACCCTAAACCTAAACCTAACAATAACTCTAACCGTAACACTAAACTTCACCCTACACATAACGCTCACCCGAACCCATACCCTCACCCTAACATTTACCCTCACCCTAACACTAAGCCTAACACTAACACTAACCCTCACACTAACCCTAACCCTAACCCTAAACCTAAACTTCACCCGCACCCTCACCCTCACCATAACTCTAACCCTAACCCTAAAAATAAAACATCCTAAAACGAACCATCAGCCTAACCCTAATCCTCACACCCACCCTCACCCTCAGCCTAACCCTAAGCCTAAGCCTAACCCTCACCCTAACCCTCATACTCACCCTCACCCTAACCCTAATCCTAAACCTAACCCTATCCCTAAACCTCAACCTAACCTTCACCCTCACCTTAACCCTAATACTAACCCTAAACCGAAACCTAACACTAACCCTCCCCCTAATCCTAACTCTGACTCTAAACCTCACCCTCACCCTAACCCTAAACCTCACAGTAAACCTCAACCTAACCCTAAACCACACCCTTACCCTTAACCTCACTGTAACTCTAACCCTAACAATAACAATAACACTAACCATATCACTAACCCTAATCTTAACCCTAAACATAACCCTCATCCTCAGCCATAACCTCACCGCAAACTTAAACCTAACCCTAACCCTAAACCTAACCGGAATCCTCAACCACACCCTTAACCTCAGCCTAACCCTAACTCTAACCCTAAACCTAACCCTAACCCTCACTGTAAACCTAACCCTAACCCTAAACCTAAATCTAACCCTAACCCTAAACCTAAGCCTAACCCCAACTCTAACCCTTACTCTCACACTCACAATAACCCTAATCCTAAACCTAACCCTTTCCCTAAACCTAACCCTCACCCTAACCCTCATCCTAGTCCTCAACCTAACCCTAGTTCTAACACTAAAACTCATCCTAACACTCACCCTAAGGCTAAACCTAAACCTCACCCTAAACCTAACCCTAACCCTCACTCTCATGCTCGGCCTAAGCCTAAGTCTAAGCCTAACCCTAACCCTAACTCTCACCCTAACCCTAACACTAACCCTAACTCTAACCATAAACCTCACTCTCAACCTGACCAAAACTCTAACCCTAACCCTAAACTTAAACCTCATACTAACCCTAAACCTAACCCTCAACCTAACCATAACCCTCACCCTAACTTTAACCCTCACCCTAACATTTACCCTCACCCTAACACTAACCCTAACCCTAACACTAACCCTCACACTAACCCTAACGATCACCCTAACCCTAAACCTCACCCTAAATCTAAACCTAACCCTCACCCTCACCCTAGCCCTAACACTCATTCTCACGCTAAACCTCACACTAACCATAAAACTAATCCTCAATCTAACCCTCACCCACACCCTTCCCCTAACCTTAAACTCACCCTAACCCTAACCCTCAACCAACCATAACCCTCACCTTCAGCCTAACCCTCATGTTTACCCTTATCATCACCCCCACCCTAAAACTTTCCCTAACACTAACCCTCATCCTAACCCTCACACTAACCCTAATTCTACCCCTAAACCTCACCCTCAAACTAACCCTAACTCTAACCCTAACCCTAACACTAAACCTCACCCTAAACCAAACCCTAAACCTCCCACTCACCCTCACCATAACAGTAACCCTAACCCTAACCCTAACAATAAACCTAACACTAACCCTAACCCTCACCCTAACCCTAACCCTCATCCTAACCCTAACCCTCACCCTAACCCTCATGATCACTCTAAACCTCACACTAACTCTAACCCTAATCCTCAATCTAACACTCACCCTAACCCTAACCCTAACCCTTACCCTAAAGCTAAACCTAAAGCTATGTCTCACCCTTATCTTAACCCTCAACCTAAGCCTAAACCTCACCATAACCCTTACAATCATCCTCACCCTAAACCTCCCCCTAAACCTAATCCTCATCCTAACCCAAACCGTAAACCTCACACTCAGCCTAACCCTAAGACTAAGCCTAACCCTTACTCTAACCCTCACCCTCACCCTAACCCTCACCCTGACCCTAATCCTAACCCTAACCCTCATCCTAAACCTCAACCTAACCCTAACCCTAACCCTCACACTCACCCTCACCCTAACCCTAATCCTAACCATAACCCTCAAACTAACCCTAAACCTCACCCTCACCATAACCCGTACCCTAACCCTCACCATAAACCTAAACTTAACCCGAACCCTAACGCTCACACTAAATCTAACCCTAAACCTCACCCTAACCCTAACCCTTATCCTCACCCTCACCCTAACCCTCAGCCTAACCCTAATCCTAAACTTAACCCTCATCCTAACCCTAAACCTAACCCTAAACCTGACCCTCACCCTAACACTAACCCTCACCCTCAACCTCACCCTCAGCCTAACACAAAGCCTAACCCTAAACCTAACCCTAACACACAAACTCACCCTCACCCTAAACCTAACCCTAACCCTAACCTTAACCCTAACCCTCCCCCTAACTCTCTCCCTAACCCTAACCCTAACACTAAACCTAACCCAAACCCTCAACCTAACCCTCACCCTAAACCTAACACTAACGCTAAACATCACCCTCACCCTAAACCTCACCCTAACCCTAGCCCTCACCCTAACCCTCACAGTAACCATAACCTTAAACTGAACCCTAACAATAACCCTAACCCTAATCCTAACCCTCACCCTAACCATAACCCTCACCCTAACGCAAACCCTCACCCTAACACTTACCCACACCCTAACACTAACACTAACCCTAACACTAACCATCACCCTAACACTAACCCTAAATCTAACCCTAAACCTCTCCCTCAACCTAACCCTACCCCTAACCCTAACCGTAAACCCCACCCTAAACCTAACCCTATCACAAACACTAACTCTAACCCTAAACATCACTATCACCCTAATCCTAATTCTAACCATAACCCTAAACCTAAACCTCATCTTAACCCTAATCCTAACCTTCACCCTCACCCTCACTGAAACCTTAACCCTAACCCTAACCCTAACAATAACCCTAACCCTAACCCTCACCCCAGCCATAACACTCACCCTAACCCTAACCTCAACCTAACACTTACCCTATCCCTAACACTATCCCTAACACTAACCCTAACACTAACACTAAAACTCACACTAACCCTAACCATTACACTAACCCCAAAACTCACGTTAAGACTATCCCTAACCCTCACCCTCACCCTAGCCTTCTCCCTAACCCTAACCTTCATCCTCAACCTAACCCTCACCCTCAACCTCACCCTCACCCTCAGCCTAACCCTAACACTAATCCTAATCCTAAGCCTAACCCACAACCTAACCTTAAGCCTCACCATAACCCTAACCCTAAACCTAACCCTAACCCTAAACCTAACCCTCACCCTATCCCTAACCCTAAACCTAACACTAACCCTAACAATAACCCTCAACCTCAGCCTCACCCTAACCCTAAATCTAACCCTAATCCTCACCCTCAAACTAGCCCTTGCCCTAACCCTAATTCTAACCCTAACCCTAATCCTAACCCTTCCCCTATCCCTCATCCTAACCCTAATCCTCACCCTAACCCTAACCCTCACCCTTAACTTCACCCTCTGCCTAACCCTAAGCCTAACCCTAGACCTAAATCTAACCATAACCATAACACTAACCCTATCCCACACCCTAACCCTAACTTTAACCCTAAACATCAAACTCAGCCTAACCCTAACTCTAACCCTAACCCAAACCCTAAACCTCAAACTAACCCTAAGCCTAACCCTCAACCTAACCCTCACCCTAATCGTAATCTTAAACCTAAACCTACCAATAACCCTATTCATAACCCTAACCCTCACACTAAACATAATTCTCACCCTAACCCATACCCGCACCCTAACACTTACTCTCACGCTAACACTAACCCTAACACTAGCACTAACACTCACACTAAACCTAACCCTAACCCTATACCTCAACATAACCCTCAACCTCAACCTAACCTTAACACTAACCCTAAACCTAACCCACACCCTAAACCTCCCCCTAACCCTATATCTAAACCTCATCCTCACGCTAACCCTAAATCTCACCCTAACTCTAACACTTACCCTAACTCTAACCCTCACCCTAACACTTACCCTAACCCTAACACTAACCCTCACACTAACCCTAACCATCACCCTAACCCCAATCCTCAAGCTAACCCTATCCCTCACCCTCACCCTTACCCTAGCCCTCACCCAAACCCTAAACCTCATCCTAATCCTAACCCTCATCCTCACACTCACCCTCAGCCTAACGCTAACCCAAATCCTAATCCTAACATTAACCCTCACACTAACGCTAACGCTCACCCTAACCCTCCCCCTAACCCTAAACCTAAACCTAACCCTAATCCTCAGCCTCAGCCTCACCATAACCCAAACCCTAACCCTAACCCACATCTTAACTCTAAGCCTAACCCTAAGCCTAAACCTAACCGTCACACTCACCCTCACCCTCACCCTAATCCTAAAACTAACCCTACCCATAACCTTAGCCCTCTCCCTAACACTCACCCTAGTCCTCATCCTTACCCTAATCCTAACCCTAAACCTCACCCTAACCCTCACCCTAACCATAAGTATAACACTAAACCTAACCCTAACCCTCAACCTCAGCCTAACCCTAACCCTAAATCTAACCCTAAACCTCACCCTCACCCTAACCCAAACCCTAAACCTCACCCTAATCCTAACCCTAAACCTCACCCTCACCCTAGCCCTCACCCTAAACCTAATCCTAAACCTAAACCTCTTCCTAGCCCTCACCCTAACACTAACCCTAAACCTCACCCTCACACTAACCATAATCCTAACCCTATCCCTCAACTTGAACCTAACCGTCACCCTCACCGTAACCCTTATTCTAACCCTCACCCTAACCCTAAACTTAACCCGAACCCTAACTCTCACCCTAACCCTAACATTAACCCTCACCCTAACCCTAACCTTCTACCTTAACGTAACCATCACCCTCAGCCAAACCCTCACGTTTACCCTTAACGTCACCCCTACCCTTACTCTCACCCTAAAACAAACACTCACCCTAACCCTCACCCTAAAACTAACCCTACACCTAAACCTCACCCTCACCCTAACCATAACTCTAACACGAACCCTAACACTGAACCTCAACCTAAACCTAACCCTAACCCTCAAACTAACCCTAACCCTCACCCTCACCCAAACCCTCAACCTAAACCTAAGGCTAACAATAACGCTAAGCTTAACCCTCACACTCACCCTAACCCTAACCCTAATCCTAATCCTAACCCTAACTCGAACCCTCACCCTCACCCTCAGCCTCACCCTAACCCTAATTCTAACCCTAAACCTCATCTTTACCCTAACCCTAATCCTAACCCTCACCCTCACCGTAACCAAAACCCTAAACCTAAACCTAACCCTAACCCTCCCCCTAACTCTCAACCTAACCCTAACACTAATCCTAACCCTAAACCTCACTGTAACCCCAAATCTAACACTAACCCTCATCCTAACCCTCACCCTAACCCTAACTCCACCATAAACCTCTCCCTCAACCTAACAAAAACTCTAACCCTAACTCTAACACTAAACCTCACCCTAACACTAACCGTCACCCTAACCCTCATCATCAGTCTAAACCTCACACTAACCCTAACCCTAATCCTCAATCTAACCCTCACCCAAACCCTAACCCTAACCCTTACCCTAACCCTAAACCTAACCCTAACGCTCACCCTTAACTTAACCCTCATCCTCAGCCTAAACCTCACCATTACTCTTACCATCATCCTCACCCTAAACCTCCCCCAAGCCTAAACCTCATTCTAACTCTAACCATAAACGTAAACCTAACCATCACCCTAACCCTAACCCTCTCCCTCAACCTCACACTCAGCTTAACACTAAGACTAAGCCTTACACTTACCCTAAACCTCACCCTCACCCTAGCACTCACCCTCACCCTAACCCCAACCCTAACCCTCATCCTAACCCTAACCCTAACCCTCACCCACACCCTCACACTAACCCTAATACTAACCCTAACCATCAACCTAACCCTAAACCTCACCCTCACTGTAATCCTTACCCTAACGCTCATCCTAAACCTAAACTTAACCTGAACCCTAACTCTCAACCTAAACCTAACCCTAACCCTCACCCTAACACTAACCCTAAAACTTACCCTCAACCTAGACCTCAACCTAACCCTAATCCTAACCTTAACTCTCATCCTAACCCTCACCCTAACCCTAACCCTAGCCCTCACCCTAACCCTAACCCTCACCCTCAACCTCACCTTCACCCTAACCCTAAGCCTAACCCTAAACCTAACCCTAACACACACACTCACCCTTATCCTAACCCTAATCCTAAACTTAACCCTAACCCTAACCCTCACCCTAACTCTCACCCTAACCCAAACCTTAACACTAACCCTAACCCAAACCCTCAACTTAACCCTCACCCTAACCCTAAATCTAACCCTAAAACTCACCCTCAGATTAAACCTCACCCTAACCTTAACCATAACCATCACCCTCACCCTCAGCCTACACCTAAGCCTAACCCTAGACCTAAGCCTAAAAAACACACTGACCCTCACCCTAACCCTAACCCTAATCCTATCCCTAACCCTAACACTAACCCTTACCCTCCCCCTAACTCTCACCCTCACCCTAACCCTAACCGTCAACCTAACCCTAACTCTAGCCCTAAACCTCACCCTCACCCTCACCGTAACCGTAACTCTAAACCTAAACCTAACAATAACCCAAACCCTAACGCAACCCTTAACCTAACCATAACCGTCACCCTAACACATAACCTCTCCCGAACATTTACCCTCACCCTCACACGAACCCTGACCCTACCACTAACCCTCACACTAACCCTAACCATCACCCTAACCCTAAACCTCACCTTAAAGCTAAACCTAACCTTCACCCTTACCCTAGCCCTCACTCTAACCCTAACCCTCAACCTATCCCTAAACCTCACATTAACCCTTACACCAAGCCTCAATCTAACCCTCACCCACACCCTTTCCCTAACCCTAACCCTCACCCTAACCCTAACAATCACCGCACCGTAACCCTCACCTTCAGCCTAACCCTCACGTATACCCTTACCATCACTCCCACCCTAATACTTACCCTTATCCTAACACTCATCTTAACCCTCAACCTAACTCTAACTCCACCCTAAACCTCAACCTCACCCTAACCCTAACCCTCCCTGTAACTGTAACCCTAAACTTAACCCTAACAATAATCCTAAACCTAACCCTAACCCCTCAACCTAACCATAAACCTCACCGTAACCCTAACCCTCACCATAACCCTCATCCTCACTCTTAACCTCACACTAACCCTAACCCTAATCCTCAATCTAACCCTCACCCTAACCCTAACCCTAGCACTTACTCTAACCCTAAATCTAACCCTAAAGCTCACCCTTATCTTAACCCTCACCCTCAGCCTAAACCTCGCCATTACTCTTACCATCATCCTCACCCTAAACCTTCCCCTAACCCTGAACCTCATTCTAACTCTAACACTAACCGTAAACCTATCACCCTAAACCTAACCCTAACCCTCAACCTCACACTCAGCCTAACACTAAGACTAAGCCTTACACTTACCCTAACCCTCAACCTCACCCTAGCCCTCACCCTAACCCTAATCGTAACCCTAACCCTCATCTTGACCCTCACCCTAATCCTAACCCTAACCCTCACCCTAACCCTAAACCTCACCCTCACTGTAACCCTCACCCTAACGCTCACCCTAAACCTAAACTTAACCAGAACCCTAACGCTCACCCTAAACAAAACCCTAACCCTCAAACCAAACCTAAACCTAAACCTTACCCTCACCCTAGCCCTCACCCTAACCATAACATTAACACTAAACCTAACCCAAACCCTCAACCTAACCCTCACCCTAACTCTAACCCTAAACCTCACCCTCACACTAAACCTCACCCTAACCCTAACCCTAACCCTCATCCTCACCCTCACTGTAACCCTAATCTTAAACCGAAGCCTAACAATAACTCTAAACCTAATCCTAACCCTCACCTTAACCATAACCCTCACCCTACCCCAAACCCTCACCATAACCCTTACCCTCACCCTAAAACTAACCATAACACTAACACTAACCCTCACCCTAACACTAACCCTAAATGTAACACTAACCCTCACCCTCAACCTAACACTAACCCTATCCCTAACTGTAAACCCCACCCTAACCCTAATCCTAACCCTTACCTGCACACTCACCCTCACCGTAACTCTAAAACTAAACCTAACAATAACACTAATCCTAACCAGAACCATCACCCTAACTCTAACACTCACCCTCATGCTCGGCCTACGCCTAAGCCTAAACCTAACCCTAACCCTCACCCTAACCTTAACCCTATCACAAACCCTAACTCTAACCCAAAACCTCACTGTCACCCTAACCCTAATTATATCCCTAACCCTAAACCTAAAACTCATCCTAACCCTAAATGTAACCCCCACCCTTACCGAAACCGGAACACTAACCCTAACACTAACAATAACCTTAACCATAACCCTAAGACTCACCCTAACCATAACCCTCACCCTAACCCTAACCCTCACCCTAACACTTAGCCTAACCCTAACAATAACCCTAACCCTAACACTAAACCTCACACTAACCCTAACCATCACCCTAACCCTAAATGTCACGCTAACCCTATACCTAAACCTCACCCAACCCTAGCCCTCACCCTAAACCTAACCCTCATCCTCACCCTAAACCTCACCCTCACCCTCACCCTAACCCTATCTCTAACCCTCACCCTAACCCTCACCCTAACCCTAACCCTAAACCTAACACTAAACCTAACCCTAACCCTCACCCTCAGCCTCACCCTAAACCTAACTCTAACCTTAAATTTCACCCTCACCCTAATCCTTAACCTATCCATAAACCTCACCCTAACTTTAACCCTAAAACTCACCCTCACCCTAGCGCTTGCCCTAACACTAATCCTAACCCTAACCCTCACCCTAACCCTCCCCCTAACCCTAACCCTAACCCTAACCATCACCCTCACCCTCAGCCTAAATCTAAGCCTAAGCCTAGACCTAACACTAACAAACACACTCACCCTCACCCTAATGCCAACCCTATTCCTATCCCTAACCCTAATACTTACCCTTACTCTCCCCTTAACTCTCACCCTAACCCTAACTCTAACCGTCACCCTAACCCTAACTCTAACCCTAAAACTCACCCTCACCCTAACCCTAACTCTACCCCTAAGCCAAACCCAAAACTTCAACCTAACCCTAACCTTAACCCTCACCTTCACCCTCACTGTAACCGAAACCTAAACCAAAACCTAACAATAACCCTAACCCTAACCCTAAGCCTCACCCGAACCATAACCGTCACCATAACCCATAAACTCACCTAACACTAACACTAACACTAACACTAACACTAACACTAACACTAATACTAACACTAACCCTCACACTGACCCTAACCCAAACCCTAACCCTAAACCTCAACCAAACCCTCACCCTCAACCTAAACCTAACACTACCCCTAACCCTAATCCTCACCTTAACCCTCCCCCTAACCCTATATCTAAATCTCACCCTCACCCTCACCCTAACACTAACCCTAACCCAAACCCTCATCCTAAATCTAAGCCTAACCCTAACCCTAATCGTAATCCTCACCCTCACCCTCACCCTAACCCTAATCCTAAACCTAACCCTAACTCTAAACCTAACCCTCACCCTAACCCTCAGCCTAACCCTCACCATTAAACATATCCTAACCCTAAACCTCAACCTAACTCTATACCTAACCCTAACCCTCACCGGAACACTCACCCTCACCCTCACCCTCATGCTCCCCCTAAGGCTAAGCCTAACCCTAACCCTAACCCTCACCCTAACCCTAACTCTAACCCTAACCCTAAACCTAAACCTCATCCTAACCATAACCCTAAACCTCACGCTCACACTCACAGTAACCATAACCCTACCCCTACACCTAACAATAAACCTAACCCTAACCCTAACCCTCACCCTAACCATAACCCTCACCCTAACCTTAACTCTCACCCTAACACTTACCCTCACCCTAAAACTAACACTAGGAACCCTCAAACTCACCCTTGCTTTCACCCTAACCCTAACACTCATCCTCACCCGAAACCTCACACTAACCCTAACACGAATCCTCAATCTAACCCTAACCCTCACCCTAACGCTAACAATAACCCTCACCGTAACCCTAACCTTCACCCTTACCGAAAACATCACCCTCAACCTAACCCTGACCTTTAACCTTACCGTCACCCCCATGCAAACCTGCATCCTAACCCTCACCCTAATCCTAACCCTAACTGTCCCCTGAACCTCACCCTCATCATAACCCTATGTTTAACCCTAACCCTAACACTAAACCTCACCCTAACCCTCACCTTAACCCTAAAACTCATCCTAACTGTAAACCTAACCATCAACCTAACCCTAAACCTCACCCTCAACCTCACGCTCAGCCTAATCCTAAGCCTAAGCCTAACCCTTACCTTAACCCCTTCCCTCACCCTAGACCTCACCCTAAATCTAATCCTAATCCTAACCCTCTCTCTAACCCTAAACCTCAACCTAATCCTCACCCCCACCCTCACCCTCAGCCTAAACCTAAGCCTAAGCCTAACCCTAACCCTAAACCTCAAACTCACCCTGACCCTCACCCTAATCCTAACCCTAACTCTAAACCTAACCCTAATGCTAATACTCACCCTCAAGCTAACCCTAATCCTAAACCTAACCCTCACCCTAACCGTAATCCTCACCCTCATTGTAACCCTAACCCTCAACCTAATCCTCACCCTAACCCTAAACCTAACCCTAAACCTCAATCTAACACTAAAACTAACCCTCAGCCTCAGCCTAGCCCTCACACTAACCCTAATACTAACCCTAATCTCATCCTTACCCTCACCCTAACCCTAACCTTAACCCTCACCCTAACCCTAACTCTAGCCCTAACCCTCACAATCACCGGAAACCTAACCCTAACTCTCACCCTAACCCTAACCCTCACACTTACACTAAACCTAACCCTCACCCCCACCCTCACTCTCAGTCTAACCCTAAGCCTAACCCTAACCCTAACCATATCGCTCACACTCACACTAACCCGTACCCTAAACCTAATCCTAACCCTAAATCTAACCCTCACACTCAACCTACCCCTCACCCTAACCCTAAATCTAACACTAACACTAAACATAACCCTCAAACTCAGCCTCACACTAACCCTAACTTTAAGCCTAAACCTCACCCTCACCCTAACCTTAACACTAACCCTAACCCTAAACCTCACCCTAATCCTAACCCTAAACCTCACCCTCACCCTAGCCCTCACCCTAACCCTAATCCTAACATTAACCCTCATCCTAACCCTCAACCTAACATTAAACCTAACCTTAACCCTAACCCTAATACGAACCCTAACCCTCAACCTAAACCTATCCCTCACCCTCACCTCACCCCTTACCCTAACCCTCAACCTAACCCTAAACTTAACCTGAACCCTAATTCTCACCCTTACCCTAACCCTAACCCTCACTCCAAACCTAACCCTAAACCTCACCCTCATCCTAGCCCTCACCCAACCCTAATCCTAACCCTAACCCTCTTCCTAAACCTCCCACTAACCCTTACCCTAAACCTCATCCTAACCCTAACCCTAACCCTCAAACTCACGCTCAACCTAACCCTAAGCCTAACCCTAAACCTAACCCTAACACACACACTCACTCTCACCCTAACCCTAATCCTAACCCTAACCCTCATCCTAACCCTCCCCATAACCCTAACCGTCATCCTAATCCTAACCCACACCCTCACCCTCAGCCTAATCCTAAGCCTAACCCTAACCCTTACCCTCACACTCACCCGAAACCTAACCCTATACCTCACCCTAACCATAACCCTAACCCTCAACCTCAGCCTAAACCTAAGCCTATCGCTAACCCTAACCCTAACTCTCACACTCACCCTAACGCTAACCCTAATCCTACTCCTAACCCTAACCCTAACCCTCATCCTCAACCTAACCCTCACCTTAAGCCTAACCCTAACATTAATCCTAAACCTAACCCTGACCCTCAGCCTCACCCTAACCCTAACTTTAACACTAAACCTCACCATAACACTAACCCTAAATCTAACCCTAACCCTCACACTCAACCTAACCCTAACCCTAATCGTAACCGTAAACCCCACCCTAACCCTAACTCTAACCCTCACCTGCAGCCTCACCCTCACCGTAACTCTAACCATAACCCTAACAATAACACTAATCCTAACCAGAACCATCACCCAAACTCTAAACCTCACCCTCATGCTCGGCCTAAGCCTAAGCCAAAGCCTAATCCTAACCCTCACCCTCACCCTCACCGTAATCCTAACCCTAATCCTAACAATAACCTTAACCATAACCCTAACCCTCACCATAAACATAAACCTCACCCTAACCCTAACCATCACCCTAACACTTACCCTAACCCTAACAATAATCCTAACCCTAAACCTCAACCTCAGCCTCACCCTAACCCTAACACTAAACCTAAACCTCACCGTCACCCTAACCCTAACCCTAACCCTAATAATAAACCTCACCCTAACCCTAAACCTAAACCTCACCCTCACCCGAGACCTTACCCTAACCCTAATACTAACCGTAACCCTCTTACTAACCCTTCCCCTAACCCTAACCCTAACCCTCTCCCTAACCCTGAACCTCACCCTCACCCTCAGTCTAAACCTAAGCCTAACCCTACACCTAAACCTAACACACACACTCACCCTCAACCTAATCCTAATCCTATCCCTAACCCTAACCTTAACCCTCCCCCTAACTGTCACCCTAACCCAAACCCTAACCCTAAGCCTAACTATAACCCTAAACCTCACCCTCACCCAAACCCTAACTATAACCCTAACCCCAACCTAAACCTAACTCTAACTCTAACCCCCACCCTCACCGTAACCTTAACCCTAAACATAACCCTAACCATAATCCTAACTCTATTCCTAACCCTCACACTTACCATAACACTCACCCTAACCCATATCCTAAACCTAACACTTACCCTCATCCTAACACTAACCCTAACCCTAAAACTAACCCTCACACTAACCCTAACCCTAACCCTAAATCTAAACCTCAACCTAACCCTCACCCTCAACCTAACCCTAACACTAACCCTAATCCTAACACTTACCCTAACCCTCCCCCTAACTGTATAGCTAAACCTCACCCTCACCCTAAGCATAAGCCTCACCTTTACCCTTAGCATAATCCTCACCCTAATCTCACCCTAGCCCTAAACCTCATTCTAACCCTCACCCTAACCGTAAAACTAACCCTCACCCTAACCCTCACACTCACCCTCAACCTAACCCTAATACTAAAGGTAACCATATCCCTCAACCTCAACCTAACCTTCAACCTCACACTAACCCAAACACTAACCTTAACCCTAAACCACACACTAAACCTCCCCCTAACCCTAACTCTAACCCTAAACCTCACCATCACCCTAACACTAACCCTAACCATAAACCTCATAATAATCCTAACCCTAAACCTCACCCTCAACCACACCGTAGCTCTAACCCTAACCATAACAATAACACTATCCCTAACCCTAACCCTAAGAATAACGCTCACCCTCAGACTCACCCTCACTGTAAACTTAAACCTAAAAATAACCCTGAAGATAACCCTAACCCTAAGCCTAACCCTCAACCTAACCCGAAACCTAACCTTAACCCTCACCGTAACCCAAACCCTAACACAAACCCTAAACATAAACCTAACCCTAATCCTCAGCCTCATCCTCACCCTAACCCAAACCCTAACCCTAACCCTCACCCTAACTCTAAGCCTAACCCTAACCCTAACACTAACTCTCACACTCACCCTCATTCTAACCCTAATCCTAAACCTAAACTATCCCTATCCCTAGGCCTAAACCTAACCCTCACCCTAGCCTTCACCCTTACCCTAATCCTAACCCTAAACATCAACCAAACCCTCGCCCTAACACTAACACTAACACTCAACCTAACCCGAAGCCTTACCCTAACACTAACCCCAACTCTAACCCTAAATCTCACCCTCATCCTAAACCTAACTCTAAACCTAACCCTAAACCTAAACGTCATTCTAAACCTAACCCTAACCCTCACCCTCAGTGTAACTGTAACCTAACCTTAACCCTAACCCTAACAATAACCCTACCCTAACCCTAACCCTAACCCTCACCCTGACCCTAAACTTAACCGAACCCTAACTCTCACCCTAACCCTAACCTAACCCTCCCACTTACCCTAACCCAAACCCTCACACTCACCCTCAGCCTAACTTAAGCCTAACCCTAACCCCAACCCTAACCCTCGCACTCACCCTAACCCTTACCCTAATCCTAATCCAAACCCTAAGCCTAACCTTCATCCTCAACCTAACCCTCACCCTAACCCTAACTCTAACACTTACCCTAACCATAACCCTCAATCTCAGTCTCAACCTAACCCTAAATCTAACCCTAAACCTCAACCTCACCATAACCCTAACCCTAACACTAAACCTAAACCTCACCCTAATCCTAATCCTAAACCTCACCCTCAGCCTAGCCCTCACCCTAACCCTAACCCTAATCCCAACCCTAACCCTCATCCTATCCCTCACCCTAACACTAACCCTAACCCTCACCCTCACCCTAACCCTAATCCTAACCCTAAACCTCAACCTAACAATAACTCTAACCTTCACCGTAACCATTACCCTAACCCTCACCCTAACCCTAAACTTAACCGAACCCTAACTCTCACCCTAACCCTAACCCTCACCCTTACACTAAACATCACCCTTAGCCTAACCCTCACATTTACCCTTACCATCACCCCCACCCTAACACTCACCCTAACCCTAACACTCAAACTAACCCTCAACCTAACCCTAACTCTAACCCTAACCCTCACCCTCACACTAACCCTAACTCTAACACTAACCCTAACCATAAATTTAACACTTAACCTCACCCTCACCCTCAGCTAAAACCTAAGGCTAACCCTAACCTTCACACTCACCCTAACCCTAACCCTAATCCTAATCCTAACCCTAACCCTAAACCTCACCCTCTCCCTCAGCCTCAACCTAACCCTAATTCTAACCCTAAACCTCAACCTCACCCTTACCCAAAGGCTAACCCTAACCCTAACCCTAACCCTCCACTTAACTTTCAACCTAACCCTAACCCTAACACTAACCCTAACCCTCAAACTCAACCTAACCCTCACCCTAAACCTAACTCTAACCCTAAATTTCACACTCACCGTAACCCTCACTCTAATCCTAACCCAAAGTCTAAACCTCACCCTAACGCTAACCCTAAACCTCAACCTCAAACTAGCCCTCACCCAAACCCTAATCCTACCCCTAACCCTCATCCTAACCCTCACCCTAACACTAACCCTAAACTTCACCCTCACCCTAACCCTAATCCTAACACTAACCCTCCACCTAACCCTAACCCTCACCCTCACCATAACCCTTACCTATCTCTCAACCTAACCCTAAACTTAACCCGAACCCTAAATCTCACCCCAACCGTAACCCTAACCCTCACCCCAACCCTAAACCTCACCCTTACCGTAACCCTCACCCTCACCTTTAACCTTACCGACACCCTCACCATAAACCTAACCCTAACCCTAAACCTCTACCTAACCCTAAACCTCAACCTCACAATCAAAATTATCATAATTCTACCCCTAACCCTAACAACAATAACACATACCCTAAACCTAACCCTAACCGTAACCATAACCATAACACTCACCCTCACCCTCACCCTCAGCCTAAACCTAAGCCTAACCCTAACCCTAACCCTCACCATAATCCTACGCTAACCCTAAACCTATCCCTAACCCTAACCCTAAACCTAACCCTAATCTTCAGCCTCACCCTCACCCTAACCCAAACCCTAACCCTAACACTCAGCCTTAACCTAAGCCTAAACTTAACCCTAAACCTCACAGTCACCCTCACCCTAGCCCTAATCCTAAACCTAACCCTATCCCTAACCCTAACCTTCACCCTAACATTCACCCTAACATTTACCCTCAACCTAACCCTAACCCTCACCCTAACCATAACCCTCACCCTAACCCTAACCCTCACCCTACCAGTTACCATCACCCTAACACTAACCCTAACCCTAACACTAACCCTAACCCTCACCCTCATCCTAGCCCTCACCCTACCCCTAATTCTAACCCTCCCCCTCACCCTAAACCTGACCCTCATCCTCACCCTAAACCTCACACTAACCCTAACACTAATCCTCAATCTAACCCTCATCCTATCCCTAACCCTAACCCTTACACTAACCATAAACCTAACCCTAACCCTCACCCTTATCTTAACCCTCACCCTCACCATAAACCTCACATTAACCCTTACCATCATCCTCACCCTAACCCTAAACCTCATCCCAACCCTGACCCTAACCATAAACATAACCATCACGCTAACCCTAACCCTCACCCTCAACCTCATCCTCAGCCTAACCCTAAGCCTAAGCTGAAACCTAACCCTAACCCTCACACTCATCCTCACCGTCACCCTAACCCTAACACTAAACATAACCCTAACTCTAAACCTCAACCTAACCCTCACCCTAACCTAAACCCTAACCCTAACCCTAACCCTAACCCTCAAACTAACACTCCCCCTAACCCTAAATCTAACTGTAAACCTCACCCTCACCGTAACCCTAATCCTAACCTTGACCCTAAACCTCACCCTAACCCTCACCCTAACCCACACCCTCACCCTCACCCTCAACCTCACCCTCACTGTTACTCTAAACATAACCCTAAAAATAACAGTAATCCTAAACCTAAACTTAACCCTAAACCTAACCCTAACCTTAATCCTAACACTCACCATCAACCTAACCCTAATACTAACCCTAAACCTCACCCTACCCATAACACTCACATCACCGTAACCCTAACTCTCATCCTAACCCTCACCCTAAACCTAACCCTAAACCTAAACCACATCCTAACACTAACCCGAACCCGAACACTCACCCTAGCCCTCACCCTAACCCTAATCATAACCCTAATCCTCACCTAACCCTCACACTAAGCCTAACCTTAACCCTCACCTTAACCCTAATTTTAACCCTAATCCTCACCCTAACCCTCAACTTAACTCGAACCCTAAGTCTCAACCTAACACTAAACCTCTAAACACTAAACACTCAACCTAACCCTAACCCTCACCCTCACCCTCACCCTCAGTCTAAACCTAGTCTAACCCTAATCCTAAACCTAACCCTCACACTCTCCCTAACCCTTACCCTAATCCTAATCCTAACCATAAGCCTAACCCTCACCCTCACCCTAAACCTCACCCTAAACTTAACCCTAAACCTCACCCTAACCATAACCCTAAACCTCACCCTCAGCCTAACCCTAAGCCGAATCCTAAACCTAACCCTAACACACACACGAACCCTCACCCTAACCCTAATCCTAAATCTAACCCCAACCCTAAACCTAACCCTCCCCCTAACTCTCACTGTAAACCTAACCCTCACACTAAACCTAACCCTCAACCTAAACATGACCCTAACCCTAACCCTAACCCTAAACCTCCCGCTCACCCTAATCCTAACTCTAACCCTAACCCAAACCCTAAACCTCACCATGACCCTAACCCTAATCCTAAACCTCACCCTAACCCTAAACCTAACCCTCACCCTCAGCCTAAACCTAACCCTCACCATAACCCTAACCCTAACCCTAATCCTAACACTAACCCTAAACCTAAAACTAACCCTAATCTTAACCCTAAATGTAACCCTAATCCTCAGCCTCGCCCTCACCCTAACCCACACCCTAACCCTAACCCTCATCCTAACTCTAAGCCTAATACTAACCCTAACCATAACTCTTACACTCACACTCACCCTAACCCTATTCCTAAACCTAACCCTATCCCTATCCCTAGCCCTCACCGTAACCCTCACACTTACCCTAATCCTAATCCTAAACCTCATCCTAAATCTCACCCCAACCCTAACTCTAAACCTCACCATAACCTGAAGCCTAACCCTCACCCTCATGCTTGGCCTAAGCCTAAGCCTAAGCCTAACCCTAACATTTACCCTCACCCTAAACCTAACCCTAACACTAACCCTAACTCTAACCCTAAATCTCACCCTCATCTGAAACCTAACTCTAAATCTAACCCTAAACCTAAACCTCATCCTAACCCTAACCCTAACCCTCATTCGCAATATGCCTGTAACCCTAACCCTAACCCTAACAACTCGCTAACCCTAACCCTCACTCTAACCCTAAACTTAACCGAACCCTAACTCTCACCCTAACCATAACCCTAACTTTCACCATTACCCTAACCCTCACCCTCACCCTCACCCTCAGCCTAAACCTAAGCCTAACCCTAACCCTAACCCTAACCCTCACAGTCACCCTAACACTTACCATAATCCTAATCCTAACCCTAAGCATAACCCTCACCCTTAACCTATCCCTAATTCTCACTGTAACCCTAAACCTAACCCTAACCCTAACCCAAAACCTAACCCTAATCCTCAGCCACACCGTCAACCTAACCCAAACCCTAACTCTAACCCTCACCCTAACCCTAAGCCTAACCCTAACCCTAACCCTAATGCTCACACTCACCCTCACCCTAAACCTAAACCTAAAACTAACCCTAACCCTAACCCTAACCCTCACCCTAAGCCTCAACCTAACCCTCACCCCAACCCTAATCCTAAACCTAAAACTCATCCTAACCCTAACCCTAAACCTCACCCAAACCCTAAACTTAACCGAACCCTAACTCTCACCCTAACCCTAAACTTAACCCTCAACCTTACCCTAACCTTCACCCTCACTCTCAACCTCAGCCTAAATCTAAGCCTAAACCTACCCCTACCCCTAACACTCACACTCACCCTAAACTTTACCGTAATCCTAATCCTAACCCTAAGTCTAACCCTGACCCTCTAACTAACCCTCACCCTAACCCTAACTCTAACACTAACCCAAACACTAAACCTCAAACTCAGTCTCAACCTAACCCTAAATCTAACCCTAAAACTCACCCTCATCCTAACTCTAACCCTAACCCTAACCCTAAACCTCACCCTAACCCTAAGCCTAAATCTCACCCTCACCCTAGCCCTCACCCTAACCTTAATACTAATCTTAACCCTCATTCGAACCCTCACCCCAACACTAACCCCAACCCTCACCCTTACCCTTACCCTAATCCGAACCCTACACCTCAACCTAACCCTAACTCTCACCCTCACCCTAACCCTTACTCTAACCCTCACCCTAACCCAAACTTAACCCGAACCCTAAATCTCACCCTAACCTTAACCCTAACCCTAACCCTCACACTTAGCCTAACCCTCACGTTTACCCTTACCGTCACCCCAATCCTAAACCTCACCCTAAACCTAACACTCAACCTAACACTCACCCTAACTTTAACTCTACCCCTAAACCTAACCCTCACCCTAACCCTAACTCTAACACTAACCCTAACACTAAACCACACCCTAACCCTAACCCTAACCCTCAAACTAAACCTAACACTCACCCTCACCCTCACTCTCAGCCTATACCTAAGGCTAACTCTAACCCTCACACTCCCTCTCTCCCTAACCCTAATCCTAATCCTAACCCTAACCCTAACACACACCCTCAACTTAACCCTCAGCCTAACCATAACTCTAACACTAACACTAAGCCAAACCCTCACCCTAACACTCACCCTAACCCTACCTCTAACCCTAAACCTCAAACTCACACTGACAATAACCCTAACCCTAAACCTCAACTTCACCCTTGCCCTCACCCTAACCCTAACCCTAAACCTAACCTTCATCCTAACCCTCACACTAACCCTAACCCTAACCCTCACCCTAACCCTAACCCTACCCCTCAACCTAACACTCAGCCTAACCCTAAGCCTAACCCTAAACCTAACCCTAACCCACACACTCACCCTCACCCTAACCCTAATCCTAACCATAACCCTAACACTTAACCCCACCCTAACCCTAAACCTAAAACTTACCCTAACCCTAACCCTCAACCTAACCCTCACCTGAACCCTAACTCTAACCCTAAACCTCACACTCACCCTAAACCTAAATCTAACCCTAACCCTAACCCTAAACCTCCCTTAAATCTAACCCTCATTTCACCCTCATTGTACCCCTAACCCTAAACCTAACAATAACCATAAAACTAACCCTAAACATCACCCTAACCATAACCCTCACCCTAACACTAACCCTCACGCTAAAACTTACCCTCACCCTAACACTAACCTTAACTCTAACACTAACCCTCACAGTAACCCTAATTCTCACCCTAACCCTAAACCTCACCCTAAACCTAACCCTAACCTTCAGCCTCGTCCTAGCCCCCACCCTAAACTTAATTCTAACCCTAACACTCACCCTAAACCTAACCCTCATCTTCACACTAAACCTCACACTAACCCTAACCCAAATGCTCAATCTATCCCTCACCCTCACCCTAACACTAACCCTGATCCATACACTCACCCTAACCCTAACCCTATCCATCACCCTAACCCTAACCCTCACCCTCACACTCACCCTCAACCTAAACTTAAGCCTAAGCCGAACCCTAACCCTAACCCTAACCCTAACCCTCACCGTAACCCTATCCCTAACCCTAACCCTAACACTAACCCTAAACCTAAACCTAACCCTTAACTTAACCCTAAACCTAACCCTACTCCTCAGCCTCACGCTCAACCTAACCCAAACCCTAACCCTAAACCTCACCCTAAATCTAAGCCAAAACCTAACCCTAACCCTAACCCTCACAGTCACCCTAACACTTACACTAATCCTAATCCAAAACCCTAAGCATAATCCTCACCCTTAACCTAACCCTAATCCTCACTGTAACCCTAAACCTAACCCTAACTCTAACCCAAAACCTAACCCTAATCCTCAGCCACACCCTCACCCTAACCCAAACCCTAACCCTAACCCTCAGCCAAAACCTAAGCCTGACCCTAACCCTAACCCTAAGGCTCACACTCACCCTCACCCTAAACCTAATCCTAAACCTAACCCTATCCCTAACCCTAACCCTAACCCTAAGCCTCACCCTAGCCCTCACCCCAACCCAAATCCTAAACCTAAACCTCATCCTAAACCTAACCCTAACCCTCACCCTAAAATTAAACAACCGAACCCTAACTCTCACCCTAACCCTAACCCTAACCCTCACCCTCACCCTCACCCTCAGCCTAAATCTAAGCCTAAACCTAACCCTAACCCTCACTCTCACCCTAACACTTACCATAATCCTAATCCTAACCCTAAGCCTAACCCTCACCCTCTACCTAACCCTCACCCTAACCCTAACTCTAATACTAACCCAAACCCTAACCCTCAACCTCAGTCTCAACTTAATGCTAAATCTAACCCTAAAACTCACCCTCATCCTAACCCTAAACCTAACCCTAACCCTAAACCTCAACCTAACCCTAAACCTAAACCTCACCCTCACACTAGCCCTCACCCTTACCCTAATACTAATCCTAATCCTCATTCTCACCCTCACCTAACACTAACCCCAACCCTCACCCTTACCCTAACCCTAATCTTAACCCAAAACCTCAACCTAAACCTAACTCTCACCCTCACCCTAACCCTCACCCTAACCCTAAACTTAACCCGAACCCTAAATCTCACCCTAACCCTAACCCTAACCCTCACCCTTAGCTTAACCCTTAAGTTTACCCTTACCATCACCCCCACCCTAAACCTCACCCTAACCCTAACAATCAACCTAAGACTCAGCCTAACCCTAACTTTACCGCTAAACATCACCCTCACCCTAACCCTAACTCTAACACTAACCCTAACATTAAACCACATTCTAACCCTAACCCTACCCGCAAACTAACCCTAACACTCACCCTCACCCTCACACTCAGCCTAACCCTAAGGCTATCTCTAACCCTCACACTCCCCCTCTCCCTAAACCTAATCCTAATCCTAACCCTAACCCTAACACACAACCTCACGCTAACCCTCAACCTAACCCTAACTCTAACACTAACACTAAGCCAAACCCTCACCCTAACACTCACCCTAAACCTATCTCTAACCCTAAACCTCAAACTCACATTGACCCTAACCCTAAACCTTGCCCTCACCCTAACCCTAACCCTAAAACTCACCTTCACCCTAGCCCTCACCCTAACCCTAATCCTAAACCTAACCTTCATCCTAACCCTCACACTAACCCTAACACTAACCCTCACCCGAACCCTAACATTCCCCCTCAACCTAACACGCAGCCTAACCCTAAGCCTAACCCTAAACATAACCCTAACCCACACACTCACCCTCACCCTAACCCTATTCCTAACCATATCCCTAACACTTAACCTCACCCTAACCCTAAACCTAAAACTAACCCTAAACCTAACCCTCATCCTAACCCTCACCTGAACCCTAACTCTAACCCTACACCTCACACTCACCCTAACCCTAAATCTAACCCTAAACTTAACCCTAAACCTCCCCTAAATCTAACACTCAAACTCACCCTCACCGTACCCCTAACCCTAAACCTCACAATAACCCTAAACCTCACTCTAACCATAACCCCCAACCTAACACTAACCCTCACGCTAACACTTACCCTCATACTAACACTAACCCTAACTCTAACACTAACCCTCACAGTAACCCTAACTCTCACCCTAACCCTAAACCTCACCTTAACCCTAACCCTAACCCTCAGCCTCACCCTAGCCCCACCCCAATCTTAATTTTAACCGTAACCCACACCATAACCGTAACACTCATCCTCACCCTAAACCTCACACTAACCCTAACCCTAATCCTCAATCTATCCCTCACGCTCACCCTAACACTCACCCTAACACTAACCCTAACCCTCATCCAAACACTCACCCTAACCCTAACCCTATCCATCTCCCTAACCCTAAACCTCACCCTCACACTCACCCTCAGCCTAAACCTAAGCCTAAGCCTAACCCTAACCCTAACACTCACCCTCACCCTAGCCCTCACCCTAAACCTAATCCTAACCCTAACCATCATTATAACCCTCACCCTAACCCTAATCCTAACCATCACCCAAAACCTATTCCTAACCCCTAAGATCACCCTCAGCCTAACCCTAAGCCTAAGCCTATCCCTAGCCATAACCCTCACCCTCACTGCAAACAACCCAAAACATAACACTAAAAATAAACCTAATTTAAACCCTAAACCTAACCCTAATCCTCACCCCACCCTCAACCTCAGGCAAACCCTAACCCTATCCCTAACCCTCTCAATGAAAGCCTAACCCTAACCCTAAACCTAAACCTAAACCTCACCCTAAACTTAAACCTAATCCTAATGCTCATCCTCACCCTCATCCTAACCCAAAACCTAAACTTAACCCTCACCCTAAACCTAAGCCTAAACCTAACCCTAACCCTAACCCTCACCCTCACCCTCACCCTAAACTTAATCCTAACCCTAACCCTATCCCTAACCCTAACGCTCACCCTAACCCTCACCCTAGCCCTAAGCCTAACCTTAATGCTAACCCTAAACCTCACCCTAACCCTCACCCTAACCCTAACCCTAACACTCACCCTAACCCTAACCTTAACCCTCAACGTCATTCTCAGCCTAAGCCGAAGCCGAAGCCTAATCCAAACCCTAAACCTCACCGTAACCCTAATTGTAACAGTAAGGCTAACTCTAAACCTAAACCTCACTGTCACCCTAACCCTAATTCTAACCCAAACATTAAACCTAAACCTCATCCTAACCCAAAACATAACACTCACTCTCACCCTCACCATAATTGTAACTCTAACCCTAACCCTAAAAATAACCCCAACCCTAACCCTCACCCGAACCATAACCCTCACCCTAACCCAAACCCTCACCCTAACAAATACCCTCAACCTAACACTAACAGTAACCCTAACACTAACCCTCACACTAACCCTAATCCTAACTCGACACCTCAACCTAACCCTCACACTCACACTAACCCTAACACTAATCCTAAACTTAACCCTCACCCTAACCATCCCCCTAAAACTATATCTAACCCTAAACCTCACCCTCAACTTAACACTAAAACTAACCCTAACACTAAACCCCACCATAACCCTAACCGAAACCCTCACCAATACTCTCACCCTCACCATAACTCTAACCATAACCTTAACAATAACACTAACCCTAATCCTAAACCTTACCCTAACCCTAAGCCCAACCCTAATCCTAACACTCACCCTCACCCTAACCCTAATCCTAACCCTAAACCTCACCCTAACACTAACCCTCACCCTCACCCAAACCCTAGCACTCACCCTAACCCTAACCCTAAGCCTAATCCTCCTCCTAACCCTCACCCTAACCCTAACTCTAACCCGCACCCACACCCTCCCCCTCCTCCTCACCATAACTCTAACCCTAACCCTAACAATAACACTAACCCAAACCCGAATCATCAACCTAGCCTTAATTCTCACCTCCACCCTCACCCTCAGCCTAACCCTAAGCCTAAGCCTAACCCTCACACTAACCCTCATACTCACCCTCACCCTAACCCTAATCCTAAACCTAACCCTATCCCTAAAGCTCAACCTAACCCTCAACCTGTCCCTAACCATAACACTAAACCTAACGCTGACCCTCACCCTAAACCTCCCCCTCACCCTAACTCTAACCCTAAACCTCACCCTCACCCTACCCCTAACCCTTACCATAAAACTCACTCTAAACTTCACCCTAACCAAAACCCTCACCCTCACCCTCAACCTCACCGTAACTCTAACCCTAACCCTAACATTAACACTAACCCTAACACGAACACTAATCCTGACCCTAACCATAAACCTCACCCTCAGCCTCACCCTCACCGCAAACTTAACCCTAATCATAACACTAACAATAAACCAAACCCTACCCCTAACCCAAAACCTAATCCGCAACCCCACCCTCACCCTCACCCTCAGCCTAACCCTAGGCCTAAGCCTAACGCTAACCCTAACCCTCACCATAATCCTAACCTTAACCCTAAACCTAACCCTAAACCTAACCCTAAACCTAACCCTAATCCTCAGCCTCACCCTCACCCTTACACAAACCCTAACCCAAACACTCACCCTAACCCTAAGCCTAGACCTAACCCTAAACCTAACCCTCACATTTACCCTCACCCTAACACTAACCCTAACTCTCACACTAACCCTCACAGTAACCCTAACTCTCACCCTAACCCTAAACCTCACCCTAAACCTAACCCTCATCTTCACTCTAAACCTCACACTAACCCTAACCCTAATCCTCAATCTATCCCTCACCCTCACCCTAACTCTCACCCTAACCTTAACCCTCATCCAAACACTCACCCTAACCCGAACCCTATCCATCACCCTAACCCTAAACCTCACCCTCACACTCACCCTCAGCCAAAACCTAAGCCTAAGCCTAACCCTAACCCTAATACTCACCCTCACCCTAGCCCTTCCCTAAACCTAATCCTAACCCTAACCCTCATCAAAACCCTCACCCTAACCCTAATCCTAACCATCACCCAAAACCTATTCCTAACCCCCCAAGATCACCCTCAGCCTAACCCTAAGTCTAAGCCTAACCCTAGCCCTAACCCTCACCCTCAGCCTCACCCTCAATGCAAACTCAACCCAAAAAATAACACTAAAAATAACCCTAATTTAAACCCTAACCTAACCCTAATCCTCACCCCCACCCTCACCCTCAGCCTAACCCTAAGCATAACCCTAGGCCTAACCCTAACCTTCACTGTAACCCTAACCCTAATCCTAACCCTAAACCTAACCCTAAACCTAACCCTAGTCCTCAGCCTCAACCTCACCCTAACCCAAACCCCAACCCTAGCCCTCACCCTAACCCTAAAACTCACCCTCACGCTCACAGTAACCGTAACCCTAAACCTAACCCTAACAATAGCCCTAACCCTAATATTAACCCTCATCCTAACCATAATCCTCACCCTAACCCAAACCCTCACCCTAATAATTACCCTCACCCTAACACTAACCCTAACCCTAACACTAACACTCACACTAACCCTAACCCTATCCATAAGCCTAAACCTCAACCTAACCCTCAACCTCACCCTAACCCTAACACTAACCCTATCCCTAACCCTCACCTTAACCATCTCCCTAACCCTATATCTAACCCTAAACCTCACACTCACCATAACCCTAACCCTAAGCCTAAACCCCATCCTAACCCTAACCCTAACCCTCAACCGCACCCTCACCCTCACTGTAACTCTAACCCTAACCCTAACAATAACACTAACCCTAAACCGAACCATCACCCTAACCCTAATCCTCACCCCCACCCTCAATCTCAGCCTAACCCTAACCCTAACCCTCACCCTAACACTTACCCTCACCCTAACACTAACCCTAACCCTAACACTAAACCTCACACTTACCCAAACGCTAACACTCTCCCTCACCCTAGCCCTCACTCTAAAGCTAATCCTCAATCTAACCCTCACCCACACCCTTCCCCTAACTCTAACCCTGACGCTAACCCTAATTCTACCCCTAAACCTCACCCTCACCCTAACCCTAACTGTAACCCTAAACCTAACACTAAACCTCACCCTCACCCTAAACCTAACCCTCACCCTAAACCTAAACCTCACCCTTACCCTCACCCTCAGCCTAAACCTAAGGCTAACACTGACCCTAACCCTAACCCTCACACTCACCCTAACCCTAACCCTAATCCTAATCCTAACCCTAAACCTAACCCTCACCCTCACCCTAACCCTAATCCTAACCCTAACCCTAACCCTCAACCTCAGCTTCACACTAACCCTAATTCTAACACTAAACCTCACCCACATCCTCAAATAACAATAACCCTAACCCTAACCCTCCCCCTAACTCTCAACCTAACCCTAACACTAACACTAACCCTAACCCTAAATCTCAACCTAACCCTCACCCTAACCCTAAATCTATCCCTAAAACTCACCCTCTCCCTAACCCTCACTGTAACCCAAACCCAAACCCTAATCCTCACCGTGACCCTAAACTAACCCTCACCCTCACCCTCACAGTAACCGTAACCTAAACCTAACACTAACCCTCTCCCTAACCCTCACCCGAACCCTCTCCCTAACCCTATATTTAACCTTAAAACTCACCCTCACCCTAACCCTTACCCTAACCCTAAACCACACCCTAACCCTAAACCTAACCCTCATTCGCACTCTCACCATCACTGTAACTCTAACCCTAACCCTAACAATAACACTAACCTTAACCCAAACAATCACCCTAACCCTAATGCTCACCGCCACCCTCACCCTCAGCCTAACCCTAAACCTAACCCTAACACTATCCCTAATCCTCACCCCCACCCTCACCCTCAGCCTAACCCTAAGTCTAAGCCTAACCCTCACCCTCACCCTAACCCTAACCCTCACCCAAACCCTAATCCTCAACCTAACCATCACCCTAACCCTAACTCTACCCCGTAACCTCACACTCACCATCAGCCTAAACTTAAGGCTAAGCCTAAGCCTAATCCTAACACTCTCACTCACCCTTACCATAACCCTAATCCTAACCCTAACCGTAATCCACACCCTCACCTTAACCCTCACCCTAACCCTAACACTAACCCTAAACCTAACCCTCACCCTCAGCCTTACCCGAATCCTACTTCTAAAACTAAACCTCACCCACATCTTAACGCTAACGCTAACCCTAACCCTAATCCTAAACCTCCCCCTAACTCTCAACCTAACGCTAACACTAACACTAACCCTAACCCTAAAACTCAACCTAACCCTCAACCTCACCCTAACCCTAACACTAACCCTATCCCTAACCCTCACATTAACCCTCTACCTAACCCTATATCTAACCCGGAACCTCATACTCACCCTAACCCTAACCCTAAACCCCACCTTAACCCTAACACTAACCCTCACCCTCACCCTCAAACTCACTGTAACTATAACCTTAACCCTAACAATAACACTAACCCTAACCCGAACCATCACCCTAAACCTAATGCTCACCCCCACCCTCACCCTCACCCTAACCCTAAGCCTAAGGCTAACCCACACCCTCACGCTCACCATAACCCTAGTCCCAAACCTAACCCTATCCCTAAACCTCAAACTAACCCTCACCCTCACCCTCACCCTAACACTAACCCTAACCCTAAACCTCACCTTAACTCTGCCCATAACCCTAACCCTAACCCTAACCCTAACCCTCAACCTAACCCTAGCCCTAACCCTAAACCTAACCCTAAGCCTAACCATAAACTTAACAGTAATGCTCACCCTCACCCTCACCCTAACCCAAACCCTTAACCTAACCCTCACACTCACCTTCAGCCTAACCCTAAGCCTAACCCTAACCGTATCCCTAACTCTCATCGTAACCCTCACTCTAACCCTAAGCCTAACCCTCAATCTAACCCTAACCCTAACCCTAAAGCTAACAATAATCCTCACCCTCACCGTAACACTAAGCCTCACCCTCACACTAACCCAAACCCTAACCGTAAACCTCACCATAACCCTAAGCCTAATGATAACCCTAACACTAACCCTCACCCTCACCCTCACACTAACCCTAATCCTAACCTAACCCTATCACTAAACCTAACCCTCACCCTAACCCTCAGTCTAGCCCTCACCCTAACCCTAATCCTAACCCTAAACCTCATAGTAACACTCACCCTAACCCTAACACTAACCCTCACCCTAACACTAACCCTAACCCTCACCCTCATGCTCGGCCAAAGCCTAAGCCTAAGCCTAACCCTAAACCTCACCCTCACCCTAACCCTAACATTAGCCCTAATTGTAGCTGTAAACCTCACTCTCACCCTAACCCTAACTCTCACCCTAACCCTAAAGCTAAACCTCATCCTAACCCTAACCTAACAATCAGCATCACCCTCACTGTAACCATAACCCTACCCCTAAACATAACAATAACCCTAAACCTAACCCTAAACCTCAAACTATCCATAACCCTCACCCTAACCGTAACCCTCGACCTAACACTTGCCCTCACCCTAACACAAAACCTAACCCTAACACTAAACCTCACACTAAATCTAACCATCACCCTAACCCTAAACCTCACCCTAACCCTAACACTAACCCTCACCCTCACCCTAGCCCTCACCCTATACCTCACCCTCATCCTCACCCTAAACCTCACACTAACCGTAACACTAATACTCAATCTAACCCTCACCCACATCCTTCCCATAACCCTAACCTTCACCATATCCCTAACCCTCACCCGACCGTAACCATTACACTCAGCCTAACACTCAAGTTTACCCTTACTGTCAACCCCACCCTAACTCTTACCATGACCCTAATGCTCACCTAACCCTCACCCTAACCCTAACTCTACCCCTAAACCTCACCCTCACCCTAAACTAACCCTAACTCGAAATCTAACCCTAACATTAAACCTCAACCTAACCCTAACCCTAACCCTCACACTAACCCTCACTATAAACGTAACCCTAACCCTAACCCTAACAATAACCCTAACCCTAACCCTCACCCTAACCATAACCCTCAACCTAACACTTACTCTCACCCTAACCCTAACCCTAACCCTAACACTAACCCTTACACTAACCCTAACCCTCAGCCTAATCCTAAACCTCACCCTAACCCTAACTCTAACACTAACCCTCACCCTCACCCTAGCCCTCAACCTAAGCCTAATTCTAACCCTCACCCTCAACCTAACTCTATCCCAATTCCTCACCCTAAACCTCACATTAACCCTAACCCTAATCCTTCATTTAACCCTCACCCTAACCATAACCCTAACCCTAACCCTAAACCTATCCGTAACCCTCAACCTTATTTTAAACCTCACCCTCAGCCTAAACCTACCTTTACCCTTACTATTATCCTCACCCTAACCCTAAACCTCATCCTAACAGTCACTCTAACTGTAAACGTAACCATCAAAATAAACCTAACCCTCACCCTCACCCTAGCCCTCACCCTAAACCATCCTAATCCTAACCCTCATCCTAACCCTCACCCTAACACGAACCCTAACCTTAAGCCATAACCTCAACCTAACCCTCACTCTGACCTTAACCCTAACACTAACCCTAACCATAAACCACAAGCTAACACTCCCCCTAACCCAAATCTAACCCTAAACCTCACCCTCACCCTAACTCTAATCCTACCCCTAACCCTAAACCTCACCCTAAACCTAACCCTAACCCTCACCCTCACCCTCACCCTCACCCTCACCTTAACGCTAACCCCAACCCTAACAATAACACTAATCCTAACCCTAAACCTAACCGTATCCCTAACCCTAACCCTAATCCTAACACTCACCCTCACCCTCAGCCTAACCCTAAGCCTAAGGCTAACCCTAACCCTCACACTTACCCGCACCCTAACCCTAATCCTAACCCTAACCATAACCCTAAATCTTAACCTCAACCCAAGCCTCACCCTAACCCTAACCCTCACCCTCAACCACACCCTCACCGTAACTGTAACTCTAAACCTAACCCTAAAAAAAACCCTAAACCTAATCCTAACCCTCAACCTAACCATAAACCTCAGCTAAACCAAACCCTCACGCTAACACTTACCCTCACCCTAACACTAACCCTAACCCTAACACTAATCCTCACACTAACTCTAACCCTAACCCTAAAACTCACCCTAACCCTAACCCTAACCCTCCCCCTCCCCTTCCCCTTCACCCTCACCATAACTCTAACCCTAACCCTAACAATAACAGTAATGCTAAACCTAAAAATAACCCTAACCTTAACCCTAACACTAATCCTAACACTCACCTTCTTGCTAACCATAATCCTAACCCTAACCCTCAACCTAACCCTAATCCTCACCCTCACCATAACCCGAACCCTCAAACTAACCCTCCCCATATCCCTAAACCTAACCATAAACATTAATCAAACACTAACCCTAACCTTCAGCCTCAAAATTGCCATCACCCTAAACCTAATCCAAGCCCTAATGCTCATCCTTACCCTCACCCTAACCCAAAACCTAACCCTAAATCTCAACCTAACCCTAAACCTCAAGCTCACCGTAACCCTAACCCTAACCCTCACCATAACCCTAAACATAACTGAAACCTAACTCTCACCCTAACCCTAACGCTAACCCTCATGTAACCCTAAACCTAAACCTCACCCTAACCCTAACCCTCACCCTCAACACAGCCTAACCATAAGCCTATCCATAACCCTTACCCTAACCCTCACACTTACCCTAAACCTAACCCTAATCCTACTCCTAACCCTAACTCTAATCCTCACCCTCAACCTAACCCTCACCTTAAGCATAAACCTAACATTAATCCTAAATCTAACCGTCAACCTCAGCCTCACCCCAACCCTAACTCTAAACCTAACCCAAACCATAAACCTCACCCTAACACTAAACTTAACCCTAACCCACACCCTCACCCTCAGGCTAATCCTAAGCCTAACCCTAACCCTAACACTCACACACACCCTAACCCTAACCCTAAACCTCACCCTAACCCTAAACCTCACCCTCAACCTCAGCCTAACCCTAAGTCTATCCCTAATCCTAACCCTAACCCTCAGACTCACCCTAACACTAGCCCTAATCCTACTCCTAACCCTAACCCTAACCCTCACCCTCAACCTAACCTTCACCTTAAGCCTAACCCTAACCTTAAATCTAACACTAAACCTCACCCTAACCCTCACCCTAACCCTAACCCTAAACCTCATCCTAGCCCTTAGCCTAATCTTCACCCTCACCCTCAGCATAACCTTAACCCTAACCCTAATGCTAACAATAACCCTAAACCTAACCCTAACCCTCACCCTAACCATAACCCTCACCCTAACCCTAACCCTGACTCTAACACTAACCCACACCCTAACATTAACCCTAAACCTAACAATAACCCTCACACTAACCCTAAGCCTCACCCTAATCCTAAACCTCACCCTAACCCTAAACCTAATCCTAACCCTCACCCACACCCTAACCCAAACACGAACCCTAATTCTAACACTTACCCTCACCCTAACCCTAAACCTCACCCTCACCCTAACCCTCCTCCTCATCCTAAACCTCACAGTAATCCTAAACCTAATCCTCAATCTAACCCTCACCCTAAAGCTAAACCTAACCCTAACACTCACCCTTAATCTTAACCCTCACCCTCAACCTAAACCTCACCTACACCCTTACCATGATCCTCACCCTAACCCTAAGCCTAACCCTAAAACTAATCCTAACCCTCACCCTAACCGTAAACCTAACCATCACCCTTAACCTAACACTCACCCTCAATGTCCCACTCAGCCTAAACCTAAGCCTAAGCCTAACCCTTACCCTAACCATCACCCTCACCTTAGCCCTCACCCTAACCCTAATTCTAATCCGAACCCTCATCCTAAACCTCACCCTAACCCTTACCCTAACCCTCACACTTACCCTAAACCTAACCCTAATCCTACTCCTAACCCTAACTCTACCCTCACCCTCAACCTAACCCTCACCTTAAGCCTAACCCTAACATTAATTTTAAACCTAACTCTCACCCTCTGTCTCATCCTAACCCTAACTCTAACACTAAAACTCACCCTGACCCTAACCCTAACCTTATAACTAAACCTCATCCTAGTCCTAAACCTAAGCCTCATCCTCACCCTCATCATAACCGTAACCCTAACCCTAATGCTAAAAATAATCCTAACCCTCACCCTAACCATAACACTCACCTTAACACTAATCCTCACCCTAACACTTACCTTCACCCTAACACTAACTCTAACCCTAACACTAATCCTCACACTAACTCTCACCATCACCCTAACACTAATCCTCAATCTAACCCTCACCCTAACCCTAAAGCTAACACTAACCCTCACCCTAACCCTAACCCTAACCCTTACCATAACCATCGCCCTCAGCCTAACCCTCAAATTTACCCTTACCGTCACCCCCAAGCTAACCCGCACCCTAACCCTAACTGTACCCCTAAACCTCACCCTCACCTTAACCCTAACTCTAACCCTAACCCTTACACTAAACCTCACCCTAACACTACCCCTAACCTTAAACCTCACCTTCACACACACCCTAGCCCTTACTCTAACTCTAATCCTAACCCTAACCCTCATCCCAAACCTCCCGCTAACACTAACCTTCAACATCAACCTCACCCTCACCCTAACCCTAAACCTAAACCTAACACACACACTCACCCTCACTCTAACCCAAATCCTATCCCTAACAGTAACCCTAACCCTAACCCTCCCCCTAACTCTCACTCTAACCCTAAACCTAAAACTAACCCTTACCCTAACTCTCAACTTAAACCTCACCCTAACCCTAACTCTAAACCTAAACGTCAACCTCACCCTAACCCTAACCCAAACCCTAAACCTCAACCTAACACTAATCTTAACCCTAACCCACACCCTCACCCTCAGGCTAATCCTAAGAATAACCCTAACCCTAAACTTCACCCTAACCCTAAACCTCACCCTCAACCTCAGCCTAACCCTAAGCCTATCCCTAATCCTAACCCTAACCCTCACACTCACCCTAACACTAACCCTAATCCTACTCCTAACCCTAACCCTAACCCTCACCCTCAACCTAACCCTCACCTTAAGGCTAACCCTAACCCTAAATCTAACACTAAACCTCACCCTAACCCTCACCCTAACCCTAACCCTAAACCTCATCCTAGCCCTAACCCTAACCCTCACACTCACCCTCACCATAAACTTAACCCTAACCCTAATGCTAACAATAACCATGACCCTAACCCTAACCCTCATACTAACCGTAACCCTAAACCTAACCCTAACCCTCACCCTAACACTTACCCTCACCCTAACACTAACCCTAACCCTAACAGTAAACCTCACACTAACCCTAAACATCACCCTAACCATAAACCCCACCCTAACACTAACCCTAAACCTCACCCTCTCCCTAGACCTCGCCCTAACTTTAACCCTCATCCTCACCCTAAAATTCACATTAACCCTAACCCTAAACCTCAACCTAACCCTGAAACTAACCTTAACCCTAACACTTGCCCTAATCCTAACCCTAGACCTAACCCTCCAACTAAACTTAAATCTAACCATAAACCTCAACCTCACCCTAACACTAACCCTAACCCTAAACCTAACCCTAACTCTAACCCTAATCCTCACCCTCACCATCACTCTCAACATAACTCTAACCCTAACCCTAACAATAACAGTAATCCTAACCCTAAACCTAACCCTAACCCTAACCCTAACCCTAATGCTAACACTCAACCTCACCCTAACCCTAATCCTAACCCTAAACCTCACCCTAACCCTAACCCTCACCCTCACCATAAGCCTAACCCTCATCCTAACCCTCACCCTAACCGTAACCCTAACCCTAAGCATTACCCTATCACTAACCCTAATCCTCACCTTCACCCCAGCCCTCACCCTAACCCTAATCGTAAACCTAATCCTAACTCTTATCCTAAATCTTATCCTCACTCTAACCCTAACTCTAACCCTAATCCTAACCCTAACAATAACCCTAACCATAATCCTCACCCTAACCCTAAACCTCACACTAACACTTACCCTCACCTACCACTAACCCTAACGCTAACACTAACCCTCACACTAAGCCTAACCCTAAACTCGCCCTAACGCTAACCCTAAACCTAACCTTCAACTTAACCCTAACCCTCACGCTCAATGTAACCCTAACCCTAACCCTGACCCTCACCCTCACCTTAACCCTCACCCTAACACTTACCCTCACCTTAACACTAACCCTAATACTAATCCTAACCCTATCGCTAACACTCACCCTCACAGTAACAGTAACCCAAACCATAATCCTAACAAAAACCCTAACCTTCACCCTAACCCTCACCCTAAACATTACCCTCACCCTAAACCTAACCCTCACCCTAACAATTACCCTCACCTTAACACTAACCGTAACCCAAACACTAAGCCTCACACTAACCCTAACCTTCACCTTAACCCTAACCCTCACCCTAACACTTACCCTCACCCTAACACTAACCCTAATACTAAGCCTAACCCTAACCCTAACACTCACCCTCACAGTAACAGTAACCCAAACCATAATCCTAATAAATTTCCTAACCATAACCCTAACCCTCACCCTAACCATTACCCTCACCCTAAACCTAACCCTCACCCTAACAGTTACCCTCACCTTAACACTAACTGCAAACCGAACACTAAGCCTCACACTAACCCTAACCATCACCCTAACCCTAAACCTCACCCTAACACTAACCCTAAACCTCAACCTAACCCTAGCCCTATCCCTAACCCTAACACTGATCCTCAAAGTAAACCTCACACTAACCCTAACACTAATCCTCAATCTAAACCTCACCCTCACCCTAACCCTAACACTAACCCTCACCCAAACCTAACCCTAACCCTAACCCTTACCTACTCGTCACCACCAACCTCACCCTCAGCCTAACCCGAAGCCTAACCCTAACCCTAACCCTAACCCTCACTGTAACCCAAACCCTAACCGTAACCCTAATCCTAACCAAAACACTAACACTAACCCCAAACCTAACCCTAACCCTAACCCATCCCTAACCCTAATCCTGACCCTCACACTAACCCTAACCTTAACTCTAAACCTACACCTTACCCTACCTCTAACCCTAACGCTCACCATAAACCTAACCCTTACCCTCACCCTCACCCTAACCCTCACCGTAGCTTTAACCCTCACCCTAACACTAACACTCATCCATACCTTAACCTTCACTGTCACCATCACCCTAACCGTGATATTATCCATCACCCAAACATTAACCCTCACCCTTACCCTAACACTCAGCCTGACCCTAAGCCTAAGCCTAACCCTAACCCTCACCCTCACCCTAGCCCTAACCCTAAACCTAATCCTAAATCTAACCCTCACCCTAACCCTAACCCTAACCACCACCCAAAACCTATTTCTCACCTCCACCCGCACCCTCAGCCTAAACCTAAGCCTAAAACTAACCTTAACCCTAACCCTCATCCTCACCCTAGCCCGCACCCTAACCCTAATCCAAACCATAAGCCTCATCCTAACACTCATCCTAAACCTAAACCTAAACCTCAACCTAACCCTAAACATAACCCTCAACCTAACCCTAACCCTCACCCTCACCATAACCTAACCCTAACCCTCACCCTAAACCAAAACCTAACGCGAACCCTAAACCTCACCCTAAACCTAACCCTAAAGGTAACCCTCACCCTAGACCTCAACCTAACCCGAATCCTAACCCTATACCACATACTAACCCTCACCCTAACCCTAACCCTAACCCTCACCTTAACCCTAACTCTCACCCTCACCCTCAGCCTAAACCTAAGCCTAAGCCTAACCCTAACCCTAACCCTCACACTCAACTTCATCCTTCCCTTAACCCTAAATCTAACCCTATCCCTAACCCTAACCCTCACCCTCACCCTAGCCCTAAACCTAAACCAAATCCTAACCCTAACCCTCATCCTAAACCTCACCCTAACCCTAACGCTAACCATCACCCAAAACCTATTTCTCACACCCACCCTCACCCTCAGCCTAACCCTAAGCCTAAGCCTAACCCAAACCCTAACCCTCACACTCACCCTAACCCTAACCCTAAGCTTAATCCTAACCCAAACCCTAAACCTCACCCTAAACCTAACCCTAACCCTCACAATCACCATAATTCTAACCCTAACCCTAAAAATAACACTAACCCTAACCCAAACCATCACCCTAACCTAACCCTCACCCTAACTCTTACCCTAACCCTAAACCTAACACTAACCCTAACCCTCAATCTAACCCTCACCCTAACCATAACTCTAACCCTAAACCTCACCCTCACCCTAAACCTAACTGTAACCCTAACTGTAACCCTAACCTAAACCCTAAACCTCACTCTAACCCTTACCCTAAACCTCAACCTCACCATAACCTTAACCATAAACCTAAACCTAACAATAACCATAACCCTAATCCTAAACCTCACCCTAACCATAACCCTCACCCTAAACCAAACTCTCACCCTAACAGTTAACCTCACCCTAACAATAACCCTCAACCTAACCCTCACCCTCACACTAACCCTAACAATAACCTAACCCTAACAATAACACTAACCCTAACCCTCTCCATAACCATACATTTAACCCGAACCCTAACTCTCAACTTAACCCTAATACTAACCCTCAACCTAACCCTAAACATCACCCTCAGCCTAACCCTAATCCTAAGCCTAAACCTAACCATAACCCTCACACTCACCCTAACCCTTACACTAATCCTAATCCTAACACTAAGCCTAACCCTCACCCTCACCCTAACCCTCACTGCAACCCTAACTCTAACACTAACCCTAAACCTAACCCTCACCCTCAGAATCACCATAGCCCTAACTCTAACCCTAAAACTCACCCTTACCTAACCCTAAATCTAAACCTCACCCTCACCCTAGCCCTTACCCAAACCTAATCCTAACCCTAACACTCATCCTAACCCGCACCCTAACACTAACCCTAACCTTCAACCGTACCCTCACCCTCATCCTAACCCTCAACCTAACCCTAACCCTCACCCTCACTGTAACCTTTACCATAACACTCACCCTAACCCTAAACTTAACCGAACCCTAATTTTCACCCTAACCCTAACCCTCACACTAATCCTAACACTCACCATCACCCTCAGCCTAAACCTAAGCCTAACCCTATCCCTAACGCTAACCCTCACACTCAACCTAAACCTAATACTAATCCTAATCCTAACCCTAACCTCAGCCTCTCCCTCACCCTAACCCAAACCCTAATCCTAACCCACACCCTCACCCTCAGCCTAACCCTAAGCCTAACCCTCACCCTAACCCTAACCATCACCTTAACCCTAACCCTAACCTTAACTGTAACCCTGAACCAAATCTTAATCCTCAGCCTCACCCTCACCCTAACCCAAACCTTAACCCTAACCCTCACCCTAACCCTAAGCCTAACCCTAACCTTAACCCTCACACTCACCCTCACTCTACCCATAATCATGAACCTAACCCTATCCCTAAACCTAACCCTCACATTAACCCTCAGCCTAGCCCTCACCCTAACCCTAACCCTAACCCTAAATGTTGTCCTAATAACAACCCTAAACCTAACCCTAACCCTAACCCTCACTGTCACTTTAACTCTAACTCGAACCCTAACAATAACACTAATCCTAAACCTAACCCTAACCCTAACCCTAAACCTAATCCTAACACACACCCTTACCCTAAAAATAATCCTAACCATAACACTAACCCTCACCCTAAACCTCACACTAACCCTAACACTAATCCTCAATCTAACCCTCACCCTCACCCTAACCCTAACCCTCACCCTAACACTAACCCTAACCCTAACCATAAGCATAACCCTCACCCGCAGCCTCATATTCACAGCAAACTTAACCCAAACCATAACATTAACAATAACCCTAACCCTCACCCTAACCCTAATCCTACCCCTAGCCCTAAGCCTAACCCTAGCCCACACCCTAAACCTAAGCCTAAGCCTGACCCTAAACCTAAATCTCAATCTAACCCTAACCCCAAACATCACCCAAAACCTAACCCTCAACCTCACCTTCACTCTAACTCTAATCCTAACGGGAACCATAACCCTAACCCTCACACTCACCCTCACCTTAAATCCTAAACCTCACCCTCATCCTAAACCTAACTGTAACCCTAACTGAAACCCTAAACCTCAACCTAACCCTCACCCTCACCCTCACCCTCAGCCTCACCTTAACCCTAACTCTAAGGCTCACCCTAACCCTCCCCCTAACCCTAACTCTAACCCTAAACCTCACCCTCACCCTAACCATTACCCTAACCCTAAACCTCACCCTAACCCTGATCCTTACACTCACCCTCACCCTCACTGTAACTCTAACCCTAACCCTAACACTAATCCTAAACCTCACCCTAACCCTAACAATAACCCTCACCTTCACCCTAGCAATCAACCTAAACCTAATTGTAACCCTAACCCTCATCCAAACCCTCACCCTAAACCTAACCCTAACACTTACACTCACCCTTATCTTAACCCTCAGCCTCAGCCTAATCCTCACCTTTAGGCTTACCATCAGACTCACCCGAACCCTCACCCTAACCCTCACCCTAACCCTAATCCTAACCCGACCCGTAAACCCCACCGTAACCCTAACCCTAACAGTGACCAGCACCCTCACCCTCACAGTAACTCTAAACCTAAACCTATCAATAACACTAACCCTAACCTGAACCATCACCCTCACCCTAACCCTAAACCTCACCCTCATGCTCGGACTAAGCCTAAGCCTGAGCCTAACCATAACCCAAACCCTCACCCTAACCCTAACCCTAACATTAACCCTAAATCTAACCCTAAACCTCCCTCTCACCCTAACACTAATTCTAACCATAACCCTAAACCTAAACCTCACCCTAACCCTAACCCTAACACTCACCCTCACCCTCAGGCTAAACCTAAGCCGAATATTAACCCTAACCCTAACCCTCACACTCACCCTCACCCTAAACCTAACTCTACCCCTAAACCTCACACTCAACCTAACCCTAAACCTAACACTAAACCTCACCCTAACCCTAACGCTAACCCTCACCCTAAACCTAACCCACACCCTCATCCTCACCCTCAGTCTAAACCTAAGGCTAACCCTAACACTAACGCTAACACTCACACTCACCCTAATCCTAACCCTAATCCTAATCCTAACCCTGGCTCTAACCCTCACCCTCATCCCAACCCTCACCCTATCCCTAACACTAACCCTAAAACTAACCTTCACACTCAGTCTCACCCTAACCCTAATTCTAAAACTAAACCTCACCCACACCCTAACCATAATGCTAACCCTAACCCTAATCCTAACCCTAACAACCACCTAAATCTCACCCTAACCCTAACACTAACACTAACCCTAACCCTAAACCTAAACCTAACCCTCACCCTAATCCTAACTCTATCCCTAAACCTCACCCTCACCCTAAACCTCACTCTAACCCTAATCCAAAAAATTAATCTCAACCTAACCCTAACCCTAACACTCACCCTCACAGTAATCGTAACCCTGAACCTAACCCTAACAATAACCCTAAAGCTAATGCTAACCCTCACCCTAACCATAACCCACACCCTAACCCAAACCCTCACTAACACTTACCCTCACCCTAACACTAACCCTCACATTAACCCTAACCCTAAACCTCAACCTAACCCTCACCCTCACCCAATCCCTAACAATAACCCTATTCCTAACCCTTACCCTAACCCTCCCCTAACCCTATATCTAACCCTAAACCTCACCCTAACTCTAAACCTAACCCTCAACCTAAACCTAAACCTAATTCCCTCAACCTAACCCTAACCCAGACACCAACGTAACCCTAACCCTAACCCTCAACCTAAACATAAAACTCATCCTAACCCTAACCCTCACTGTCACCCTAACCCTAACATTAATCCTAACACTAAACCTCACCCTATCCCTCACCCTAACCATAACTCTAAACCTAAACCTGACCCTCACCTTAACCGAAACCTTAACCCTAAACATCACCCTCACCCTACCCTTCAACCTAACCGTAATCCTAACCTTAACCCTCATCGTAACCCGAACTCTAACCATAAACCGAACCCTCACCCTAACCCTAAACCTTACCCTTAACCTCACCCTTAGTCTAACCCTAAGCCTAATCTTAAACCTAACCCTAACCAACACACTCACCCTCAATCTAACCCTAAACCTAACCCTCACCCTAACCCTAAACCTCACCCTCAACCTCACCCTTAGCCTACCCCTAAGCCTAACCCTAAACCTAACCCGAACCCACACACTCACCCTCACCCTAACCCTAATCCTAACCCAAACCCTAACCCTAACCCTAACCCTCACCCTCACCCTAACCCTAATCCTAACCCTAACCCAAATTCTAACCCTAAACCTAACCCTAAACCTCACACTAAACCTAACCCTATCCCTCACCCTCACTGTAAGGGTAACCCTAACCCTAACCCTAACAATAACTGTAACCCTAACTCTAACCCTCACCCTAACCATAACACTCACCCTAACCCTAACCCTCACCCTTACACTTACACTCACCCTTATCTTAACCCTCAGCCTCAGACTAATCCTCACCTTTAGGCTTACCATCACACTCACCCGAACCCTCACCCTAACCCTCACCCTAACCCTAACCCTACCCGTACACCTATCAGTACCCCTAAACCTAACCCTCACCGTAACCCTCACCCTAGCCCTCACCCTAACCCTAATCCTAACGCTAAACCTCACCCTAAACCTAAACCTAATCCTAAACCTCAACCTAAACCTAACCCTAACTCTAACCCTAACACTAACACTAAACCTCACCCTAATCCTAACCCTAACCCTCACCCTAACCCTAACCCTCACCCTCAACCCCACCCTCAGCTTAACCCTAAGCCTATCCCTAAACCTATCCTTAACACACACTTACCCTCACCCTAAACCTAAACCTCACCCTAACCCTAACCCTAAACCTCACCCTCACCCTAGCCCTCACCCTAACCCTAATAATAAACCTAACCCTCATCCTAATCCTCACACTTACACTACCCCTAACCCTCACACTAACCCTAACCCTCCCCCTAACTCTCACCCTAACCCTAACCTTAACAGGAACACTCACCCTAACCCTCAACCTAACCATAACCCTAACCCTTACTCTAACCCTAAGCCAAACCCTAAACCTCACCCTTACCCTAAACTTAACCCTCATCCTCACCCTCACATTAACCCTAACACTAAACCTAACCCTAACAGTAACCCTAACCCTATTCCTAACCCTCACCCTAAGCATAACCCTCACCCTAACCCAAACCATCACCCTATCACTTACCCTCACCCTAACACTAACCCTAAAGCTAACACTAAACCTCACACTAACCGAAGCCCTAACCCTAACCCTAAACCTCAGCCTAACCCTCGCCCTCACACTAACCCTAACAATAACCCTAAACACTACCCTCACCCTAACCCTCCCGCTCAACCTATACCTAACCCTCAACCTCAACCTCACACACACCCTAACCCTAACCCTAAACCCAACCCTAACCCTGACCCTAACCCTCACCCTCATGCTCAGCCTAAGCCTAAGCCTAAGCTTAACCCTAACCCTAACCCTCACCATAACCTCAACACTAACACAAACCCTAACTCTAACCCTAAACCTCACCCTCACCCTAAACCTAACTCTAACCCTAACCCTAAACCTAAGCCTCATTCTAACCCTAACCTTCACCCTCACCCTTACCCTCACCGTAACCGTAACCGTAACCCTAAACCAAACAATAAACCTAACCCTAACCCTAACCCTCATCCTAACCATAAATTTCACGCTAAACCTAACCCTCACCCTAACACTTACCCTCAACTTAACACTAACCCTAAACCTAACACTAATTCTCACACTAACCCTAAAACTCACCCTAAACATAAACCTTACCCTAACCCTAACCCTCAACCTCAACCTAGCTCTCAACCTAACCCTAACCCTCATCCTCACCCTAAACCTCACACTAAACCTAACACTAATCCTCAATCTAACCCTCACTCTCCCCCTAACACTAACCCTCACCCTTACCCTAACCCTCACCCTCAGCCTAACCCTCACCTTTACCCTTACCTTCAGCCTCAACCTAACCCTCACCCTAACCCTAATCCTCATCCTAACCCTCACCCTAACGGTAACCCCAACCATCACCCTAATCCTAATCCTCACCCGCATCCTCAGCCTCAACCTAACCCTAAGCCTAAGCCTAACTCTAAACCAAACCCTCACCCTCAGCCTAACCCTCACCCTAACCCTAATCCTAACCCTAACCCTCATCCTAACCCTTAACCTAACCATAGCCCTAACCATCTTTCTAAACCTAATCCTCATCCCCACCCATACCCTCAGCCTAACCCTAAGCCTAAGCCGAACCCTAACCCTAACCCTCACACTCACCGTAAACCTAATCCTAAACCTCACACTAATCCTAGCATTATACCTCAACCTAACCCTCACCCTAACCCTAACCCTAACACTAACCCTAACCCTAACCCTCACCCTAACACACCCCCTAACCATAAATCTAACCCTAAACAACACCCTCACCCTAACCATAACCCTAAAAATAACCCTAACCCTTAACCTCACCCTAACCCTGATCCTAACCCTCACCCTCACCTTCACCCTCACTGTAACTCTAACCCTTTCCCTAATCCTAACCCTCACCCTCACCCTAACCCTAACCCTAACTCTCACCCTCAGCATAACCCTAACCCTAACCCTAAAACTCACCCTAACGCTAAACCTAACCCTCACATTCACTCTAACCCTCACCCTAACCGTAATGCTAACCCTAAACCTGACCCTCACCCTCATGCTCGGCCTAAGCCTAAGCCTAAGCCTAAGACTAACACTGACCCTCACACTCACGCTCACCCTAACCATAACTGTAACACCCTAACCCTAACCCTCACACTAACCCTCACCCTAACGCTAACTCTAACCCTAAACCTCACCCTCACCCTATCCCTAACCCTCACAGTCACCCTCACCCTCTACCTAATATTAAACTTAAACCTAACCCCAACCACCACCCTAACACTAAGACAAACCCTCACCCTAACCCTCACCTTAACCCTAACCCTAACCCTAACCTAAAAAGGAAGACTAACCCTAACCCTCAACCTAACCCTCACCCTAACCCTAACTCTAACCTAAACCTCACCCTCACCCTAAAACTAACTCTAACACTAACTCAAACCCTAAACCTCACCCTAACCCTAACCCTAACCCTCATCCTCATCCTCAAGGTAACCGTAACCCTAAACCTAACCCTAACCCTATATCCAACCCTCAACCTCACCTTCACCCTAACCCTAACCCTAAACCCCACCCTAACCCTAACCCTAACCTTCACCCTCATGCTCAGGCTAAGCCTAAGCCTAAGCCTAATCCTAACACTAACCCTAAACATCACCCTAACCCCAACAATAACACTAATCCTAACTCAAACCCTAAACAACACCCTAACCCTAACTCTAACCCTAACCCTAAACCTGAACCTCATCCTAACCCTAAACCTCACCCTCATATTCACCCTCAACTTAACCGTAAACCTAACCCTAACCCTAACAATAACCCTAACCCTAACCCTCACCCTAACACTTACCCTCAACCTAACACTCACCTTAACAGTAACCCTCACACTAACCCTAACCATCATGCTAACCCTAACCCTCAACTCACCCTAACCCTAACCCTCACACTTACCATAACCCTCACCCTCAGCCTAACAATAATTTTTAACCTTACGGTCACCCTCACACTAACCCTCACCCTAACCCTAATCCTCATCCTAACCCTCACCTTAACGGTAATCCCAACCATCATCCTAACCGTACCCTCACTCTCACCCTCAGCCTCAGCCTAAACCTAAGCCTAAGACTAAAACTAACTCTAACCCTCACCCTCACCCTAGCCCTCACCTTAACCCTAATCCTAACCCTAACCCTCATCCTAACCCTTAACCTCACCATAAACCTAACCATCTTTCTAAACCTAATCCTCATCCCCAACCATATCCTCAGCCTAACCCTAAGCCTAAGCTGAACCCTAACCCTAACCCTCACACTCACCTTCACCGTAAACCTAATCCTAAACGTAACCCTAACCCTAATATTAAACCTCAATCTAACTCTCAGCCTAACACTAACCCTAACCCTAACCCTCACCCTTACCCTCCCCCTAACCCTAACTCTAACCCTAAACCTCACCCTCACCCTAACCATAACCCTAACCCTAAACCTCACCCTAACCCTGATCCTTACCCTCACCCTCACCCTCACCCTCACTGTAACTCTAAACCTAACCCTAATACTAACCCTCACGTTCACCCTGACCCTAACCCTAACTCTCACCCTTACCCTAACCCTCACCCTCACTGTAACCCTAACCATAACCCTCAACCTCACCCTAACCCTCACACTCAACCTCACCGTAAACCCAATCCTAAACATAACCCAAACCCTAACATTAAACCTCAATCTAACACGCACGATAACCCTAACCCTAACTCTAACGCTCACCCTAACCCTCCCCCTAACCCTAACTCTAACCCTAAACCTCACCCTCACCTTCACCGTAAACCTAATCCTAAACGTAACCCTAACCCTAATATTAAACCTCAATCTAACTCTCAGCCTAACACTAACCCTAACCCTAACGCTCACCCTAACCCTCCCCCTAACCCTAACTCTAACCCTAAACCTCACCCTCACCCTAACCATAACCCTAACCCTAAACCTCACACTAACCCTGATCCTTACCCTCACCCTCACTGTAACCCTAACCCTAACCCTAACCCTCACCATCACTGTAAACCTAACCCTAAACCTAACCGTAAACCTCACCCTAACCCTAACAATAACCCTCACCCTCACCCTAGGACTCACCCTAAAACTAATTGTAACCTTAAACCCCATCCAAACCCTCACCCTAATCCTAACCCTAACCCTCAACCTAACCCTAAACCTAATTCTAACCCTCAAACTAACCCTAACCCTGACCCCACCGTAACCCTAACCTTAACCCTTACCCTAAACCTAACCCTCATCCTAAAACTAGCCCTCACCCTCACCCTAACCCTAACACTAATCCTAACCCTAAACCTCACACTATCCCTCACCCTAACCCTAACTCTAACCCTAAATCTGACACTCATGGTAACCCTAACCCTGACCCTCAACCTCACCCTCACCCTAGTCTTCACCCTTACCCTAATGCTAACCTTAATCCTCATCCTACCCCTCAACCTAACCCTCACCCTAGCCCTAACAGTCACCCCTAACCTCACCCTTAGTCTAACCCTAAGCCTAACCTAACCCTAACCCTAACCCACACACTCACCCTCACCCTAAAGCTAATTCTAACCCTAAATCTAACCCTAACCCTAACCCTCATCCTCACCCTAGCCTTCACCCTAACCCTAACTTTAAACCTAACCCAAATTCTAACCATAACCCTTACCATAACCTCACCCTAAACCTAACCCTTACACTCACCCTCACTGTAAGGGTAACCCTAATCCTAACCCTAACAATAACCGTAACCCTAACTCTAACCCTCACCCTAACCATAAAACGCACCCTAACCCTAACCCTCACCCTAACACTTACCCTCACCCTTATCTTAACCCTAAACCGCAGCCTAATCCTCACCTTTACTCTTACCATCACCCTCATTCTAACCCTCACCCTAACCCTAACCCTGGTCCTTACCCTCACCCTAACCGTAACCCTAACCATTACCCTAAACCTATCCCTCACCCTCAACCTCACCATCAGACTAACTCTAAGCCTAAGCCTAAACCTAACCCTAACCCTCAACCTCACCCTAGCCCTCACCCTAACCATAATCCTAACCATAACTCTCACCCTAACCCTAACCCTAACCCTACCCGTAAACCCCACCCTAACCCTAACCCTAACCCTCACCCTCATGTTCGGACTAAGCCTAAGCCTAAGCCTAACCCTAACACTCACCCTAACCCTAACCCTAACACTGACCCTAACTCTAACCCTAAAACTAAATCTCACCATAACACTAATTCTAACCATAAGGCAAAACCTAAAACTCATCCTAAACTTAACCCAAAAACTCACCCTCACCCTCAGCCTAAACCTAAGCCTAACATTAACGCTAACCCTAACACTCATACTCAACCTCACCCTAATCCTAACTCTACCCCTAAACCTCACTATCATCCTAACCCTAAACCTAACACTAAACCTTACCCTAACCCTAACCCTAACCCTCACCCTAAACCTAAAACTCAACCTCACCCTCAGCCTAAACCTAAGGCTAACCCAAACCCTAACCCTAACCATCACACTCACCCTAACCCTAAACCTAATCCTAATCTTAACCCTAGGCCTAAACCTCACCCTCACCCTAACCCTCACCCTAACCCTAACACTAACTCTAACACTAACCCTCGCACTCAGCCTCACCCTAACCCTTATTCTAACACTAACCCTAACCCTAAACCTCAACCTAACCCTCACCCTAACCCTAACTCTATCCCTAAACCTCACCCTCACTCTAACCCTCACTCTAACCCTAACCCAAACACTAAACATCACCCTAAACTTAACCCTAAACCTCACACTCACCCTCACTGTAACCGTAACCCGAAACCTAACCCTAACAATAACTCTAAAGCTAATCCTAACCCTCACCCTAAACAAAACCCTCACCTTAACACTTACCCTCACACTAACACTAACCCTAACCATAACACTAACCCTCACACTAACCCTAACACTAACCCTCACCCTAAACCTCAACCTAACCCTCACCCTCACCCTAACCCTAACAATAACCCTATTCCTAACCCTTGCCTAACCCTATATCTAAACATAAACCTCACGGTAACCCTAACCCTAAGCCTAAGCATAACCCTAACCCTAACCCTAACCCTAAAGGTAACCCTAATCCACAGCCTCACCCTCACCCTAACCCAAACCCTAACACTATCCCACACCCTCAGCCTCAGCCTAACCCTAAGCTTAACCCTAACCCTAACCCTAACCATCACCTTAAAACTAACCCTAACCCTAACCCAAAACCTGAACCAAACCCTAATCCTCAGCCTCACCCTCACCCTAACCCAAAACCTAACCCTTACCCTCACCCTAACCCTAAGCCTAACCCTAACCCTAACCCTCACAATCACCCTCACCCTAACCCTAATCCTAAACCTAAACCTATCCCTAAACCTAACCCTCAAATTAACCCTTAGCCTAGCCCTCACCCTAACACTAATCCTAACCCTAAAACTTATCCAAACCCTCAACCTAACCCTAACCCTAGCCCTCACCCTAACCCTAACCCTCACCCTCAGGCTCAGCCTAAGGCTAAGCCTAAGCCTAACCCTAAGCCAGACCCTAACCCTAACCCTCACACTAACCCTAAACCTAACACTAACCCCAACCCTAACCCTCACCCTCAGCCTTACCCTAACCCTAACTCTAATAATAAGCCTCCCCCTCCCCCTAACCCTAACTGTCCCCCTCATCGATAAAGTAACCCTAACCCTAACAACAAACCTAACAATAACCCTCACCCTAACCATAACCCTCACCCTAACCCTAACCCTTACCCTAACACTTACCCTCACCCTAACACTAACACTAACCCTAACACTAACCCTCACACTAACCCTAACCCTCACCCTAATCCTAAGCCACACCCTAACCCAAAACCTCACCCTCACCCTAGCCCTCACCCTAACCCTAATTCTAACCCTCACCCTCACCCTAACCCTAACCCTCATCCTCACCCTAAACCTCACACTAACCCTAACCCTAAACCTCAATCTAGCCCTCACCCTAACCCTAACCCTAACCCTTCCCCTAACCCTAAACTTAACCCTAACCCACAATCTTATCCTAACCCTCACCCTCAGCCTAAACCTCACCTTTACCCTTATGATCATCCTCACCCTAAACCTCCCCCTAACCCTAAACCTTATCCTAACTCTCACCCTAACCATAAACCTAAACATCACCCTAACCCTAATCCTCACCCTCAAACTCAAACTCAGCCTAACCCTAAGCCTAAACCTAACCCTTAACCTAAACCTTACCCTCTCCCTAGCCCTGACCCTAACCCTTATCCTAACCCTAACCTTCATCTTAACCGTCACCCTAACCTTAAACCTAACCATCACCCTAAACCTAATCCTCACGCCCACACTCAACCTCAGCCTAAACCTAAGCCGAGGCCTAACCCTAAGCCTAACACTCACACTCATCCTCACCCTAAACCTAATCATAAACCTAACCCTAACCCTAAACCTTAATCTCAACCTAACCATCACCGTAACCTTAACCCTAACTCTAACTCTAACCCTAACCCACGAACTAACCCTCCCCCTAACCCTAAATCTAACCATAAACCTCACCCTCACCCTAGCCCTAATCCTACCCCTAACCAAACCTCACCGTAACCCGAACCCTAACCCTCACCCTCACCCTCACTTGAACTCTAACTCTAACCCTAACAATAACACTAATCCTAACCCTAAACCTAACCCTAACCCTAACCATAACCCTTATCCTAACACACACCCTCACCCTAACCCTAATCCTAACCATAACACTAACCCTCACCCTCACCATAACCTTAACCCTCATCCAAATCCTCACCCTAACCCTAACCCTCACACTAAACCTAACACAAACCCACACCCTAACCCTAAACCTAACCCTAACCCTCAACCTAACCCTAGCCCTCACACTCACCATAACCCTAACCCTACTCCTCATCCAAACTCTAAACTTCACCTGAACCCTAACTCTCACCCTAACCCTAAGCCTAACCCTCACCCTAACCCTCACCCTCACCCTCACCCTAACCCTAAGCCTAACACTAAAGCTCACAATAACCCTAAGCCTTATCCTAATCTCAATCCTAACCCTAAGCCTAAGCCTCACACTCACCCTAACCCTCATTCTAACACTAAATCTAACACGAACCCTAACCCTCAAAATCAGCCTCAACCTAACCCTAACTCTAACCCTCACACTCACCCTCAACCTAACCCTCATCCTAAACCTAAACCTTAACCTCAATCTAACCCTCACCCTAACCTTAACCCTAACACTAACACTAACACTAACCCACGAACTAACCCTCCCCCTAACTCTAAATCTAACCCTAAACCTCCCCCTCACCCTAACCCTAATCCTAACCCTAACCCTAATCCATACCCTAACCCTCACCCTAACCCTCACCCTCACCCTTACTTTCAGCATGAATGAAACCACAACCATAACAATAACACTAATCCTAACCCTAAACCTAAACCTAAACCTAACCCTAACCCTGATCCTAAAACTCACCCTCACCCTAAGCCTAATCCTAACCCTAACCCTCACCCGAACCCTAACCCTCACCGTCACTATAAAACTAACCCTCATTCAAACCCTTACCCTTACCCTAAACCTCAACCTAACACTAACCCTAAACCTCACCTTCACCCTAGCCCTCAGCCTAACCCTAATCCGAACCCTAATCCTCATCCTAACCCTCAGCCTAACCCTAACCCTAACCCTCACCCTAACGGTAAACCTAACTCTAACCCTCAACCTAACCCTAACCCTCATGCTCACCGTAAATCTAACCCTAACCCTCACGCTAACCCTAAACTTAACCCAAACCCCAACTCTCAAACTAAACCTAACCCTAACACTCACCCTAACACTAACCCTCCCCCTTACCCTCAACATAACCCTAAGCCTTACCATAACCCTAACCCTCACACTCACCCTAAACCTTACCATAATTCTAATATTAACCCTAAGCCTAACCCTCACCCTCAACCTAACCCTCACCCTAACCCTAACTTTAACACTAACCCTATCCCTAACCCTCACAATCAGCCTCAATGTAAACCTAACTCTAACCCTGAACCTCACCCTCACCTGAACCCTAAATCTAAACCTCACCCTCACCCTAGCCCTCACCCTAACCCTAATCCTAACCCTAACCCTCATCCTAAACCTCCCCATAACCCTAACCCTAACCCTCACCCTAACTCTAACATTCATCCTCAACCTCACCCTCAGCATAATCTTAAACATAACCCTCATCCTAACACAAACCCTCACACTAACCCTAACCCTAATCCTAAACCTCAACCTAAACCTCACCCTCACCCTAACGCTAACAATAACCCTAACACTAAACCTCACCCTAACCCTCCCCTAACCCTAAATCTAACCCTAAACCTCACCCTCACCCTCACACTAGCACTAACCCTAAGCCTCAACTTAAAAACTAACCTCACCCTAACCCTAACCCTCACCATTACACTTTCCCTCAATCTAAAACTAACCTTAAACCAAACACTCACCGTCACACTAACCCTAACCCTCACCCTCATCCTAACACTTACCCTAACCCTAACACTAACCTAACCCTCACCCTCACCCTAGCCCTCACCTTAACCCTAATTCTATCCCTCATGCTCACCCTAACTCTAACCCTAATCCTCACCCTAAACCTCACACTAACCTTAACCCTAATCCTCAATTTAACCCTCACTCTAACCCTAACCCTAACCCTTACCCTAACACTAAACCTAAACCTAACACTCAACCTTATTTTAATCCTCAGCCTCAGCCTAAATTTCACCATTACCCTTACCATCATACTCACCCTAACACTCCCCCTAACCCTAAACCTCATCCTAACCCTCACCCTATCCGAAAACCAAAACATCACCCTAACCCTGAACCTCATCCTCAAACTTATGCTCAGCCTAACCCTAAGCCTAAGCCTATCCCTTATCCTAACCCTCACCCTCACCCTAGCCCTCACCCTAACCCTAATCCTAACCCTAACCCTCATCCTAACACTTAACCTAACCCTAACCCTAACCATCATCCTAACCTTAATCCTCAACCCCACCCTCACCCTCAGCCTAACCCTAAGCCTATGCCGAACCCTAACCCTAACCCCCACACTCACCCTCACCCTAACCCTAATCCTAAACCTAACCCTAACTCTAACCTTTAACCTCAACCTAACCCTCACCGTAACCTTAACCCTAACACTAACCCTAACCTTAACCCAAGAACTAACCCTCCCCCTAACCCTAAATCTAACCCTAAATCTCACCCTCATCCTAATCCTAATCCTAACCCTAAACCTAAACCTCACCCTAACCCTAACCCTAACCCTCACCCTCACCCTCACCGAAAATCTAACCATAATCCTAACAATAACACTAACCCTAACCCTAACGCTCACCTTAACCCTAACCCTAACACTAAACCTCAACCTATCCCTAACCTTCATCCTAACCCTAAACTTAACCCTAACCCTAACTCTGACCCTAACCCTAACCCTAACCCTCACCCTAACACTAACCCTAAACCTCACCCTCACCCTCAGCCTAACCCTATGCTTAACCCTAACCCTAACCCTCACACTCACCTTACCCCTTATCCTAATCCTAATCCTAATGCTAAGCCTAACCCTCACCCTCACCCTAACCCTAACTCCAACACAAACCCTAACGCTAAACCTCACAATCAACCTCACCCTAAACCTAACTCTAACCCTAAACCTCACCCTCACCCTCAGCCTAACCCTAACCCTAAACCTCACCCTAACCCTAACCCTAAATCTCACCTTCATCCTTGCCCTCACCCTAACCCTAATCCTAACCCTAACCCTCATCCTAAACCTCACCCTAACACTAACCCTAATCCTAACCCTCAACCGCACCCTAAATCTTACACTAACCCTCACCCTCACCCTAAACTTAACACGAACCCTAACTCTCACCCTAACCCTAACCCTCACCCTAAACCTAACCCTAAACCTCACTCTCACCCTAGCCCTCACCCTAACCCTAATCCTAATCCTAACCCTCATCCTAACCCTCCCCCTAACCCTACCCTTAACCCTCACCCTAACCCTAACCCTCACCTTCAACCTCACCCTCACCCACACCCTAAGCCTAACACTAAACCTAACCGTAACATACACACTCACCCTCACCCTAACTCGAATCCTAACCCTATCACTAACCCTAACGTTCCCCCTAAATCTCACCCTGACCCTAACCCTAACACTAACCCTAACGCTAACCCTCAAACTTACCTTCACCCTAACCCTTACCCTAAACCTAAATCTAACTCTAACCCAAAACCTAAACCTCAACCTATACCTAACCCTAACACTCACCCTCACTGTAAACGTAACCCTAAACTTAACCCTAACAATAACACTAACCCTAATACTACCCCTCATCCTAACCATCGCACTCAACCTAACCCTAACCTTCACACTAACACTTACCCTCAACCTAACACTATCCGTCACACTAACCCTAACCCTAACCCTAACCCTAAACCTCAAGCTAAACCTCACCCTCACACTAACCCTAACACTCACCCTCACCCTAACCCTCCCTCTAACCCTATATCTAACCCTAAACCTCAACCACACCCTAACCCTAACCCTAAACCTAACCCTCACCCTAACCAAAACCTCACCCTAACTCTAAGCCTCACAAAAACGCTTACCCTCACCGTAACACTAACCCTAACACTAACACTCGCCCTCACACTAACCCTAACCCTCATCCTAATCCTAAACCTCACCCTATCTCTAACCCTAACCATAACCCTAACCCTTACTCTAACCCTAAACCTCACAATTCACTTTAAACCTAACTCTAACCCTAACCCAAACCCTAAACCTCAGCCTAAACAAAACCCTAACCCTAACCCTCACCCTCACCCTAGCCCTCACCCAAACGCTAATTCTAACCCTGACCCACACCCTAACCCTAACCCTCATCGTCACCCTAAACCTCACACTAACCCTAAACCTAATCCTCAATTTAACCCTTACCCTAACCCTAACCCTTATCCTAACCCTAAAACTAACCCTATCACTCACCCTTAACGAAACCCTCTCTCTCAGCCGAAACCTCACCTTTACCTTTATCATCATTCTCAACCAACCCTCAACCTAACAGTAAACCTCGTCCTAACGCTCACCCTAACCATAAACCTAATCATCACCCTAACGCCAACCCTCACCCTCAACCTCACACTCATCCTAACCCTAAGCCTAAGCCTAAGCTTTACCCTAACCCTCACCCTCACCTTAGCCGTCACCCTAAACCCAATCCTAACCCTAACTCTCATCCTAACACTCAACCTAACCCTAAATCTAACCATGACCGTAACCATAATCCTAACCCCCACCCTCAGCTTCAGCCTAACCCTAAGCCTAATCCTAACCCTCACCCAAAACGTCACACTCACCCTCACCCTAAGCCTAATCCTAAACCTAACCCTATACCTAAACCTCAACCTAAACCTTTCCTTCACCCTAACCCTAACATTAACCCTAGCCCTAAACCTCACCCTAACCCTCTCCCTAACCCTAAGTCTAACACTAAACCTCACCCTCACCCTAACCCTAACCCTAACCCTAAACCTCACCCTACACCTCACCCTAACCCTAACCCTCACCCTCACCCTCAAACTCACCGTAAATCTAAACCTTTCCCTAACAATAACACTAACCCTAAACTTAACCGTAACCCTAAACATAACACTCACCCTCAGCCTCACCCTCACCGCAAACTTAAACCTAACCATAACACTAACAATAACCCTAACCCTAACCCTCATCCTCTCCTCCACAATCACCCTCAGTCTAACCCTAAGCCTATCCCTAATCCTAACCCTAACCTTAACCCTAAACATAACCCTTACCCTCAAGGTCACCCTCACCGCAAACTTAATCCTAACCATAACACTAACAATAACCCTATCCCTAACCCTAACCCTAGCCCTAATCTTCACCCCCACTCTCACCCTCAGCCTAAACCTAAGCCTAATCCAAACCCTAAACCTAACCCTAAACCTCACCGTAACACTATCACTAAACCTAACCCTAACCCTAAACATAACCATAACCCTAAACATAACCATAATCCTCAGCCTCAACCTCACCCTAACCCAAACCCTAACCCTAACCCTCACCCTAACCCTAAGCCTAACCCTAAACCTAACCCTAATCCTCACACTCCCCTCCCCCTAACCCTAAGTCTAACCATAAACCTCAGCCTTATGCTAACCCTAATCTTAAACCTCACCCTAAAACTAACCCTAAACCTCACCCTCAGCCTCACCCTCACAGTAACTCTAATCCTAACCCTAACAATAACACTAATCCTAACCCTTAAGCTAACCCTAACCCTAACCCTAACCCTAATCCTAACACCTACATCACCCTAACCCTAATCCTAACCCTAACCCTCACACTAACCCTAAACCTCACCCTCACTCTAACCCTAACCCTCATCCAAACCCTCACCATAACCCTAAACCTAACCCTCACCCTAACCCTCACAATCAAACTCACCCTAAGCCTACTCCTAAACCTAACCCTATCCCTAAACCTGAACCTAACCCTTTCCCTCACTCTAACCCTAACACTAACCCTAGCTGTAAACCTCACCCTGACCCTCCCCCTAACCCTAAGTTTAATCCTAAACCTCACCCTCACCCTAACACTAACACTAACCCTAAACCTCACCCTACACCTCACCCTAAACCTAACCCTCACCTTCACCCTCAAACTCACCATAACTCTAACCCTTACCCTAACAATAACACTAAGTCTAAATTTAACCCTAACCCTAAACATAACCCTCACCCTCAGCCTCACCCTCACCGCAAACATAACCCTAACCATAACACTAAAAATAACCCTAACCCTAAATCTAATTCTCACCCCCACCATTACCCTCAGCCTAAGCCTAAGACTAACCATAATCCTAACCCTAACCTTAAACCTAAACATAACCCTCACCCTCAGCATCACCCTCACCACAAAATTAACCATAACCATAACACTAACAATAACCTTATCCCTACCCCTAACCAAAACCCTAAACCTAATCCTCACCCCTCTGTCACCCTTAGCGTAAACCTAAGCCTAATCCTAAACATAAACCTAATCCTAACCCTAACCCTCACCCTAACCCTCACCCTAATCCTTATCCTAAACCAAATGCTAACCCTAAGCCTATCCCTCACCCTCAACCTAATCCTCACCCTATCCCTAACTCTAACACTAACCCTAACCCTAACCCTCACCCTCAGCCTCACCCTAACCCTAACCCTAACTCTAACCCTAAACCCAACCCTCACCCTAACACTAACCCTAACCCTAAACCTCACCCTAACCCTAACCCTAAACCTCAACCTAACCCTCACCTTAACCCTAACCCTAACATTTACCCTAACCCTAACACTCATCCTAACCCTCCCCCTAACCCTAAGTCTAACCATAAACCTAACCCTTACCCTAGCCCTAATCCTAACCCTAACCCAAAACCTCACCCTAAACCTAACTCTAACGCTCACCCTCACCATCACCCTCACAGTAACTCTAAACGTAACCCTAACAATAACACTAATCCTAACCCTAAACCAAACGCTAACCCTAAACCTAACCCTAAACCTAAACTAATCCTAAAACCTACCCTCAACCTAACCCTAATCCTAACCCTAACCCACACACTAACCCTAAACCTCACCCTCACTGTAACCCTAACCCTCATCCAAACCCTCAACCTAAACCTAAAACTAACCTTCACCTTAACCCTTACCCTCACCCTGAACTGCACACTCAGTCTAACCCTAAGCCTAACCCTAAATCTAACCCTAACACATACACTCATCCTCACCCTAACACTAATCCTAACCCTAACCCTAACCCTAACCCTCAACCTCCCCCTAACTCTCACCCTAAATCTAAAACTAACACTAACCCTAAACCCAACCCTCAACGTAACCCTCACCCTAACCCTAACACTATAACTAACCCTAAACCTCACCCTCACTTTCACCGTAACCGTAACCCTAACCCTAACCCTAACAATAAACCTAACCCAAACCCTAACCCTAACCCTAACCATAACCCTCACCGTAACCCTAACCCTCACTCTAACACTTCCACTCACCCTAACACTAACACTAAGAATAACACTAACCCTCACCCTCACCCTAGCCCTCACCTAAACCCTAGTCCTAACCCTCACCCTCACCCTAACCCTAACCTTCATTCTCACCCTAAACCTCACACTAACCCTAACCCTAACCATCAATCTAAACCTCACCCTAACCCTAAACCTAACCCTTACCCTAACCCTAAACCTAACCTTAACCATCATCTTTATCTTAACCCTCACCCTCAGCCTGAACCTCACGTTTACCCTTACCATCATCCTCACAATAACCCTCACCCTAAACCTAAACTTCATCCTAACCAACACCCTAACCATAAACCTAACCATCACCCTAACCCTAACTCTCAACCTCAACCTCACACTCAGCCTAAGCCTAAGCCTAAGCCTAAGCCTTACCCTAACCCTCAACCTCACCCCAGCACTCATCCTAACACTAATCCTAACTCTAACCCTCAAACTAACCCTCACCCTCACCCTAACCCTAACCATTAGCCTAACCCTAATCCTCACCCCCAGCCTCACCCTCAGCCTAACCCTAACCCTAAACCTCACACTCACACTCACCCTAACCCTAATCCTAAACCTAACCCTAAACCTAAATCTCAAGCTAACCCTCACCCTAACCTTAACCCTAACACTAACACTAACCCTAACCCTCGATCTAACCCTCCCCCTAATCCTAAATCTAACCCTAAACCTCACCCTCACCCTAACCCTAATTTTAACCCTAAACCTAAACCTCACCCTAACCCACACCATCACCCTCACCCTAACCCTCATCTTAACTCTAACCCTAACAATAAAAATAACAATAATCCTAACCCTAAATATAACCCTAACCCTAAACTTAATCCAAACACTCACCCTAACCCTTACCCTAAACCTAACCCTAAACCTAAACCTAACCCTCACCCTCACTGTAACCCTAACCCTCATCCTAACACTCACCGTAACCCTAAACCTAAACCTCAAGCTAACACTAACCCTAACCCTCACCCTCATCATAGCCCTCACCCTAACCCTAATCCTAACCCTAATCCTCATCCTAATCCTCACCCTCACCCTAAACCTAACCCTAACCCTCACCCTAACACTAACCCTAACCCTAACCCTCATCCTAACCCTAAACTTAACCTGAACCCTAACTCTCACCCTAACACTAACCCTAACACTCACCTCAACCCTAACCCTCACCCTCACCCTCATCCTACCTTAAACCTAACCCTAACCCTAACCCTAAACCTCACACTCACCCTAAACCTTACCCTAAACCTAATCCTAACCCTAAGCCTAACACTCACCCACACCCTAACCCTCAACCTATCCCTACCTCTAACACTAACCCTAACCCTAACCCTCACAATCAGCCTCACCCTAACCCTAACTCTAACCCTAAACTTCACTCTCACCCTAACGCTAACCCTAACCCTCACCCTAACCCTCAACCTAACCCTAACCCTAAACCTCACCCTCACCCGAACCATAACCCTCACCCTCACCCTAGCCCTCACCCAAACCCTAATCCTAACCCTAAACCTCATTCTAAACCTCCACCTAAACTTATGACTAACCCTCACCCTAACCCTAACTTTCTCACCCTCAACCTCACCCTCAGCCTAGCCCTAAGGCTAACCCTAACCCAAACCCTAAACCTCACCCTAACCCTAACACTAACACTAACCCTAACCCTAACCAAAATCATAACCCTCACCCTCAGCCTCAACATCACCGCAAACTTAACCCAAACCATAACAGTAAAAATAACTCTAACCCTCACCCTAACCCTCACCCTAACCCTAAACCTAAACCTCACCCTCAACCTTACCCTCAACTTAACTCTAACCCTAACCCTAACAAGAAACCCAAACCCTAAACCTAACCCTAACCCTTACCCTCAACTTAACTCAAATCCTAACCCTAACAATAGCCCTAACCCTAAACCTTACCCTAACCCTTACACTCACAGAAACTCTAACCCTAACCCTAAGACTAAACCTGACCCTAACGCTACCCATAAGCCTCACCCTCACTCTGGCCCTTACCCTAACCCTAATACTAACCCTAATACTAACCCTAAACTTCATCCTAACCCTCACCCTAACGCTAAAACAATAACCCTCACACTAGCCCTCCACCTAACATTAATCTAACCCTAATCCTCCCCCTCACCTAACCCTAACCCTCACCCTCACCCTCATCATCTGCCTAACACTAAGCCTAACCCTAACTCCAACCCTAACCCTAACACTAACCCTAACCCTAACCTTCACCCTAACTCTCAACCTCACCCTAGCCAACACCCTAAACCTAACCCTAAGCCTAACCCTCACCCTAACTCTCACTCTAACCCTAACCCCAACCCTCACCCTAATCCTAAACCTCACCCTCACCCTAACTCTAATCCTAACCCTTACCCTAACCATAACCCTCACACTCACCCTCACCTTAACCCTAGACCTAATCCTAACCTTAACCCTAACCGTCACCCTCACCATAAACCTCATCCTAACCCTAACACTAACAGTAACCCTAACCCTAACCTTAAGCATAACCCTCACCCTCAGCCTAACCCTCACTGCAAACTTAACCCAAACCATAACACTAACAATAACCCTAACCCTCACCCTAACCCAAACCCTAACCCTAAAACTAACCCTAACCCTAACCCTAATCCTAAACCTAAACCTAAACCTAACCCTAATCCTAACCCTCAGCCACACCCTCAAAGTAACCATAACCCTAACCCTAACCCTTACAATAACCCTAACCCTAAACCTATCCCTCATCTTAACCAAATCCTTCACCCTAACCCTAACCCTCACCCTTACATTTACCCTCACCCTAACCCTAACCCTCACACTCACCCTAACCCTTACCCTAATCCTAATTCTAACCCTAAGCCTAACCCTCACCCTCACCCTAACCCTCACCCTAACCCTAACACTAACCTTACCCCTAATCCTCTCCTTCAGCCACCCCTAACCCTAATTGTAACCCTAAACCTCCCACTCCCCCTAACCCTAACCCTAACCCTAAACCTAAACCTCACCCTAACCCTACCCCTACACCTCACCCTCACCCTAGCCCTCACCCTAACCCTAATCCTAACCCTTATCCTAACCCTCACCCTAAACCTCAAACTAACCCTAAACGTCACCTTCAAAAAAAAATTACCCTAACCATCACTCTAACCCTAAACTTAACCCAAACCCTAACTCTCACCTTAACCCTAACCCTAACCCTCAACCTAACCTGAACCCTCACCCTCACCCTCAGCCTAAGCCTAAGCCTAAGCCTAACCCTAACCCTAAACATTACCCTCACCCTAACCATCACCATAACCATAACCCTAATCCTAACACTAAACCTCACCCTAACCCTAACCTTAATCCTAATCCTAACCCAAACCCTAACCCTGACCCTCACCCTAACCCTCACCTTAACCCTAACCCTAACCATAACCCTATTCCTCACCTCAATCTCATCCTAACCGTAACAGTAACCCTAACCCATACCCGAAACCTAAACCTCATCCTAACCCTAGCCCTAAACCTCACTCTCACCCTAGCCCTCACCCTAACCCTAATCCTAACCCTAACCCCCATCCTAACCCTCCCCCTAACCCTAACCCTAACCCTCACCCTAATGCTAACCCCCACCCACAACCTCACCCTCAGCCTAACCCTAAGCCTAACCCTAAACCTAACCTTAACACACATACTCACCCTCACATTTACCCTAATCCTAACCCTAAACCTAACCCTAACCCTCACGCTCACCCTAACCCTCACCTTAACCCTAATGCTAACATTAACCCTAACCCTAACGCACACCCTCAGCCTCACCCTAACCCTAACCCTTACCCTCACCCTAACCCTAACCGTGACCCTCACCCTAGCGCTCACCCAAACCCTAATCCTAACCCTAAACCTCATCCTAACCCTCCTCTTAACCCTATGACTAACCCTCACCCTAACGCTAACTTTCTCACCCTCAACCTCACCCTCAGCCTAACCCAAGCCTAAACCTAAACCTGACACTAACACAAACACTCACCCTCAGCCTAACCTTAAGCCTAAACCTAAAACTAACGTTAACCCACACACTCACCCTCACCCTAACCCTAATCCTAACCCGAACCCTTACACTATACCTCCCCCTAATTCTCACCCTAAACCTAACACTAACACTATCCCTAACCCTAATTCTCAACCTAACACTCACCCTAACCCTGACTCTAACCCTAAACCTCACCCTCACCCTAACCCTAACTCTAAACCTAACCCAAACCCTAAACCTCACCCTAACCCTAATCCTAAACCTAACACTGTCCCTAAACCTAACCCTCACCCTAGCCCTCAAACAAACCCTAATCCTAACCCTAAACCTCATTTTAAACCTCACCCTAACCCTAAACCTAATCCTCACCCTCACCCTTACCCCCAACTTAACTCTAACCCTAAGCCTAACAATAACCCTAACCCTAAACCTAACCCTAAACCTCACACTCACAGTACTCTAACCCTAACCGTAACACTAAACCTCATCCTAATGCTAACCATAAACTTCACCCTCACTCTAGCCCTCACCCTAACACTAATCCTAACCCTAAACCTCATCCTAACCCTCACTCTAACCCTAAAAGCCTAACCATCACACTAGCTAAATATAACCCTAAACCTCACCCTCACTTAACCCTAACTCTCACCCTCACCCTCACCCTCCGCCTAACACTAAGCCTAACCCTAACTCCAACCCTAACCCTAACATTAACCTTAACCCTAACCCTCACCCTTACCCTCACCCTAACCCTCAAACTCACCCAAGCCCACATCCTAAACCTAAGCCTAAGCCTAAGCCTCACCCTAACTCTCACTCTAACCCTAACCCCAACCCTCACCCTAACTCTAATCCTAACCCTAACCCTAATCCTCACACTCACCCTCACCTTAACCCTAGTCCTAATCCTAAACTTAATGCTAACTCTCACCCTCGCCCTAAACCTCACCCTAACCCTAACCCTAACATTAACCCTAACCTTAACCCTAACCGTAACCCTCACCATGAGCCTTACCCTCAGCACAAACAACCCAAACTATAACACTAACAATAACCCTAACCCTCACCCTAACCCTAACTCTAACCATAAACCTAACGCTAACCTTAAACCTAAACCTAAATCTGAACCTAACACTAATCCTAACCCTTACCCTCACCCTCACAGTACACATAACCCTAACCCTAACCCTTACAATAACCCTAACCCTAACCCTATCCCTTATCCTAACCATATACTTCAACTGAAACCTAACCCTCACAGTAACACTAACCCTCACCCTACCCTAACATTAACCCTCACACTCACCCTAACCCTTACCCTAATCCAAATCCTAACCCTAAGACTAACCCTCACCGTCACCCTAACCCTCACCCTAACCCTAACTATAACACTAACCCTAACCCTAAACCTCACCCTCAACTTCCCCCTAACCCTAACTCTAACCCTAAACCTCACCCTCCCACTAACCCTAAATCTAAACCTAACCCTAAACCTCACCATAATCCTAACCCTAAACCTAACCCTTACCTTGGCCCTCATGCTAACCCGAATTCTAAACCTTACCCTTATCCTAACCCTCACACTAACACTAACCCTAACACTAACACTCACCCTTACCCTAAACCTAACCCTAACCCTCAACCTAACCACAACCATCACCATCACCCTAACCCTCACCCTAACCCTAAACTTAACCCAAACCCTAACCCTAACCCTAATATTAACCCTAAATCTCACCCTAACCCTAAACTTAATCCTAATCCTAACCCTAACTCTCACCCTCACCCTAATCCTCAACTTAACCCTAACCCTAACATTAACCCTAACCCTAACCCTCAACCTCAACCTTAACCATAATTGTAACCCTAAACCTCACCCTCGTCCTAACCCTAAACCTAACCCTAAACCTCATCCTAACCCTAACACTAAACCTCACCCTCACCCTAGCCCTCACACTAACCCTAATCCTAACCCTAACCCTCATCCTCACCCTCCCTCTGACCCTAAACCTAACCCTTACCCTAACGCTAATCCTCACCCTCAAACTCACCCTCAGCTTAACCCTAAGCATAACCCAAAACCTAAACCTAACACACACATGCACCCTCACCTTTACCCTAATCCTAACCCTAAACCTAACCCTAACCCTAAGCCTCCCCTTAACTCTCAACCTCACCCTAACCCTAACACTAACCCTAAACCTAACCCTCAATCTAATCCTCAACCTAACACTCAGCCTAACCTTAACTCTAACCCTAAACCTCACCCTCACCCTAAACCTAACTCTAACCCTAACCCAAACCCTAAACCTCACCCTAACCCTAAACCTAACCCTCACCCTCACCGTAACAGTAAACCTAAACCTAACCCTAACAATAACCCTAACTCCAATCCTAACCCTAACCCTAACCATAACCCTCACCCTAACCCAAACCCTACCCAAACACTTACCCTCACACTAACACTAACCCTAACCATAAAACTAACCCTCACACTAACCCTAACCCTTACACTAACCCTAAACCTCAACGTAACCCTCACCCTCATGCTAACACTAACACTAACCCTAACCCTAAACCTCACCCTCACCCTCCCCCTAAACCTATATCTAACCGTAAACCTCAACCTCACCCTAACCCTAACACTAACTGTAAACCCCACCATAACCCTAACCATCACTTGCACCCTCAACCTCACCGTAACCCTAACCCTAACATTAACATTAACACTAACCCTAACCCTAACTATCACCCTAACCCTAATCCTCACTCCCACCCTCAGCTTCAACCTCGCAGCAAACTTAACCCTAAACATAACACTAACATTAAACCTAAAACTAACCCTAAACCTAATCCTCACCCCCACCCTCATTCTCAGCCTAACACTAAGGATAACCCTAACCCTAAGGCTAACCCTCACCGAAACCCTAACCCTAACCTTAACCCTAACCCTATACCTAACCCTTACCCTAAACTTAACCCTAACCCTAAACCTAACCCTAATCCTCAGCTTCACCCTCACCCTAAACCAAACCCGAACCCGAACCCGAACCATAACCCTAAGCCTAATCCTAACCCTAACTCTAACCTTCACACTCACTCTACCCTAACCCTATTCCTAAACCTAGCAGTATCCCTAAACCTAACACTCACCCTAACCCTCACGCTAGCCCTCACCCTAACCCTATCCTAACACTAACCCTCACCCTAACCCTATCTCTACCCTTAAACCTCACCCTCACCCTATCCCTAAATCTAACCCTAACACTAAACCTTACCCTAATCCTAACCCTAACCCACACCCTCACCCTCACCCTCAGCCTAACCCTAAGCCTAAGCCTAAACCTATCCCTAACAAACACACTCACCCTCACCCTAACACTAATCCTTACCCTAACCCTAACCCTCCCCATAACTCTCACCCTAACCCTAAACTTAACAGGAACACTAACCCATACCATCACCCTAATCCTAAACCTCACCCTAACCCTAACCCTCACCCTCAACCTAGCCCTCAACCTAACCCTAACTCTCATCCTCACCCTAAACCTCACACTAACCCTAACACTAATCCTCAATCTAACCCTCACCCTCACCCTAACCCTAACCCCCACCCTTAACGTAACCCTCACCCTCAGCCTATCCCTCACCTTTACCCTTACCATCACCCTCACACTAAACCTCACCCTAACCCTAATCCTCATCCTAACACTCACCCTAATGGTAACCCCAACCATCACCCTAACCCTAACCCTCACCCTCACACTCAGCCTCAGCCTAACCCTAACCCTAAGCCTAACCCTAACCCAAACCCTCAACCTAAACCTAGCCCTCACCCTAACCCTAATCCTAAACCTAGCCCTCATCCTAACCCTTAAACTAACCATAACCCTAAACATCTTTCTAAACCTAACCCTCATCCCCACCCATACCCTTAGCCTAACCCTAAGCCTAAGGCGAACCCTAACCCTAACCCTCACACTCACTCTCACCGTAAACCTAATCCTGAACCTAACCCTAACCCTAACATTAAACCTCAACCTAACCCTCACCTTAAACCTAACCTTAACACTAACCCTAACCCTAACCCTCACCCTAACCCTCCCCATACCCCTAACTTAACAATAAATCACACCCTAACCCTAACCATAACCCTAACCCTAAACTTCACCCTAACCCTGATCCTAACCCTCATCCTCACCCTCACTGTAACTCTAACCCTATCCCTAATCCTAACCCTCACCCTCACCCTAACCCTAACCATAACACTCACCCTAACCCTAACTCTCACACTCACCATAATCCTAATCCGAACCCTAACCCTAAACCTCACCCTAACGCTAACCCTAACCCTCACCCTCACTCTAACCCTCACCCTAACCCTAATGCTATGCCTAAACTTTATCCTAACCCTCACCCTAACTCTAAAACCCTAACCCTAACCCTCACCCTCACGCTAAACCTACCTCTAACCCTAAACCAACCCCAACCCTAACCCTAACATTCACACTCACCCTCACCCAAACCCTAATCCTAAAACTAACCCTATCCCTAACCCTAACCCTCACCCTAACCCTAACACTAACCCTCACACTATCCCTCACCTTAACACTAACTCTAACCCTAAACCTCACCCTCACCCTAACGCTAACCCTCACCGTCACTCTCACCCTCAGTTTATCCCTAAGCCTAACCCTAACCCTAACTCTCACACTCACCCTCACCTTAACCCTAATCCTGACCCTAAACCTAAGCCTCATCCTAACCCTAACACTCACCCTAACCCTAACACTAACCCTAACCCTAAACCTCAACCTATCCCTCACCCTAAACCTAACTCTAACCCTAAACCTGACCCTCACCCTAACCCTAACCCTAACCCTGAACCTCACCCTCACCCTAGCCCTCACACTAACGCTAATCCTAACTTTAAACCTGATCCGAACCCTCAGCCTAATCCTAAACCTAACCCACACCCTCACCCTAACCCTCAAGCTTAACCTCACCCTGAGCCTAAAAATAAGCCTAACCCTAAACCTAACCCTAACCCACACACTCAACCTCACCCTAACCCTAATCCTAAACCTAACCCTAACCCTAAACCTCACCGTCAACCTAGCCTTCACCTTAACCCTAATCCTAAACCTAACCCAAACTCTAACCATAACCCTAAACCTAAACCTCACCCTAAACCTAACCCTAACTCTCACCCTCACTGTAAGGGTAACCCTAACCCTAAACCTAACAATAACCCTAACCCTAAATCTAACCCTCATCCTAACCATAACACACACCCTAAACCTAACCCTCACACTAACACTTACCCTCACCCTAACACTAACCCTAACCCTATCACTAACCCTAACCATCACCTTAACCTGAAACCCCACCTTAACCCTAACCCTCACCCTCAACCTTGCCCTCAACCTATCCCTAACCCTCATCTTCACCCTAAACCTCACACTAACCCTAACACTAATCCTCAATCTAACCCTTACCCTCACCCTAACCCTAACCCTCACACTTACAGTAACCCTCATTCTCAGCCTAACCCTCAACTTTACCCTTACCGTCACCCTCACCCTAACCCTCACCCTAACCCTAGTCCTCATACTAAGCCTTCCACTAACGGTAACCCCAACCATCACCCTAACCCTAACCCTCACCCTCACCCTCAGCTTCAGCCTAACATTAAGCATAACCCTAACCCCAACCCTAACCCTAACACTAAACCTAACCCTCATTCTAACACTCACCCTAACCCTAAGCTTAAACCTCAACCTCACCCTAGCCCTAACCCTAAGCCTAAGCCTAACCATCACCCTAACCCTCACTCTAATCCTAAACCTAACCCTAACACTCACCCTCACCTTAACCCTAATCCTAATCCTAAACCTAATACGAATGCTCACCCCCACACTAAACATCAAACTAACCCTAACCCTAACCCTAACCCTAACTCTAACACTAAACCTCACCCTCACCCTAACCATAAAGCTAACCCTAATCCTAAACCTCACCCTAAACCTAAACCTTACCCTAATACTTACCCTCACCTTAACACTAACACTAACCCTAACACTAACCCTCACACTAAGGCTAATCATCAACCTAAACCTAAACCTCACCCTAACCCTAGCCCTCAACTTCACCAAAGCCCTCACCCTAACCCTAACACTCATCCTAACCCCAAACCTCACACTAACCCTAACACTAATCCTCAATCTAACCCTCACCCTCACCCTAAACCTAACCTGAACCCGAACCCTTACCATAACCCTCACCCTCAGCCTAACCCTCATCTTTTCTCTTACTGTCACCCTCATCCTAACCCACACCCTAAACCTAACCCTCATGCTAACCCTCCCCCTAACCATAAAACTAACCATCACACTAACCCTAACCCACACGCATACCTTCAGCCTCAGCCTAACCCTAAGCCTAAGCCTAAAACTAACCCTAAACCTCACACTCACCCAAGCCCTCACCCTAAAACTAATCCTAACCCTAACCCTCATCCTAACCCTCAACCCAACCATAACCTGAACCATCACTCTAAACCTAATTCTAATTCCCACATTCACCCTCAGGCTAACCCAAAGCCGAAGCCTAACCCTAACCCTAACCCTCACACTCACACTCACCCTAACCTTAATCATAACCCTAACCCTAAACCTAAACCTCAACCTAATCCTCACCCTAACCCTAACCCTAACCCTCATCCTCACCTTAGTCCTCACCCTAACCCTCACCACAAACATAACCCTCACGCTCACCATAACCCGAACCCTAACCCTCACCCTAACCAGAATCTTAACCCTAAACCTAAACCTCACCCTAAGCCTAAAACTAACCCTCACCCTCACCTGAGCCCCCACTCTAACCCTAATTGCAACCCTAACCCTCATCCAAACACTAACCCTAACCCATAACTTAACCCTAAACCTAATTCTAACCCTCAACCTAACCATAACCCTGACCCTCACCGTAACCCAACCCTAACCCTCTCCATAACCCTAAACCTAAACCGAACCCTAAACCTTACCCTAACACTAACCAGAACCCTAACCCTCACCCTATCCCTCGTCATAACCCTAATCCTAACCCTAACCCTAATGCTAACCCTCACCCTAACCCTAAACCTAACCCTCACCCTAAACCTAGCCCTAATCCTAATCCTCAACCTAACCCTAACCATAACCCTAAGGCAAAAACTCACCCGAACCCTGAACCTAACCCTAACCCTAAACCTCACCCTAAACCTAAACCTCACCCTCACCCTCACCCTCAGCCTAGCCGTAACCCTAACCCTAATCCTAACATTAACCCTCATCTTAACCTTCACCCTAACCCTAAACCTAACCCTCACACTAAAACTAACCCTCACACTTAACCTCACCCTTAGAGCCTAAAACTAAGCCTAACCCTAAACCTAACCCTAACCCACAAAATCACCCTCAACCTAACCCTAACCCTAACCCTCAATCTAACCCAAACTCTCACCCCCAACCTCACCTTTAGCCTAACCCTAAGCCTAACCCTAAACCTAAACCTAACCCACACACTCACCCTCACTCTAACTCTATTCCTAACCCTAACACCAACCCTAACCCTCACCCTCACCCTAGCTTTCACCCTAACCCTAATCCTAACCCTAACCAAACTCTAACCATAACCCTCATCCTAAATTTCACCCTAAACCTAGCCCTAACCCTCACCCTCACTGTAAGGGTAACCCTAACCCTAAACCTAACAATAACCCTAAACCTAACTCTAACCCTCACTCTAACCATAACACTCACCTTAACCCTAACCCTCACCCTAACACTTACCCTCACCCTTACACTAAGCCTAACCCTAACACTAACCCTCACACTAATCTTAAACCTTAACCTAACCCTAAACCTCACCCTAACCGTAACCCTAACCCACACCCTCACCCTAACCCTAATCCTAAACCTAACACTCATCCTAACCCTCATTCTAACCCTAATACTAACCCTCACCCTAAACCTAACCCTTACACTCACCCTCAGCCTAACCATAAGCCTAATCCTAACCCTAACTCTGACCCTCACACTCACCCTCACCCAAACTCTAATCCTAAACTTAACCCTATCCCTAACCCTAAACCTCACTCTAACCCTCACACTAACCCTAACCCTAACACTAACCCTCACAATAACCGTCACCCTAACGCTAACTCTAACCCTAAATCTCACCCTCATCCTAACACTAACCCTCAACCTCACCCTCACCCTCAGCCTAGCCGTAACCCTAACCCTAATCCTAAACTTAACCTTCATGCAAACCCTCACCCTAACCCTAAACCTAACCCTCACCCTAACCCTAACCCTCACACTTAACCTAACCCATAGCCTAAACCTAAGCATAACCCTAAACCTAACCCTAACCCACACACTCACCCTCAACCCAAGCCTAACCCTAACCCTCACCCTAACCCAAATGCTCTCCCCCTAACTCACCTTTAGCCTAACCCTAAGCCTAACCCTAAAACTAAGCCTAACCCACACACTAACTCTCACCCTAACACTATTCCCAACACTAACCCCAGCCCTAACCCTCACCCTCACCCTAGCCATCACCCTAACCCTAATCCTAACCTAACCCAAACTCTAACCCTAACCCTAACCCTAAATCTCACTCTAAACCTAACCCTAACGCTCACCCTCATTGTAAGGGTAACCCTAACCCTAACCCTAACAATAACCCTAACCCTAACTCTAACCCTCACCCTAACCATAACACTCAACCTAACCCTAACCCTCACTCTAACACTTACCCTCACCCTTACACTAAGCCTAACCCTAACACTGACCCTCACACTAATCTTAAACCTTAACCTAACCCTAAAACTCACCCTAACCCTAACCCTAACCCACACCCTCACCATAACCCTAATTGTCACCCTAACCCTCACCCTAATCCTAACCCTCACCATAAACCTCACACTAACCCTAAACCTAATTCTTAATTTAACCCTCACCCTCAACCTAAACCTAAGCGTAACCCTAACCGTAACCCTCACCCTAACCCCAACCCTTATCCTGATCTTAACCCTCAACCTTAGCCTCATCCTCACCTTTATGGTACCGTCACCCTCACAATAACCCACACCCTAACCCTAAACCTCATCCTAACCCTCACACTAACCCTAACCCTAACCATCATCCTAACCCGAACCCTTATCCTCAACCTCACCCTCGGACTAACCCTAAGCCTAAACCTAACCCTAACCCTCAACCAAACCCTAGCCCTCAACCTAACCCTAATCCTAACCCTAACCCTCCTCCTAACCCTCAACCTAACCCTAACACTAACCAACACTCCAACTGAAATCCTGACACCCAACCTCACCCTAACCCTCACCCTCAACCTCACCGTAACTCTAACCATAACCCTAACAATAACACTAATCCTAACCCTAAACCTAACAATAACCCTAATCATATATCTAACCCTCACCCTCAGCCTCACCCTCACTGCAAACGAAACCATAACCATAACACTAACAATAATCCTAACCCTCACCCTCACCCTCACCCTCACCCTAACCCTTATCCTAACCCTAACCCTCACCCTAACCCTAATCCTAACCCTCACCATAATCCTAACCCTCATCCTAACCCTCACCCAAACCCTAACCCTAAACCTCACCCTAACACTAACCCTAACCCTCACCCTCACCATAGCCCTCACCTTAACCCTAATACTAAGCCTAATCCTCATCCTAACACTCACCCTAACCCTAACCCTAACCCTCACCCTAACCCTAATCCTAACCCTAACCCTCAAACTAACCCTAACCCTCACCCTCACTGTAACCTGAACCCTAAACCTCACCCAAACCCTAAAATTAACCCGAACGCTAATTCACACCCTAACGCTAACCCTAACCCGAACCCTAACGCTAACCCTCACCCTTACCCTCACCCTCAGCTTAACCGTTTGCCTAACCCTAAACCTAAGCCTAACCCAAACATTCATCCTAAAATTAAACCTAATACTAATCCTAACCCTAACCCTAACCCTCACCCTCATCCTAACCCTCACCCTAACCCTAACACTAATCCTAACCCTAAACCTCACCCTAACCCTAACTCTAACCCTAAACCTCACCCTAAACTTAACCCTAACCCTAAATCTCACCCTAACCCTAACCCTCACCCTCAGCATAACTCTAATCCTAACCTAACAATAATACTAATCCAAACCCTAACCCTAACCCTAACGCTCACCCTAAACCTCACACTAACCCTAACCCTAAACCTCACCCTCAGCCTCACCTTCACCGTAAACTTAACCCTAACCATAACACAAACCATAAACCTAACCCTATCCCTAATCTAACCCTCACACTCACCCTAACCCTAACCATAACCCTCACCCTAACCATAACAATCACCCTCACTGTAACCCTAACCCTAAACCTCACCCTAACCCTAAACCTAACCCTAACCCTAAATCTCACCCTAACCCAAACCCTAACCCTCAACTTCACCCTAGCTCTCACCCCAACCCTAATCATCCTCACCCTAAACCTCACACTACCACTAACACTAATCCTCAATCTAACCCTAACCCTCACCCTCACCCTAACCCGAACCCGAACCGTCACCCTTACCATAACCTTCACCCTCTGCATAACCCTCACCTTTACTCTTACTGTCACCCTCATCCTAAACCTCACCCTCATCCTAACCCTCACCCTAACCGTAACCCTAAACATCACCCTAACCCTAACACTCAGCCTCATCTTCAGCCTCAGCCTAGCCATAAGACTAAGCTTAACCCTAACCCTAAACCTCACACTCACCCTAACCCTCACCCTAACACTAATCCTAACTCTAAACCTCATCCTAAACCTCAACCTAACCATATGAACCATCACTCTAAACCTAATCCTCATCCCCACACTCACCCTCAGCCTAATCCTAAACCTAAGCGGAACCCTAACCCTAACCCTCACACTCACCCTCATGAGAACCCTAATCCTAATGCTAACCCTAACCCTAAACCTAAACCTCAACATTACCCTCACCCTAAACCTAAATTTAACCCAAACCCTAACTCTTACCCTAAACTTAACCCTAACCTTCACCCTAAACCTAACCCACACCCTCACGCTCACCCTCAGCCTAAGCCTAAGCCTAAGGCTAACCCTAACCCTCACACTCACCCTAACCTTAACCCTAACACTAATCCTAACCCTAATCCTCACACTCTCTCTAACCCTTACCTTTACTCTTACTATCACCCTCATCCTAACCCTCACCCTAAACCTAACCCTCATCCTAACCCTCACCCTAACCATAACCCTAAACATCACCCTAACCCTAACCCTCACCCTCACCTTCAGCCTCAGGCTAATCCTAAACCTAAGCCTAAACCTAACCCTAAACCTCACACTCACCCTAGACCTCACCCGAACCCTAAACCTAACCCTAACCCTCATCCTAAACCTCAACCTATAACCAGAACCATCACTCTAAACCTAATCCTCATCCCCACCCTAAGACTAAGCCTAACCCTAACCCTAACCCTCATCCTCAAAGTAACCCTTACCCTAACCCTCACCCTAACACTAAACTTAACCCGAAACCTAACTCTCACCCTAAACCTAACCCTAAACCTCACCCTAAACCTAACCCTCACCTTCACCCTCACCCTCAGCCTAATCCTAAGGCTAAGCCTAACCCTAACCCTAACACTCACACACACCCTAACCTTAACCCTAATCCTAACCCTAAACCTAACCCTCACCCTCACCCTAACCTCACCTTAACCCTAAACCTAACATTTACCCTAAACTTAACACACACTCTCAGCCTCACCCTAACCCTAACTCTAACCCTAAATGTCACTCTTACCCGAACCCTAACCCTAACCCTAAACCTCACCCTCAGCCAAACCGTAACCCTCACCTTCACCTGAGAAATCACCCAAAACTTACTCCCAACCCTAAACCTCATCCTAACCCTCCCATAACCCTATGCTTAACCCTCACCCTAACCCTAACTTTCTCACCCTCAACCTCACCCTCAGCCTAACCCTAAACCTAACCCTAACCCACACAGTCACCCTCACCCTAACCCAAATCCTAACCCTATCCCTAACACTATCCCTACCCCAAACTGTCACCCTAACCCTAACACTAACACTAACACTAACCCTAAACTTCATCCTAACCCTCACCCTAACCCTGACTCTAAACCTAAACCTCACCCTCACTCTAACACTAACTCTAACCATAAACCAATCCCTAAACCTCACCGTAACCCTAACCCTAACCCACAACCTCCCTGTAACCATAAACATAAACCTTACCCTACCAATAACCCTAACCCTAATCCTAAACCTCACCATAACCCTAGCCCTAACACTAACCCTAAACCTCACCCTCACCCTCACCCTAACCCCAACCCTAACCCGAACCCTAAACCTCAACCTAATCCTAACCCTCACCTGCACCCTCACCCTTACCGTAAATCTAACCCTAACCCTAAGAATAACACTAACCCAAACCCTAACCATCACCATAACCCTAATCCTAACCCCCAAACTCACCCTCAGCCTTACCCTTAAACTAAGCCTTACCCTAAACCTAACCCTCACACTCACCCTCACGCTAACCCTAATTCTACTGTAACCATATCCCTAAACTTCAACTTAAAACTCACCCTCACCCTAACCCTAACAATAAACCTAACCCTAACCCTCACCCTAAACCTCCACCTAACCCTAATTCTAACCCTAAAACTTACCCTCACCCTAACCCTAACCCTCACCATAAACTTCAACCTAACCCTCACCCTCAACATTACCCTCAACCTCACTGTAACTCTAACCCAAAACCTAACAATAAGACTAACCCTAATCCTAACCCTAACCCTAACCTTAACCCTAAACATAACCCTCACCCTCAGCCTCATCCTCACTGCAAAATTAACGCTAACCATATCACTAACAATAACCCTAACCATAACTCTAAACCTAACTCGAACCCTAAATCTTGCCTAATCCTCACTCCCAAGTTAACCCTAAACTTCACCCTCAACCTCACCCTAACCCTAACCCTAACCCTAAACCTCACCCTAACCCTAATACACACCCTCATCCTCACCCTCACCATAACTCTAATCCTAACCCTAACAATAACACTAATCCTAACCCTAACCCTAACCCTCACCCTCATCTTAACCTTAACGCTAACCCAAACCCTCACCCTAACCCTAACCCTAACCCTAACCCTAAAACTCACCCTAACCCTAACCCTAACTCTCACCCTCAGCCCCACCCTCACTGTAAACTTAACCCTAACCATAACACTAACAATAACCCTAACCCTAACTCTAATCTAACCCTCACACTCACCCTAACCCTAACCCTAACCCTCACCCTAACCCTAAACCTAACCCTAAACCTCACCATAACCCTAAACCTAACCATCAACTTCACCCTAACCCTCACGCTAACCCTAATCATCTTCACCCAAAACCTCACACTAATCCTAACACTAATCCTTAATCTAACAGTCACGCTCACCCTAACACTAATGTGAACCCTCACCCTTACCATAGCCTTCACCCTCAGCCTAAACCTCACTTTTACTCTTACTGTCACCCTCATCCAAACCCTCACCCTAAACCTAACACTCATCCTAACCCTCACCCTAACCGTAACCCTAAACATCACCCTAACCCTAAACCTCATCCTCAGCTTTAGCCTCAGCCTAACCCTAAGCCTAAGCCTAACCCTAAACCTAAACCTCACACTCACCCTAGCCCTCACCCTAACACTAACTCTCACCCTAACCCTAATCCTAACCCTATCCCTAACCCTAACCCTAAACCTAAACCTCAACCTCACCCTAACCCTAACCCTATCACTAAACCTAACCCTAACCATAATCATAACCCTCACCCTCAGCCTCACCCTCACCGCAAACTTAACCCAAACCATAACACTAACAACAACCCTAACCCTCACCCTAACCCTAAACCTAAACCTAACCCTAACTTTAACCCTAACCCTAAAACTAAAACTGACCCTAACCCTAATCCTAACCCTCACCCTCACCCTCACTGTAACCATAACCCTAACCTAACCCTTACAATAACACTAACCCTAACCCTATCCCTCATCTTAACCATACCCTTCACCCTAACCCTAACCCTCACCCTAACACTTACCTTCACCCTAACCCTAACGCTAACACTAACCCTACACCTAACCCTCACCCTCACCTACCCCTAACCCTAACTCTAACCCTAAAACTCCCCTTCCCTCTAACCCTAATCCTAACCCTAACTCTAAACCTCAGCCTAACCCTAAACCTAAACCTCACCCTCACCCTAGCCCTCACCCTAACCCGAATCCAAACCTAACCCTCATCCTAACCCTCATTCTAACACTAACCCTAAACCTCATCTTCAGCCTCACCCTAACCCTAAACATAACCCTAACCCTCCACCTAACCCTAACCGTCACCATCACCATAACTCTTACCTTAACCCTCACCCTAACCCTAAACTTAACCCAAACCCTAACCTTAACCCTCATTCTAACCCTAAACCTAACCCTCACACTCACCCTAACCCTCACATTAACCCTAAGTGTAACACGGACCCTAACCCTAAACCTCACCCCCAGTCTCATCCTGACCCTAACTCTAACCCTAAACCTCACCCTCATCCTAACACTCACCCTAAACCTAAACCTCATCCTAAACCTAACCCTAAATCTCACCCTCACGCTAGCCCTCACCCTAACCCTAATCCTAACCCTAAACCTGATCCTAACCCTCACCCTAAACCTCACCCTCAACCTCCCCCTAACCCTATATCTAAACGTAAACCTCACCCTCACCCTAACCCTAAACCCCACCCTAACCCTAACCCTAACACTCACCCGCACCCTCAACCTCACCGTAACTCTAACCCTAACCCTAACAATAACACTAACCCTAACCCTAACCATCACCCTAACCCTATTCCTCACCCCACCCTCAGCCTCACTCTTACTGCAAACTTAACCCTAACCATAACACTAACAATAACCCTAACCCTAACCCTAACACTAATCCTCAGCCCCACCCTCATCCTCAGCCTAACTCTAAGCCTAACCCTAACCCTAAGACTAACCCTCACCGAAACCCTAACACTAACCCTAACCCTATGCCTAACCCTAACCCTAAACCTAAGCCTAACCCTAAACCTAACTCTAATCCTCAGCTTCACCCTCACCCTAACCCTAACCCTCACACTTACCGGAACGCTCAGCCTAACCCTCACCTTTACCCTTACCGTCACCCTCACCCTAACCCTCAGCCTAATCCTAATCCTCATCTGAACACTCACCTTAACGCTAATCCCAACCATCACCCTAACTCTCACCCTCATCCTCAGCCTCAGCCTAACCTTAAGCCTAACTCTAACCCCAACCCTAACCCTAACACTAAACCTAACCCTCAACCTAACGCTCACCCAAACCCTAACCCTAACCCTCACCCTAACCCTAGCCCATACCCAAACCATAAGCTTAAGCCTAACCCTCACCATAACCCTCACTCTAACCCTAACCCCAACACTCACCCTAACCTTAACCCTCACCCTCACCCTCACCCTAACTCTAATCCTAACCCTAACCCTAACACTCACCCTCAACTTAACCTTAATCCTAATCCTAACTCTAACACCAACCCTCACCCCCAAACTAAACATCACCCGAACAATAACCCTAACCCTAACCCTCACCCTAAACCTAACTCTAACCCTAAACCTCACCCTCACCCTATCCGTAACCCTAACATTAATCCTAAATCTCACCCTAAACCTAAACCTCACCGTAAACCTAACCCTAACCCTCAACTTCACCCTAGCCCTCACCCTATCTCTAACCCTCATCCTAACCCTAAACCTCACAGTTACACTAACACTAATCCTCAATCTAACACTCACCCTAACCCTAACCCTAACCCGAACGCTCGCCCTTACCATAACCCTCACCCTCAGCCTAACCCTCACCTTTTCTCTTACTGTCACCCTCATCCTAACCCTCACCCTAAACCTAACCCTCATCCTAACCCAAACCCTAACTGTAACCCTTACCATCACCCTAACCCTAAACCTCACCCTCACCTTCAGCCTCAGCCTAACCCTAAGCCTAAGCCTAAACCTAACCCTAAACCTCACACTCACCCTAGCCCTCACCCTAAACCTAATCTTAACCCTAACCCTCATCCTAACCCTCAAGCTAACCATATCCTGAACCATTATTCTAAACCTAATCCTCATCCCCACAATCACCCTCAGCCTAACCCAAAGCCTAAGCCTAACCCTAACCCTAACCCTCACACTCACCCTCACCCTAACCTTAATCCTAACCCTAACCCTAAACCTAAACCTCAACGTAATCCCCACCCTAAACCTAACCCTAACCCTCACCCTCACCTTAGGCCTCACCCTAACCCTCACCCCAAAGCTAACACTCACCCTCACCGTAACCCGAACCCTAAACCTCACCCTAAACCTACCCCTAACCCTAAAACTAAACCTCACACTAAGCCTAACACTAAGCCTCACCCTCACCATTGCCCTCACCCTAACATTAATTGGAACCCAAACCCTCATCCAAACACTCACCCTAACCCTAACCCTAACCGTCAATCTAACCCTACACCTAATTCTAACCCTCAACCTAACCCTAAACCTGACCCTCACCGTAACCCTAACCCTAACCCTCACCCTAACCTCAACCTAATCCGAACCTTAAACCTAACCTAACCCTAACCCTCATCCTCACCCTATCCCTCATCCTAAACCTAATCCTAACCCGAACCCTCATGTAAACACTCACCCTAAGCCTAACACTAACCCTCACGTTAAACCTAGCCCTAATCCTAACTCTCAAACTAACCCTAACCCTCACCCTCACCATAACCCTAACCGGAAACATCACCCTATCACTAAACCTATCCATAACCCTAAGCCTCACCCTAAACCTATCCCAAAAACTCACCCTCATGCTAGCCCTCACCCTAACCCTAAACGAAACATAACCCTCATCCTAACCCTAACCCTAACCATAACTCTAACCCTAACCCTCACCCTAACCCTAAACCTCACACTCACCCTCAGCAAAACCCTAAGCATAACCCTAACCCTAACACTCACACTCACCCTCACCGAAACCCTAATTGTAAACCTAACCCTATCCCTAACCCTAAGCCTCACCCTAACCCTCACCCTAACCCTAAACCTAACACTAACCCTAACACTACCCTAAACCTAACACTAACCCTAACACTAACCCTCACAATAACCCTCACCCTAATGCTAATAATAACCCTAAACCTCACCCTCATCCTAAACCTAACCGTCACCCTCACCCTCACCCTCAGCTTATCCCTAAGCAAAACCCTAACCCTAACCCTCACACTCACCCTCACACTGACCCTAATCCTAATCTTAACCCTAAACTTAACCCTCATCCTAACCCTAACCCTCACCCTAACACTAACCCTAATCCTAATCCTAACCCTAAGCCTAACACTCACCCTCATCCTAACCCACACCCTAAACCTAACACTAAACCTAACACTAACCCTCACCCTAACCCTCTCACTTACACTAACTCTAAACCTAAACCTCACCCTCAACCTCACCCTTAGCCTAACCCTAACCCTAAACCTCACCCTAACCCTAAACCTCACCTTCACACTCACCATAACTCTAATCCTAACCCTAAAAATAACACTAATCCTAATCCTAACCCTAACCCTCACCCTCACTGTAACCCTAAACCTAACCCAAACCCTCATCCTCACCCTCACCCTAACCCTAACCCTAACCCTAAACCTCACCCTAACCCTAACCCTAGCACTAAAAAAACCCTAAACATAACCCTAACCCTCATCCTAACCACAACCTTCAACCTATCCCTAACCCTCACCCTAACACTTACCCTCACCCTAACACTAACCCTTACCCTAATATTAACCCTCACACTAACCCTAACCATCACCCTAACCCTAAACCTCACCCTAACCCTAACCCTCACCGTCAACCTAGCCCTCAGCCTAACACTAACCCTCATCCTCTCCCTAAACCTCAAACTCACCCTCACACTAATTCTCAATCTAACCAGCACCCTCACCCTTACCCTAACCCTCACCCTTACCATAACCCTCACACTCAGCTTAAACCTCACCTTTACCCTTACTGTCACCCTCACCCTAACACTCACCCTAACACTAATCCTCATCCTAACCCTGACTATAAGGGTAACCCCAACCATCACCCTAACCCTAACCGTCACCCTCACCCTCAGTTTCTGCCTAACCCTAAGCCTAAGCCTTAACCTAAGCCTAACCCTCACCCTCACCCTAGACCTCTCCCTAACCCTAATCCTAACCCTAACCCTCCTCCTAAACCTTAACATAACTATAACCCTAACCATCATTCTAAACCTAATCCTCATCCCCACCCATACCCTCAGCCTAACCCTTAGCCTAAGCCGAAGCCTAAACCTAATCCTCACACTCACCCTTAATATAAACCTAATCCTAAACCTAACCCTAACCCTAACATTAAACCTCAAACAAACCCTCACCCTAACCCTAACCCTTACACTAACCGTAACCTTAACCCTCCCCATAACCCTCCCCCTAACCCTAACTCTAAACCTCACCCTCTCCCTTACCCTAACCCTAAATCTAACCCTAACCCTAAATCTAAACCTCACCCTAACCCTAAACCTAACCCTCACCCTCTCCCTCACCCGAACCCTAACTCTAACACTAACCCTAACCCTAAACCTCACCCTCTCCCTCACCCGAACCCTAACTCTAACACTAACCCTAACACTAAACCTCACCCTAACCTTAATGTTAACCCTCACCCTAACCCTAACCCTCACGCTCACCCTCACTCTGACTCTCAGCCTAACCCTAAGCCTAACCCCAAACCTATCCCTAGCACAAACCCTCACCCTCACCCTAACCCTAATCCTAACCGTAATCCTAACCCTAACCCTAACCCTCCCCCTAACTCTCACCCTAACCCTAACCCTAACCCTTACCCATATCTTAACCCTCACCCTCAGCCTAACCCTCACCTTTACGGTACCATCACCCTCACCCTAACCCTCACCCTAACTCTAACACTCATGCTAACCCTCACCCTAACCCTAACCCTAACCCTAACTCTCACTCTCAGCCTCACCCTCAGACTCACCCTAAGCCTAACTGTAACCCTAACCCTCAACCTCACCCTAGCCCTCACCCTAATCCTAATCCTAAACCTAAACCTCATCCTAACCCTCAACCTAACACTAAACCTAACCATCACCCGAACCCTAATCCTCACACCCAACCTCAACCTCACCCTCACCCTCCACCTTAATGTAACTCTAACCCTAAGCCTTAGAATAACACTAACCCTAACCCTAACACTAACCCTAACCCTTACCCTAACCCTAAACCTCAACCTAACCCTCAACCTAAACCTAACATTAAAACTAACCCTAACCCTAACCCTCCCCCTAACCCTAACTCTAACCCTAAACCTCCCACTCACCCTAACACTAATCCTAACCCTAACCCTAAACATCACCCTGACACTAACACTAACACTCATCCTTACCCTCAACCTCACAATAACTCGAACCCTAACAATAACACTAATCCTAAGCCTAAACCTAACCCTAACTCTAATCCTATATATAACCCCCACCCTCAGCCTCACCCTCACTGCAAACATAACCATAACGATAACACTAACAATAATCCTAACCCTAACCCTAATCCTAAGCTTCATCCTCATGTAACCCTCATCCTAACCCTAACCCTCACCCTAACCCTAACCCTCACCCTCACCATAACCCTAACCCTCACCCTCGCCATAACCCTAACCCTCATCCTAACCCTCACACTAAACCTAACCCTAAACGTCACCCTAACACTAACCCTAACCCTCACCCTCACCCTACCCCTCACCTTAACCCTAACCCTCACCCTCACCCTCACCCTCACCATAACACTAATCCTAACCCTCACCCTAACCCTAACCCTAACCCTAACCCTAAACCTCACCCTAACCCTAAACATAACCCTCAACTTCACCCTAGCCCTCACCCTAACTTTAATCCTCATCCTCATCTTAACCACACACTAACCCTAACACTAATCCTCAATCTAACTCTCACCCTCACCCTAAACCTAACCCGAACCCTCACCCTTACAATAACCCTCAAGCTCAGCCTATCCCTCACCTTTACTCTTACTGTCACCCTCATCCTAACCCTCACCCTAAACCTAACCCTCACCCTAAACCTCACCCTAAGTGTAACCCTAACCATCACCCTAATCCTAACCCTGACCCTCACCTTCAGCCTCAGCCTAACCCTAAGCCTAAGGCTAACCCTAACCCTAAACCTCACACTCACCCTAGCCCTCACCCTAACCCTAATCCTAACCCTAACCCTCATCGTAACCCTCAACCTAAACATTACCAAAATCATCACTCTAAACCTAATCCTCATCCCCATATTCACCCTCAGCCTAACCCTAAGCCTAAGCCTAACCCTAACCCTAACCCTCACACTCACCCTAATGCTAACCCTAATTCTAACCTTAAACCGAACCCTCAACCTACACCTCAACCTGATCCTCACCCTAACCCCAACACTAATCTTAACCCTCACCCTCACCTTCGTCCTCACCCTCACCCTCACCCCAAACCTAACCCTCACCCTCACCATAACCCTAACACTAACCCTCACCCTAACCCTACCCCTAATCCTAATCCTAAAACTCACCCTAACACTAACACTAACCGTCACCCTCACATTAGCCCTCACCTTAACCCTAATTGTAACCCTAACCCTCATCCTAACCGTCACCCTATTCTTAACACTAACCATCACCCTAACCCTAAACCTAATTCTACCCCTCAAGCTAACCCTAAACCTGACCCTCACCATAACCCTAACCCTAACCCTCACCCTAACCTTAAACCTAACCTGAACCCTAAACCTCACCCTAAACCTAACCCTAACCCTCACCATCACCATAGACCTCATCCTAACCCTAATCCTAACCCTAACCCTCATGCTATCCCTCACCCTAAACCTAACCCTATACCTCACCCTAACCCTAGCCCTAATCCTAACCCTCAACCTAACCCTACACCTCACCCTCAACATAACAATAATCCTAAACCTCACCCTGTCTCTAAACCTAAACCTAACCCTAAACCTCACCCTAACCCTAACCCTAAACCTCACCCTCAAACTAGCCCTCACCCTAACCTTAATCCTAAACCTAACCCTCATCCTAACTCTCACCCTAACCCTAACCCTAACTGTCACCCTAACCCTAACCCTCACCCTCACTCTCAGCCTAACCCTAGGCCTAACCCTAACCCTAACCCTAACCCTCCTACTCACCCTCACCCAAACCCTAATCCTAAACCTAACCCTGTCCCTAACCCTATCCCTCACCCTCACCCTCACCCTGACCCTAACCCTAACACTAACCCTAACACTAACCCTCACACCAACCCTCACCTTAACACTAACTCTAACCCTAAACCTCACCCTGACCCTAACCCTAAGTCTAACCCTAACACAAACCCTAAACCGCACCCTAAACCTATACCTAACACTCATCCGCACCCTCACAGTAACTGTAACCCTAAACCTAACCGTAACAATAACCCTAACCGTACTCCTAACCCTCACCCTAACCATAACATTCACCCTAACCCAAACCCTCACCCTAACACTTACCCTCAACATAACAAAAACCCTAACCCTAACACTAAACCTAACACTAACTGAAACTCTAACCCTAACCTTAAACCTCAACCTAAGGCTCACCTTCACCCTAACCATAACACTAACCCTAACCCTAACCCTCACCCTAAACCTCCCCCTAACCCTATATCTAACCCTCATCCTCACCCTTACCTTCACCTTAAACCTAACCCTAAACCCCACCGTAACCCTAACCCTAACCCTCACACTCATGCTTGGCCTAAGCCAAAGCCTAAGCCTAACCCTAACCCTAACCCTCACCCTAAACCTAACACTAATGCTAACCCTAACTCTAATCCTAACCCTCACCCTCACCCTAACCCTAAGTCTAACCCTTACCCTAAACCTAAACCTCATCCTAACCCTAACCCTCACCCGCACTCTCAACCTCACCGTAAACGTAACCCTAACCCTAACCCTAACAATAACCCCAACCCTAACCCTAACCCTCATCCTAACCATAACCTTCACCCTAACCCTAACCCTCACCCTAACACTTACCCTCACCCTAACACTAACCCCATCCCTAACACTAACACTCACACTAACCCTAACCATCACCCTAACCCTAAATCTCACCATAACCCTAACCCTCACCCTCAACCTAGCCCGCAATCTAACCCTAACCCTCATCCTCACCCTAAATTTCACACTAACCCTAACAATAATCCTCAATCTAACCCTCACCCTCACCCTAATCCTAACCATCACCCTTACCATAACCCTCACCCTAAGCCGAAATCTCACCTTTATGCTTACCGTCACCCTCACCCTAAACCTAATACTCATCCTAACCCTCCCCCTAACGGTAACCCCAACTATTACCCTAACCCTAACCCTAAACCTCACCCTCACCCGCAGCCTCAGCGTAACCCTAAGCCTAAGCCTAAAATTAACCCTAAAGCTCACCCTCACCTTAGTACTCACCCTAACCCTAATCCTAACCCGAGCCCTCATCCTAACCCTCACTCTAACAATAACCCTCACCCTAACCGTAACCATCACCCTAACACTTACACTCACCCTAACATTAAATCTAACCCTAACACTCACCCTCACAATAACCATAACTCTCACCCTAACCCTAAACCTCACCCTAACACTAATCCTAACCCTCAACCTCACCCTAGCCCTCACCCTAACCCTAATTCTAACCGTTACCCTCACCTAACCCTAACCATTGTCCTCACCCTATAACTCACACTAAGCATAACCCTAATCCTCAATCTAACCCTCACCCTCACCCTAACCCCTAACCCTCACCCTTAAACTAACCCTAACCGTAACCTTAACTCTCACCCTTATCTTAACCCTCACCCTCAGCCTAACCCTCAAATTTACCCTTACCATCACCCTCACCCTAACCCTAACCCCAACCCTAAACCTCCTCCTAACCTTCAAGCTAACCGTAACCCTAACCATCACCCTAACCCTAACCCTCACCCTCAACCTTACCATCAGCCTAAACCTAAGCCTAAGCCTAACCCTAGCCCTAACACTCACCCTCACCATAGCCCTCACCCAAACCCTAATCCTAACCCTAACCCTCATCCTAACCCTCACCCTAATCCTAACCCTTAACATCACCCAAACACTAATCCTCACACCCACCCTCAGCCTCAGCCTCAGCCTAACCCTAACCCTAACCCTCACACTCACCCTCACCCTAACCCTAATCCTAAACCTAATCCTAACCCTAAACCTAAACCTCAACCTAACCCTCACCCTAACCCTAACCCTAATCCTAACCCTAACCCTGACCCTGAACCTAACCCTCCCCCTAACCTTAACCCTAACCCTTACCCTAACACTAACCCTCACACTAACCCTAACCCTCACCCTAACCCTAAACCTCACCCTAACCCTATCTCTAACCCTCACTCTTACCCTAACCCTCATCCTCACCCTAATCCTAACCCTAAACCTCACCCTCAGCCTCACCCTCCCAGCAAAGGTAACCTTAACCATAACACTAGCAATAACCTTCACCTTAACCCTGATCCTAACCCTCACCATCACCCTAATCCAAACCCTAACCCTTACCCTAACCCTAACCCTCACCCTCACTATAACTCTAAACCTCATCCTAACTTCACTCTAAACAAAATCATCACCCTCACTGTAACACTAACCCTCACCCCCACCCTCACCCTCAGCCTAACCCTAAGCCTAAGCCTAACCCTATCCCTAACCCTCACACTCACCCTCACCCTAACGCTTTTACTAACCATAACCCTCACAGTAACCCTAAACCTTACCCTCACCTTAACCTTAACCGTAACACTCAGCCTAACCCTCATCCTAACCATCACACTAAACCTAAATCTCACCCTAACCATAACCTTAACCCTCAGCCAAGCGCACTTCCTAACCCTAACCCTAACCCTCAACCCAACCCTAACCCTAACCTTAACTCTAACCCTAACCCTAACCCTAAACCCCACCCTCACCCTCAGCCTCAGCCTAAACCTAACCCTAAAGCTAAACCTAAACCTAACCCTCACACTGAACCTCACCCTAAACCTAACCCTGACCTTCACCCTAAACACAAACCTATCCCTAACCCTCACCTAACCTTAACCCTGTCCCTAACCCTCACCCTAACCCTCACCCTCACCCTAACCCTAACACTCACTCTAACCCTCACCGTAAACCTAAGCCTAAACCTAACCCTCAACTTCACCCTAAACCTCACCCAAACCCTTACCCTCACCCGAACCCTAAACCTAACCCTCAGCCTAACCCTCATCCTAAACCTACCCCTAACCCTAACCCTCACCCTAAACTTTATGCTAACCCTAACCCTAACCCTCACATTAACCCTAACCCTAACCCTCACGCTCAACCTAACCCTCAGCCTAACCCTCATCCTAACCCTAAACCTAACTCTCACCCTAACCTTAATGCTAACCCGACCCTAACCCTCACATTAACCCTAACACTATCTGTCATGCTCAACCTCACCCTCAGCCTAAACCTAACCCCAACCCTAATCCAAAACTAACCCTACCTCTCACCCTAACGATAAACCTAATCCTAACCAAAACCCTCACCCTAATCTTAAACCTATCCCTAACCTTCACCCTAACCATAACCCTAATCCAAAACCTAATCCTCACGCTAACCCTTAACATCACTCTAAACCTTTCCCTCACCCTAACCCTAAATTATCAGTCTAACCATCATCCTAATCCTAAACATAACCCTCACCCTAAACTTAACCCTAACCGTAAACCTGACCCTCACCTAAACCCTAACCCTCACCCTCACCCTCAACCTCACCCTCACGCTCACACTAACCCTCACACTCATCTTCACCCTAACCCTCACCCTAACCCTAACCCTCATCCTAACCCTCACCCTAACCGTAACCCTAACCATCACCCTAACCCTAACCCTCACCCTCACCCTCAGCCTCAGCCTAACCTTAATCCTAAGCCAAACCCTAACCCTCACCCTCACCTTAGCCCTCACAGTAACCCTAATCCAAACCATAACCCTCATCCTAACCCTCAGTGTAACCATAAACCTAACCATCACTCTAAACCTAAGCCTCAATCCCCACACTCAGCATCAGCCTAACCCTAATCCTAATCCTAAACCTAACCCTACCCCTAAACCTCACTATAAACCTAACCATAACCCTAACCCTAAGACTAACCCTAATCCTCACAATCACTCTCACCCTAAACCAAACCCTAACCCTAACCTTAAACCTCATCCAAACCCTCACTCTAACCCTAAATCTCGCCCTGACTGTAACACTAACCCTCATCCCCACCCTCACCCTCAGCCTAACCCTAAGGCTAAGCATAACCCTAACCCTAACCCTGACACTCACCCTCACCGTAAATAATCCTAACCCTAACCCTATCCCTAAACCGCAACCTAAACCTCACACTCACCCTAAGACTAACACTAAGCCTAAACCTCACCCTCAACCTAACCCTGACACTAAACCTCACCCTAAACCTCACCCTAAACCTAACCCTCACCCACAACCTCATCCTCACCATAACTCTAACCCTAACACTAACAATAACACTAACACTAACCCTAACGCTAAACCTAACCCTAAACATAAACCTCACCCTCACTGCAAACTAAACCCTAACCATAATACTAACAATAACCCTAACCCTAACCCTAAGCCTAACCCTAACACTAACCCTAAATCTAACCCTAAAACTCAACCTCAAACTAAACCTAACTCTAACACTAACCCAAACCCTAAACCTCACCCTAACCCTAACACTAACCCTAATCCTCAACCGCACCCTCACCATAATTCTAAACCTAACCCTAAACCTAACCATCACCCTAACCCTAATCCTCACCCCACCCTCACCTTCAGCCTAACCCTACGCCTAAGCCTAACCCTAACCCTAACCCTCACTATAACCCTAAAAGTAATCCTAACACTAACCCTAAACCTAACCTTAATCCTGACCATCACCCTCACATTAAACCAAACCCTAACCCTAACCCTAAGCCTAACCCACATCCTCACCATAAACCTCACACTAAACCTAACCCTAATCCTCAATCTAACCCTCACCCTCACCTTAACCCCTAACCTTCAACCTTACCCTAAACCTCACCCTAACCCTAACCCTAAAACTTATCTTAACCCTCACCCTCACCCTAACCCTCAACTTTACCCTTACCATCACACTCACCCTAACCCTCACCCTATCCCTAAACCTCATGCTAACCTTCAACCTAACCGTAACCCTAACCATCACCCTAAACCTAAACCTCACCCTCAACCTCACCCTCAGCCTAAGCCTAAGCCTAACCCTAACCCTAACCCAACCCTCACCCTAGCCCTCACCCTAACCCTAATCCTAACCCTAACCCTCATCCAAACCCTCACCCTAACCCTATCTCTCACCCTCACCCTCACCCTCACCATAACTCTAACCCTAACCTTAACAATAACACTAATCCTAACTCTAAACCTAACCCTAAAGCTAATCATAAACCTAACCCTCACCCTCAGCCTCACCCTCACAGCAAAGGGAATCTTAACCATAACACTAACAATAACCCTAACCCTAAACCTAATCCTAACACTCACTCTCACCCTAACCCTAATCCTAACCCTAACCCTCACCCTAACCCTAACCCTCACGCTCACCTTAAGCCTAATCCAAATTCTAAAACTCACCCTAACACTAATCCTCATCCTCACCATAACACTAACCCTCACACCTACCTTCACCCTCAGCCTAAACCTAAGCCTAAACCTAACCCTAACCCTAACCCTCACCCTCAAGCTCGGGCTAAGCCTAAGCCTAAGAATAGGCCTAACCCGAACTCTAACCCTCAACCTAACCCTCACCCTAACCCTAACCCTAAAACTAACACTAACTCTAACCCTAAACCTCACCCTCAACCTAAGCCTAACTCTAACCCTAACTCTAAACCTTTACCTCTCCCTAACCCTAACACTAACCCTCACCCTCACCATAACCTTAAACGTAACCTTAACCCTAACAATAACCCTAACCCTAAACTTAACCCTCACACTAACCATATCCCTCAACATAACCCTAATCCTCAATCTAACCCTCACCCTCACCTTAACCCCAACCCTCAACCTTACCCTAACCTTCACCCTAAACCTGACCCTCACCCTTATCTTAACCCTCACCCTCAGCCTAACCCTCAACTTTATGCTTACTACCACGCTCACCCTAAACCTCACCCTATCCCTAAACCTCATGCTAACCTTAAAGCTAACCGTAACCCTAACTGTAACCCTAACCCTAACCCTCACCCTCACCCTAGACCTCACCCTAACACTAATCCTAACCCTAACCCTCATCCAAACCCTCACCCTAACCCTAAACCTAACCCTCACCCTCACCCTCACCCTCACCCTCACCATAGCTCTAATAGTAAACTTAACAATAACACTAATCCTAACTCTAACCCTAACCCTAACCCTAACGCTAATCCTAAACCTAAACCTCACCCTCAGCGTCACCCTCACAGCAAAGGTAACCTTAACCATAACACTAACAATAACCCTAACCCTAAACCTAATCCTAAACCTCACACTCACTCTAACCCTAATCCTAACCCTAACCCTCACCCTAACCCTAACCCTCACGCTCACCTTAAGCCTAATCCAAATTCTAAAACTCACCCTAACACTAATCCTCACCCTAAACATAACCCTAACCCTCACACCTACCTTCACCCTCAGCCTAACCCTAAGCCTAAGCCTAACCCTAAACCTAAACCTCACACTCACCCTTACCCTAACCCTAATCCTAACTCTAAGCCTATCCCTAAAACTCAACCTCACCCTAACCCTCAACTAACCCTCCCCCTAAACCTAACTCTAAACCTGAACCTCACCCTCAACCTAACCCTAACCCTAAACATCAACATAAATCTCACTCTAACCCTAAACTTCACCCTCACCCTCAACTTAACTCTAACCCTAACCCTAACAATAACACTAACCCTAAACCTAAACCTAAACCTAACCCTAACCATAAACATCACCCTCATCAGAAACTAAACGCTAACCATAACACTAACATTAACCCTAACCCTAACCCTAACCCTAAATTTAACCCTAACCCTAAACCTAACCCTAATTGTCAACCCCACCCTCAACCTTAGCCTAACCCTAAGCCTAACCCTAACACTAACCCTAACCCTAAACCTAAATCTCACCCTAAACCTAACCCTAACTCTAACCCTAACCCTAAACCTCACCCTAACCCTAACCTTAACCCTCACCCGCAACCTCACCATCAACGAAAATCTAACCTTTCCCTAACAATAACACTAACCCTAACCCTAATCATCATCCTAACCCTAATCCTCACCCCCACCCTCAACCTCAGCCTAACCCTAAATCTAAGCATAACCCTAACCCTAACACTCACACTCACACTCACCCTAAACCTCACCCTAACACTTACCCTCACCCTAACCTCACCCTAACCCTAAGCCTAACCCTAAACCTCACTCTCACGCTAACAATCACCCTAACCCTTACCCTCACACGAACACTAACTCTCAGCCTAACCCTCATCCTAACCCTAGCCCTAACCCCACCCCTCACTCTAACCTTAACGCTAAACATAAAGGTAACCCTCATATTAACCCTAACCCTCACACTCACACTCAACCTCACCCTCAGTCTAACCCTAAACCTAGCCCTAATCCAAACTGTAACCCTCACCCTCACCCTAACTCTAAACCTAACCAAAACCATCACCCTAATCCTAACCCTATCCCTAACCCTCATGCTAACCCTAAACCTAATCCTAAAACTAATCCTTACCCTAACCCTAACCCTTACGCTCACCCTAACCCTAACCCTCACCCAAAACCTCACTCTCACCCTCAACCTCAGCCTCACCCTCACCCTCACCATCACCCTCACCCTAACACTCACCCTCACCCTAATCCTAACCATAACCCTAACCCTCACCCTAAACCTAACTCTGACACTCACCCTCACCCTCACCCTAAGCCTTAACCTACACCTAAGCCTAATCCTAAACCTCACCCTCGCCTTCACCCGAAACCTAAACCTTACCCTAACCCTAACTCTAGCCCTCACCCTAATCCTAACCCTAATCCTCCCCCTCACCTTAACCCTAACCCTAATGCTAACCCTATCACTCACTGTCACAGGAAACCTAAACCTAACGCTGACCCTAAACCTAACCTTAACCCTAATACTATCCGTAACCCTCACCGTCACCCTAAACCTCACTCTAACCCTTACCCTAACCATAACACTAACACTAAACCTCACCCTAACCCTCACCCTATTCCTAAATCTAAACCTAACCCTCACCCTAACGCTCACCCTAACCCTCAACCTAAACCTAAACCACACCCTCACCCTAAACCTTACCCTCACCCTAACCCTAACATTAACCCTAACACTAATCCTCACCATATCCCTAACCCTGAAACTCACCCTAACCCTCACCGTCACCTTAACCCTCACCCTAACCCTAACCGTCACTCTCACCCTAAAACTCACCCTCTCCCTAACCCGAACCCTCACCCTAACCCTACCCTAAACCTCACCCGAATCCTAATCCTCACCCTAAACCTAACTCTAAACATAACCCTCATACTAACCCAAACCCTCACTTTAAACCTCACCCTAACCCTCATGCTAACCCTAAAGCTAACCCTAACTCTCACTCTCACCCTAACCCTCATCCTAACCCTTATCCTCACACTAAAACTAACCCTAATCCTCACATTAACCCTAACCCTCACACTAACCCTAATGCTACCCCTCACCCTACCCCTCATATTAACCTTAACCCTAACCCTCACCCTAGCCCTATCCGTAACCCTCACCTTCCCACTAACCCTTAATGTCACTGTCACCCTAACCCTCACCCTAACCCTAATACTCACCTACACCCTCACCCTCACCGTCACCCTCACCCTAACTCTCACCCTCACCCTAAACATCACCCTAATCCTAACCCTCACCCTAAACCTATCTGTAATCCTCACCCTAACCCTAAATCTCACCTTAAACCTCACCCTTACCCTAATCCTCAACCTCACACTAACCCTAACCCTAAGCCTTTCCTAGCCGAAACCCTCACCTTCATCCTCAACCTCACCCTAATCCTCACTCTCACCCTATCCCTCATCCTAACCCTAACCCTCACCCTAACCCTAAACCTCCCCCTAACACAAACCCTCCCACTAACCCTCACCTTAACCCTAACACTAACCCTAACCCTCACCCTCGCCCTAAACCTCACCCTAACCCTTTCCCTCACATAACCTTAAACCTAACCCTAACTCTCATCCTCACCCTCACCCTAATCCTAACACTAATCCTCAACCTAACCCTAATCCTCCCCTTAAACCTCACCCTCAACCTAATCCTCACCCTAACCTTAACCCTAAGCCTTTCCTAACTGAAACCCTTACCCTCACCCTAACGCTAGGCCTAACCCTCACCCTCATCCTCACTCTCACTATTACACTAACCCTAACACTAACACTAACCCTCACCCTAACCATCACAGTCACCCTAACCCTCACTCTAACCCTAACCCTCAACCACACCCTAATCCTCCCCCTCAACCGAACCCTCACCCTCACCCTAACACTCACCCTCACCCTAAACCTCACCCTCACAATCAACATCACCCCAACGCTAAACCTTACCCTAACTATAACCCTGAACCTAACCCTAACCCTCACTCTTATCCTCACCCTAACCCTAACCCTAATGCTAAACCTAAACCTAAACCTCATCCTAAAAATTACCATATCCCTAAACCTCACCCTCACCCTCACCCTCACACTAACCCAAACCCTCACACTAATCCAAACCCTAACCCTCACTCTTACCCTCAACCTCACCCTAAACCTAACCCTAACCCTAACCCTCATCCTAACTCTAATGATAACCCTAACCCTTAACTTCACCCTAAATCTCACCATAACCCTAAAACTCACCATAACCCTAACCCTAACCCTAAACCTAATCCTCATCCTAACCCTAACCCTCACACACACCGTAATCCTCACCATCACCGGAACCCTTCTCCTCACCCTAACACTCACCCTAACGCTAACCCTAACCCTAATCCTAAACCTAACACTCACCCTGACCAAAAACATCACCATAACCCTAACCCTCACCCTAAACCTAACCCTAACTCTCACCCTAAACTTAACCCTCATCCTAATGCTCTCCCTATCCCTAACACTAACCCAACACTTCACCATCACCCAAACCCTCACACTAACCCTTATCCTCACACTTACCCTAATCCTAAACCTCACCCTAACCCTAACACTAACATTAATCCTCACCCTATCCCTAACCCTAACCCAAACCCTCACCGTAACCCTCACCGTAATCCTTACCCTCACCCTAACCCTAACCATCACCCTCACCCTAAATCTCACCCTAACCGTTACCCTCAACCTAATCTGCAAACTAACCCTAACCCTAAACCGACGGCACACCCTAACCCTCACCCTCACCATAACCCTAACCCTAAACCTAACCCTCACCCTAACCCTAACCCTCACCATCACCCCAACCCTCACCCTAACCCTTACCCTCACAATAACCCTATCCCTCACCCTAAACCTAACCCTTATTCTCAAAAGAACACTCACCCTCATGCTAACCCTCGCCCTCACACTAAACATCACCCTAACCCTAACACTCACCCAAACCCTAACCCTAACCCTCACCCTCACCCTAACCCTCACCATGACCCTAAAACTTACCCTAACCCCAACCCACACCCTCACCCTAAACCTCACCCTAACCCTAACCCTAACCCTTACCTAACTGAAAACCTCACCCTCACACTCACCCTCACCCTCACCCTAGCCCTCACCCTAAAACTAACCCTCACCCTAACCCTAACCCTAAGCCTCACCCACACCCTAACCCTAATCCTAAACCTAACCCTAACACTCATCCTAACCCTAACTCTAAACCTAATGCTAACCCTAAACCTCACACTCACCCTAACCCTCACCCTATCCCTTACAGTCACCCTAACCCTAACCCTAACCCTCAAGCTAACCCTAAACCTTCCCCTCAGCCTAACACTCACCCTAAACCCAACCCTAAACCTAAACCTCACCCTCACACTAACCCTCACCCTAACACTTGCCCACACCCTCACCCTCACCCTAAAACTAACCCTAAACCTATACTTCACCCTAACACTCACCCTTACCCTAACCCTCACTCTCACCCTAACCCTCACCATAACCCTAAACCTAACCCTCACACTAACCTAAGCCTAACCCTCAGCCTAAAACTTATGCTAACCTTAAATCTATCCCTAACATTCACCATACCCCTAAACCTAGCCCTAACCCTAACCCTCACACTAAACCTAACCCTAACCCTCAGCCTAACCCTCATCCTAACCCTAAACCTAACCCTAATCCTAAACTCACCCTCACCCTCACCCTAACTCTAAACCTAAACCTAAACCTAACACTCACCCTCATCCTCACCCTAACCTAACACTATCCCCCAACCTCACCCTAACCCTAACCATCACCCTATATCTCACCCTCACCCTAACCCTAACCCTAACACACACCCTAACACTAACGCTAACCCTAACCCTCACCCTCACTAAAACAAACCATAACCCGTACCCTGACCATAATCTTAACCCTCAGCCTAAACCTAATCCTCACCTTAACCCTAACCCTCACTCACACACTAACCCACACCCTCACCCTCACCCTCACCCTCAACATAACACTTACCCTCACCCTCACCTTAACCTAACACTATTCCTAACCCTCATCCTAACCCTAACCCTCACCCTATACGTCACCCTCATCCTAACCCTAACCCTAACCCTCACTCTAACCCTCACCCTAAACTTAACACTAATCCTAACCCTCACCCTTAACCCTTTCCCTCACCATAAACTTAACCCTAAGCCTAAACCTAATCCTCACCCTCACCCGAACACTCACACTCACCTAAACCTCACCCTAACCCTAACATTACCCCTCTTCCTAACCATCACCCTAACCATAACACTAACTCTAACCCTCAACCTAACCCTAACCCTAACGCTAACACTCAAACTCACCTAAACCTAACCCTAACCCTAACATTACCCCTCTACCTAACCATCACCCTAACCATAACACTAACCCTAACCCTCACACACACCTAAACCTCACCCTAAACCTTACATTACCCCTCTCCCTAACCAGCACCCTAACCCTAACCTAACACTAACCCTCACCCTAACATTAACCCTATTCCTAAATCTAGCCCTTACCCTCAAACTAGCCCTAACCCTAACTCTAACATTAACCCACACCCTAACCCTAACCATCAACCTAAACCTAAACCTAACCCTAACCCGCACACTTACCTAAACCAGACCCTAACCCTAACATTACCACTCTCCCTAATCATCACCCTAACACTAACCCTAACCCTAAATCTCAACCTAACCCTAATCCTACCCCTCACCCTCACCCTCAAACTAACCCTAAACCTAATGCTAACCGTCACCCTAACCCTAACCCTCAACCTAAACATAAACTCAGCTTAACACTCACTCTCACCCCAATCCTCACCCTAACCCTAACACTTATCTAACCGAAACCCTTACCCTCAACCTCACCCTAAACCTCACCCTAAGCCTAGCCCTCACCCAAACCCTAACCCTAACCCTAACCCTCACCCTCAACCTCCCATGCAACCTCAGCATTACCCTAACCCTTACCCTAATCTTAACCCTAAGCTTCAAACCCACACTCACCCTAACCCTAACCCTATCCCTAACGCTAAACCTCACCCTCAACCTAACCCTAACTCTAACTCTAACAATAACCTTAACCCTAACCCTAACCCAATCCCTAACCCTAAAAATCACCCTAACCCTCACCCTAAACCTCACCCAAACACTTACCCTCACCCTCACCCTAACCCTAACCCTAACTTCACACTAAACCAAAGCCTCACCTTAACTCTAACCCTAAACCTAACCCTAATCCTAAACCTAACCCTCACACTCACCCTCACCCTAACCCTCACACTCACCCTCATCCTAATCCTCACCCTAAACATCACCCTAACCCTAACCCTCACCCTAACCCTAAACCTAACCCTCAAACTAACCCTCACCCTACCCTAAGGATAAACCTAACCCTCACCCTCAATCTCACCCTCAACCTAACCCTTATCCTCACACTAACCCTAAACCTAACCCTAATCCTAACCCTCACACTAAACCTTAACCTCACCATAACCCTAAACATACACATCACACTACCCCTCACCCTAACCCTAAACCTAACACTCACCCTCACTTTCACCCTCACCCACAGCCTAACCCTAAAACTAAGACTAATCCTAACACTAACCCTCACACTAATCCTCCACCTAACCCTGACAAAAACACTCACCCTCACCCTAACTCTAACCCTAACCCTAACTCTCACCCTAACCCTCACCCTGACCCTCACCCTAAACCTAACCCTAACCCTCAGCCTAACACTTACACTCAACCTAATCCTCACCCTAAACCTAACCCTCACCCTCACCCTCACCCAAACCCTCATCCTAACCCTAACCCACACCTCACCCTCACACTTACCATAACCCTCATCCTAACCCTAACCCCAAACCTAATGCTAACCCTAAACCGAGCTCTCACCCTAACCCTCAACCTAACACTTACCCTCACCCTAACCCTAACCCTAATCCTCACACTAAACCTAACCCTAACCCTAACCCTAACCCTACCCCTCAGCCTAACCCTCACCTTAAACCTAACCCTAAACCTAACCCTCACCCTATCACTAACCTTAACCCTAACCCTCACACTCACCCTAACCCTGATGCTAGCCCTAACCTTCACCCTCACCCTAACCCTAACCCTAAACCTTACACTCACCCAAACTGTAACCCTCACCCACACCCTAACCCTCACCCTAACACTTACCCACACCCTAACCCTCACCTGAAACCAAAACCTAAACCTAACCTCTACCCTAACCCTAACCCTAACCATAACCCTAACCCTCAACCTCTCCCTAACCCTCACCCTCAACTTTACCCTCAACCTAACCCAAACCCTAACCCTAAAACTAACACTCACACTAACCCTAACCCTTACCCTCAGCCTAACCCTTATACTAACCCTAAACCTAATCCTAACACTCAACGTAACCCTAACCCTAAACCTAACCCTCACCCTCAACCTCCCCTTCCTCCTCAGCCTTACCCTAACCCTAACCCTAATCCTAACCCTATCCCTCAACCCCACCCCCACCCTATACCTAAACCTAACCCTAACGCTAACCCTCACCCTCACCCTAACCCTAACCCTAAGAATAACCCTCACCCTAACACTAACCCTAACCCTAAATCTCACCCTAACCCTAATCCTAACCCTAACCCTCACCCTCACCTTCATTCTAACACTCACCCTCATCCTGACCCTCACCATCACACTAACCCCCACACTAACCCTAACCCTCACCCTAACCCTAATCCTAACCCTCACCCTCAATTTCACCCTCACCCTCAGCCTAACAATAACCCAAAACCTAATCCTAACCCTAACCCTCACCCTCATCATAACCCTAAAGATAACCCTCACCCTCACCCTCACACTCACACTCACCCCCAACCTCAACCTAACCCTCACCCTCACCCTTACCCTCACACTAACCTCAATCTCACCCTAAACATCACACTAACCCTACACTCACCCTAACCCTAACGCTAACCATAACCCTCACGCTCAACCTAACCCTCACCCAAACCCTTATCCTCACACTAACTCTAACCCTAACCCTATCGCGACACCTCACCCTAACTCTCACCCTAACCCTAACCCTCAAACACACCCTAACCCTCACACGAACCCTCACCCTCTAATGAACACTAACCCTCAGCATAACACTCACCCTCACAATAAACTTCAACCTAACCCTAATTCTCACACTAACCCTAACCCTAAACCTCACCCTAATCCTAACTCTCAACCTAACCTTAACCCTCACCCTCACTCTAACCCTAATCCTCATCCTATACCTAACCCTCACCCTAAACCTAACCCTCACACTCTCCCTAACCCTAACCCTCATCCTAAACCTAACCCTCACCCTCAACCTAACCATCACCTTAACCCTAATCCTCATCCTAACCCTAACCCTAAACTTAATGCTAACCCTAAACCTCACACTAAACCTAACCCTCACCCTAACTGTAACCTTAAACCTCAGCCTAACCCGCCCCCTAAACCTAACCCTAACCATAATCCTCACACTATACCTAACCTTAACCATAAACCTCACCCTAACCCTCACCCTAACGCTAATGCTAACCCTATCCCTTACCCTCACCCTAACACTCACCCTAACCCTAAACCTCATCCTAACCCTAACCCTCATCCTCATTCTAACACTCACCCTAACACTTACCCACACCCTAAGCCTCACGCTAACCCTAAAACTAAACCTAAACTTCACCCTAACCCTCACCCTAAACCTAACCATAACCCTAAACCTAACCCTCACCCTAACCCTAACCCTCACCCTCTCCCTAAACCTCACCCTAAGCTTTACCTTCAACCTAACCCAAACCCTAACCCTAAACCTAACACTCACACTAACCCTAACCCTTACCCTCAGCCTAAACCTTATACTAAACCTAAACCTAACCCTAACCCTCACCCTAAACCTAACCCAAAACATAACCCTCACCCTCAACCTCCCCTTCCCCCTCAGCCTTACCGTAACCCTAACCCAAATCCTAACCCTAACCCTCAACCCCTCTCTCACCCTAACCCTAACCCTAACCCTAACGCTAAACCTCAGCATCACACTCAACTTCTCCCTAACCCTAACCCTAACAATTACCCTAACCCTAACACTAACCCAAACCCTAAAACTCACCCTAATCCTAATCCTAACCCTAACCCTCACCTAAACCTCATTCTAACACTCACCCTCACCCTGACCCTCACCATCACACTAACCCTCACACTAACCTGAACCCTCAGCCTAACCCTAACCCTCAGCCTCACCGTAACCCTAACTATAACCCTCACCCTCACCCTCACCCTCACTGGCACCCTCACCCTAACTCTCACCCTAACCCTTACCCTCACACAAACCCTAACCCTATCCCTATCCCAACACCTCAACCTAACTCTCACCGTAACCCTAACCCTCAACCACACCCTAACTCTCAACCTCACCCGAACCCTCATCCTGAACCGAACACTCACCCTCACCCTAACCCTCACCCTCACAATAAACATCACCCTAACCCTAACTCTCACCTTAACCCTAACCCTAAACCTCACCGTAACCCTAATCCTCAACCTAACCCTAACCCTCATACTCACCCTAAGCATAACACTCATCCCAATCCTAATCCTCACCCTAAAACTAACTCTCAACCTCGCCCTAACCCTCACCTTCACCATAACCCACACACTAACCTTAACCCTGAACCTAAATATATCCCTAACTCTAACCTTCACCATCACCCTGACCTTCACCTCAGCCTAACCCTAACACTAACTCTATTCCTAATCCTAACTCTCACCCTCACCCTAACCGTCAACCTAACCCTAAACCTCACCCTAACCCTAACCCTAACCATCACACTAAACCTAACATCAGCTTAACCCTCAGCCTCACCCTAATCCTCACCCTAACCCTAACACTTACATAACCGAAACACCCTCACCTTCATCCAAACCCTGACACTCATCCTCGCACTCACCCTAACCCTAAACCTAACCCTAATGCTGAACCTCACCCTCAGCCTCACCGTAACCCAAACTCTAACCCTAACAATAACCCTAAAACTAACCCTAATCCTAAAATTCACCCTAACCCTAATCCTAACCCTAAACCTCAACCTCACCCTCACCCTCATTCTAACCCTCACCTTCTCCCTGACCCGCACCATCACACTAACACACACACTAATCCTAACCCTCACCCTAACCCTAACCTTAAACCTAAACCTCACCATCACCTTCACCCTAACCCTCACCCTAACCCTTAACCTCACCCTAACCCTAAACCTCACCCTCACCCTAATTCTCACCCTAATCCTTACCCTCACCCTAAGCTGCAAACTAACACTAACCCTAAACCTACGGCTCACCCTAAACCTCACCCTGACCATAACCCTAACCCTAACCTTAACCTTAACCCTCACCCTCACACTAACCCTCACCCTTACCCTTATCCTAACACTAACCCTAATCCTAACCCTCTCCCTATCCTTCACACAAACACTAATCCTCACCCTATCCCTAACCCTAACCCAAACCCTCACCCTAACCCTTACCCTCACCCTAAACCTAAAACTCACCCTCACCTTAACCTCACCCTAACCCTTACCCTCACCCTAACCCGCAAACTAAATTTAACCCTAAACCTACTGCTCACCCTAAACCTCAACCTCACCATAACCCTAACCCTAAACCTAACACTCACCCTAACCATAAACCTCACCCTCACCGTAACCCTCACCCTAACCCTTACCCTCACATTAACGCAATCCCTAACCCTAACCATAACCCTAATTCTCAACAGAACACTCACCCTCACCCTAACCTTTACCCTCACACTAAACATCACCCAACCCTAACCCTCACCATAACCCTAACCCTAACTCTCACCCTAACCCTCACCCACACCCTAAACCTAACCCTCATCCTAACACTAACCTTCACCCTCACCCTCACCCTAACCCTAACCCTAACCACAAACCACACCCTCACCATAAACCTCACCCTAACCCTATCCCTAACCCGTTCCTAAATGAAAAATCACCCTCACCCGAATCCTCACCCTCACCTTAACCCTAACTGTAAACCTAACGCTAACACTCATCCTAACCCTAACTCTAAACCTAATGCTAACCCTAAACCTCACAATCACCGTAACCTTCACCCTAACCCTTACCGTCACCCTAACCCTAATCCTAACCCTCACACTAAACCTAACACTCACCCTAACCCTAACCCTTCCCCTCAGCCTAACCCTCACCACAAACCTAACCCTAACCCTAATCCTCACCCTATCATTAACCTTAAGGCAAAAACTCACCCTAAACCTCACCCTAAACCTAATGCTAACCCAACTCTCACCCTGACCCTAACACTTATGCTAACCCTTGCCCTCACCCTAAACCTAAAACTCACCCTCACCATAACCCTCACCCTAAAACTTACCCACACCCTCACCCTCACCCTAAACCTTACCCAAAACTTCACCCTAAAACTTCACCATAACGCTCACCCTAACCCTAACACTCACCTTCACCCTAACCCTCACCATAACATTTACCCTCACCGTAACCCTTACCCTATCCCTATACCTAACCCTCAAACTAACGCTAACCCTAACCTTCAGCCTAAACCTTATGATAACCCTAAATCTATCCCTAACCCTAACCCTAACCCTCACACTAACCCTAACCCTAACCCTCAGCCTAACCCTCATCCTAACCCTAACCCTAACACTAATCCTAACCCTCACCCTCACCCTTACCCTAACTCTAAACGTAAACCTAAACCAAACACTGACCCTCACCCTCACCCTAACCTAACATTATCCCTAACCCTCACCCTAACCCTAACCCTCACCCTAAATTTAACACTAACCCTAACCTTAATCCTCACACTAAACCTAACCCTAACCCTCACCCTCACCCTATCCCTCAACCTCACCCTAAACATCACCCTAACCCTAACCCTCACCCTAACCTGAATCCTACCCTAACCTGAACCCTAACCCTGACCCTAACACTCACCCTAAACCTAACGATAAACCTAACCCTCACCCTCAACCTAACCCTCAACCTAACCCTTATCCTCACACTAACCCTAACCCTACCCGTCACACTAACCCTAAACCTCACCCTAACCCTAACCCTACCCCTCACTCTACCCCTCACCCTAATCCTAACCATAACCCTAAACCTCACTTTCACCCTCACCCTCAGCCTAACCCTAACTCTAACACTTACCTAACCCTAACCCTAACCTTAATCCTCCACCTAACCCTGACAATAAACCTCACCCTCACCCTAACCCTAACCCTAACCCTAACTCTCACCCTAACCCTAAACCTAAACCTCACCCGAAACCTAATCCTCAACCTAACCCTAACCCTCATCCTGACCCTCACACTAAACCTAACCATAACACTAGCCCTCACCCAAACACTTACCCTGACCCTAACCCTAACCCTAAACCTAACCCTCATCCTAAACCTAAGCCTCACCCTCACCCTAACCCTAACCCTCATCCTAACCTTAAACCTAAACCTAATGCTAATCCTAAACCTCACCCTCACCCTAAACCTCACCCTAACCCTCACCCTCACCCTAACACTAACCCTAACCCTCACACTAAACCTAAACCTCACCCTAACCCTAACCCTAATCCTCACACTAAACCTAACCCTCACACTAAATCTAACCCTACCACTCAGCATAACCCTCACCCTACGACTAATCCTAACACTAATCTTCAACCTATCCCTAAACTTAACCCTAACCCTCACCCTAACCCTCAACCTCACCCTAACCCTAATTCTAACACTAACCCTCCTCCTGGTCCTAACCCTCACCATAACCCTCACCCTAACCCTAAACCTAAACCTAACATTCAACATAACCCTCACGCTAACCCTAAATATAACCATAACCCTAACCCGAACCCGAACCCTCACTGTAACCCTAACCCTCACCCTCTCCCTAACCCTCAACCTAATTTTACCCTCAACCTAACCCAAACCCTAACCCTAAACCTAACCCTCACACTAACCCTAACCCTTACCCTCAGCCTAACCCTTATAGTAACACTAAACCTAACAGTAACCCTCACCCTGAACCCAACCCTAAACTTAAACCTCACACTCAACTTCCCCTTCCCCCTCAACCTTACCCTAAACCTAAACCTAATCATAACCCTAATGCTAACCCTCACCCTCACCCTCACCTAACCCTAACACTAACAATAACCCTAACCCTAACCCTAACACCCACCCTCACTTTCATCTTCACCCTCAGCCCAACCCTAACCCTTACTGTAAACCTGAACCTCACCCTCACCCTAAACCTAACCCTAATCCTCACCCTTAGCCGCACCCGCACCCACACACTCACCCTAACCCTCACCCTCACACTAACCCTCAACCTCAACCTAAACATCACCCTAACTCACACCCTCACACTAACCCTAATCCTAACCCTCACCCTAACCATAAACCTCATCCTAACCCTCACCCTACCCCTAACGCTAACCCTAACCCTCACCCTCACACTAACCCACACCCTAAATCTTAACCTCACACTAACCCTAACCCTAACCCTAACCTTCACACTAACCCTAACCCTCACCCTAACCCTATCCCTACACCTCACCCTGACTCTCATCCTAAACCTAAACCTCAACCACACCCTAATCCTCACCCTCACACGAACCCTCACCCTCACCTGAACACTCACCCTCACCCTAACACTCACAGTCACAATAAACTTCACCCTAACCCTAACTCTCACTCTAGCCATCATCCTAAACCTCACCCTAACCCTAACCCTCAAGCTAACCCTACCCCTCACCCTCACCCTCACACTAAACCTAAACCTAATGAGAACCCTCACCCTAACCCTAATCCTCATCCACAACCTAACCTGAAATCTCACCTGAACCCACACCAACCCACAAACTCTCATCCTCAACCTAAACCTCACCCTCATCCTAAACATCACCCAAACCCGAACCCTCACCCTAACTCTAACCCTAACCCTATCCCTCACCCTAACCCTACCGCTCACCATAACCCTTACCCTCAAAATAACCCTTACCCTCACCATAACCATAACCCTCACACTAACCTTAAACCTCACCCTAACTATAACCCTAACCCTAACCTTCACCCTCACCCTGATTTTCACCTCAGCTTAAACCTAAACCTAACCCTCAACCTAACCCTACCCCTCACCCTCACACTCACACTAAACCTAAAACTAATGATAACCCTCACCCTAACCCTAATCCTCAACCCACACCCTAACCCGAAAACTCACCTGAACCCATAACCACACCCAAACTCTCATACTCACCCTAAACATCAACGAAACCCTAACCCTCACCCTAACCCTAAACCTTAACCTAACCTTCACACTAACCCTAACCCTAACCCTCAGATTAACCCTCATCCTAACCCTAACCCTAACCCTAATCCTAACCCTCACCGTCAGCCTCACCCTAACTCTATACCTAAACCTAAACCTAACACTCACCCTAACCCTAACCTAACACTATCCATAACCCTCACCCTAACCCTAAACCTCAACCTCAACCAAACCCTAAACCTAACCCTAACCCTAAACCTAACCCTCACACACACCCTAAACCTCACCCTAACCCTAACATTACCCCTCTCCCTAAGCATCACCCTAACCATAACCATAACCCTAACCCTCAACCTAACCTTAACCCTACCCCTCACCCTCACCGTCAAACTAAACCCTAAACATAATGCTAACCCTCACCCTAACCCTAATCATCACCCACACCCTAACCGGAACCATCACACGAACCCTCAACCTCATCCAAACACTCAATCCCACGCTAACCCTCACCCTCACCCTAAACATCACCCAAATCCTAACCCTAACCCTAACCCTGACTCTAACCCTAACCCTCACCCTAACACTTACCCTCATCCTAAACCTAACCCTAAGCTTCACCCTCACCCTGACCCTCACACTCAGCCTAACCCTAACCCTAACCCTATACCTAATCCTAACTCTCAAACTCACACTTACCCTAAACCTAACCCTAACACTCACCCTCATCCTCACACTAACCCTATCCCTAACCCTCACCCTAACCCTAACCCTCACCTTACACCTCACTCAAACCCTAAACCTAATCCTAACTCTAACCCTAACCCTAACCCTCACACTAACCCTAACCCACATCCTCACACTACACCTCACCCTAACCCTCACCCTCACCCTAACTCTAATGCTAACCCTAACCCTCACTTTCACCCTATCCCTCAACCTAAGCCTTACCCTTACCCTAATACTAACCCTCAACCTCAACCTAAACCTCACCCTAACCCTTATCCTCAGAATAACCTGCAAACTAACCCTAACCCTAAACCTACCGCTCACCGTAACCCTAACCCTAACCCTCACCCTTATCCTAACCCTCACCATCACCCTAACCATCACCCTAAGCCTAACCCTCACCCAAACCCTAACCCAAACCCTCACCCTAAACCTAACCTCAGCTTAAACCCCACCCTCATCCTAATCCTCACCCTAACACTTACCTAACCGAAACCCTCACCCTCACCCTGACCCTAAACCTCACCCTAACCCTCACCCTCAACCTCCCCTTCCCCCTCAGCATTATACTAACGTTAACTCTAATCCAATCCCTAACCTTCAATCCCACCCTCACCCTAAACCTAACCCTAACGCTAATCCACACGATAACCCTCACCCTAACCCTAACCCTCACACTAACCCTAAACCTCACCCTAACCCTAACCCTACCCCTCACACTACCCCTCACCCTAACCCTAACCCTAACCCTCACACTCACTTTCACCCTCACCCTCAGCCTAACCCTAACCCTAACACTTACCCTAACCATAACCCTCACCGTAATCCTCCACTTAACCCTGACCATAAAACTCACTCTAACCCTAACACTAACCCTAACCCTAACTCTCACCCTAACGCTAACCCTAAAACTCACCCTAACCCTAACGCTCAAACTAACCCTAACCCTCACCCTGACCCTCACACTAAACCTAACCATAACCCTAACCCTCACCCTAACACTTACCCTGACCATAACCCTCACACTACACCTAACCCGAACCCTTACCCTAACCCTAACAATAATCCTAAACCTAAGCCTCACCCTCACCCTCACCCTCACCCTAACCCTAACCCTCATCCTAACCTTAAACCTAAACCTAAAGCTAACCCTAAACATCATCCTCACCCTAAACCTCACCCTAAAATTTACCTTCACCCTAACCCTAACCGTAACCCTCACACAAAACCTAAACCTCACCCTAACCCTAAACCTAACCAACACCCTAAACCTAACCCTCACCCTACCCCTAACCCTAAACCCCACACTAAACCTAAGCCTCAACCTAAACCTAACCCTACCCCTCAGCCTAATCCTCACCCTAAATCTAAACGTAACCCAAATCATCAACCTATACCTCACCGTAACCCTAACCCTCACCCTCAACCTCCCTTCCCCCTCAGCTTTACCCTAACCGTAAATCTAATCCTAACCCTCAACCTAAACCTCACCCTAACCCTAACCCTCAGCCTCACCCTAACCCTCACCATAACCTTTACCCTCAACATAACCCAAACCCGAACCCTAAACCTAACACTCACACTAACTGTAAACCTAACCCTCACCCTATACTTTATACTAACACTAAACCTAACCCCAACCCTCACCCTAACCAGAATCTTCACACTAACCCTAAACCTAACCCTAACCCTGACCCTAAACCTCATCCTAACCCTAACCCTAACCCTAACCCTCACACTAACCTTAACACTCACCCTCACGCTAACCCTCACCCTAAACCTTACCCTCACCCTAAACGTATCCCTAAACCTAACCCTAACTCTAACTCTCACACTAACACTCACCCTCACCCTAACACACACCCTCACACTAAACGTAACCCTAAAGCTAACACTCACCCTAACCCTAACACTAACCCTCACCCTAACCCTCACCCTCACCCTCACCCTAACCCTAACCCTCATCCTAACACTAACCCTCACCCTCACCCTCACACTCCCCCAACCCTAACCCTCTACCTCACCCTAAACCTCACCCTAAGCCTTACCCTCACCCTAACTCTAATCCTAACCCTAACCTTAACCCTCACCCTAACCCTAAACCTATCCCTAACCCTCACCCTAACCCTAACCTTCACCCTACCTCACACTCACCCTAACCCTCACCCTAACCCTTACTGTCACCCTAACCCTATCCCTAACCCTCACACTAAACCTAACCCTCACCCAAACTCTAATGTTACCCCTCACCCTAACCCTCACCCTCAAACTAACCCTAACCCTAATCCTCACCCTATCCTTAATCTTAACCCAAAATTCACTGTAAGCCTCACCCTCACCCTCACCCTAATGCTAACCCTAACCCTCAGCCTCACCCTAAACCTCACCCTAACACTTACCCTCACCCTAACCCTAACCCTCACCCTCACACTAAACCTCACCCTAACACTTACCCAAACCCTAACCCTCACCCAAACCCTAAACCTAAACCTAACCTTGATGCTAACACTCACCCTCAACCTAAACTTCAACCTAACACTTACCCACAGCCTTACCCTCACCCTTACCCTAAATCTAAACTTAAACTTGACCCTAACCCTCACCCTAACCCTAAAACTCACCCTCACCCTAAACCTCACGCTAACACTTACCCAAACCCTAAACCTCACCCAAAACCTAAACCTAAACCTAACCTTGATGCTAACACTCACCCTCAACCTAAACTTCACCCTAACACTTTCCCACACCCTTACCCTCACCCTAACCCTAAACCTAAACTTAAACTTGACCCTAACCCTCACCCTAACCCTAAAATTCACCCTCAACCTAACTCTCACCCTAACATTTACCCTCACCCTAACCCTTACCCTAACCCTAAACCTAACCCTCACATTAACCCCAACCCTAACCCTCAGCCTATCCCCTATCCTAAACCTAAACCTAGCCCTAAACCTCACCCTAACCTAATCCTAACCCTCAGCCTAACCCTCATCCTAACCCTAACCCTAATCCTAACCCTCACCCTCACCCTAACTGTAACCCTAAACCTAAACCTAACACTCACCCTCACAGTTACCCTAACCCTAACACTGTCCCTAAGCCTCAACATAAACCTAACCCTCACCCTAATCCTAAACCTAACCTTCACCCTCAAACTCACCCTAACTCTAACCCAAAACCTAACCCTAACCCTCACCCAGACCCTCAACTTAACCCTCAGCCTCATCCTAAACCTCACCCTAAACCTAAACCTACCCCTCTCCCTACCCCTCACCCTGATCCTAATGCTAACCCTAACCCTCAACCTAACCCGAAACCTACCCCTAACGCTAACCCTCAACCTAACGCTAACCTTAACCCTCAACCTCACCCTCAACCGCCCCTTCTCTCTCAGCCTTACTCTAACCCTAACAATAACTCTAACTCTAACCCTAACCCTAAAACTCATCCTAACCCTACTCCTAACCCTAACCCTCAACCTCGCCCTCACCCTCATTCTAAACCTTAACCTCACTCTGAACCTCACCATCACACTAACCCTCACACCAACCCTAACCCTCACCCTAGCCTTAACCCTAACCCTCACCCTCACTTCCCCCATCACACTCAGCCTAACCCTAACTCTAACCCTAATCCTAAACTAACCTCACCCTCACCCTCACCCTAACACTTACCCTCAAACTCCCCTTCCCCCTAACACTAAACCTCAACCTCACCCTAAGCATCACCATAACCCTAATCCTCACACTGAACCTAACTCTAACGCTCACCCTAACCCTCACACTCAAACTAACCCTCACCATAAACAGTATCCTCACACTAAACCTAACCCTAACCCTAACCTTCACACTAATCCTAACCCTCAACCTAACCATATCCCTGCACCTCAACCTAAATCTCACCCTAACTCTAACCCTAACACTCACCCTATCCCTAAATCTAAACCTAACCCTCACCCTCACCCTAACCCTCACCATCACGCTAATGCTCACCCTAACCCTAAACCTCACCCTAAACCTAACCCTCAACCTAAACCTAACCCTCACCCTGACCCTCACCCTAAATCTAACCGTAACCCTAACCCTCACCCTCAACCTTACATTAATACTAACCCTCACCCTAAACCTAACCCGCACCCTAACATTAACCCTCACAATAACCCTAACCCTAGCCCTCACCCTCACCCTCACCCTCAACCTAACCCTAACACTAATCCTAAACCTAACCATAAATCTAAACTTCACACTAAACCTAAGTCACTCTATCCCTAACCCTACCCCTCAGCCTAACCCTCACCCTAAACCTAAACCTAACCCTAATCCTCAAACTATCCCTAATCTTAACCCTAAACCTCACCCTAATCCTCAACCTCACCCTAACCCTAATGATAATCTTAACCCTGACCCTCACCCTAACCCTCAACCTTACCCTTACCCTCACTCTAACCCTTACCCTCACCCTAAGCCGAAACCTCACCCTCGCCCTAACCCTCACCCTAACACTTACCCACACCTTCACCCTAACCCTAATCCTCACCCTCACCCTCACCCTAACCCTAACCCTCACCCAAACCCTCACTCTTACAGTCACCCTCACCCTCAGCCCAACCCTAATCCTTACCCTAATCCTAACCCTCACCCTCACCCTAACTCTAACCCTAACCCTAACCCTCACCCTCACCCTAACCATATCCCTAACCCTCACCCTAACACTAAAACTCAACCTATATGTCCCCCTCACCCTAATCCTAAACCAAAACCTAATCCTCACCCTAAACTTCACCATAACCCTAACACTAACCATAACCCTCATCCTCACAATAAACCTCACCCTATACCTTACCCTTACCATAACCCTAACCTTAACCCTAATCCTCAACCACACCTAACTTCACCCTCACCTGACCTTCACCCTCACCCTCACCCTCACCCTCATCCGCACCCTAAACATCACCCTAACAATAACACTCACCCTCACGCTAATCCTCACAATAACCCTAACCCTGACCGAAAAGAAACCCTCAACCTAACACTCACACTGACCCTCACCCTGAACCTAGCCCTCACCCAAACACTAACCCTAACCCAAACCCTAATCCTCACCTTCACCCTAACCCTCACCCTAACCCTTACCCTCACCCTGACCCTAACCCTAACCCTAATCATAACCCTCACACTAGCCGTAACCCTCACCCTAAACATAACCCTAAACCTAACCCTAACCTTCACCCTCACACTGACCCTCACCCTCACCGTAACCCTAAACCTATTCCTAATCCTAACCCTCACAATCACCCTCAACCTAAACCTAACACTAACACTAACCCTCACCCTCACCGAACACAAACCCTCATTCTAACCCTAAGCTCAGCTTAACCCTCACCCTCAACTTAATCCTCACCCTAACCCTATCCCTAACGTAAATGTAAGCCTCACCCTCACACTAACCCTCATCCTCACATTAGCACTAACCCTATCCCTAACCATAACACTTACCCACACCCTAACCCTCACCCTCATCCTCACTCTAACCCTAATCCTAACCCTAATCCGAACCCTAATGCTCACACTACCCCTCTCCCTAACCCTAACTGTAACCCTACTCCTCACCCTCATCCTAACCCTCATGCTCAGCTGAATACTCACCCTCAACCTAAACCATACTCTCACAATAAACATCACCCTAAACCTAACCCTCAACCTAACTCTAACCCTAACCCCCACCCTAACCCTAACCCTCACCCTAACCCTCACCCTAACCCTTACACACAACATGATCCTATCCTATCCCTCACTCACAAACTTACCATCATCCAAACCCTTACCCTCACCCTAAACCTCACCCTAACCCGCAACCTAACGCTCACCCTTACCCTAACACTCACCCTTGCCCTAACCCTCACCCTAAACTTTATCCTTACCCTCACCCTAACCCTCACCCTAACCTTTACCCTGATGCTAACCCTAAACATAAACCTAACCCTCAAACTAGCCCTAAACCTAACCCTCTACCTAACCCTTATCATATCCCTAAACCTAACCCTAACCCTCACCCAAACCCTAAACCTAACCCTCACACTAACCCTAAACCTAACCCTCAGCCTAACGCTCATCCTAACCCTAACCGTAACCCTAACCCTCACCCTAAACATAACCCTACCCATAAAACTCACCCTATCCCTAACACTCCCCCTCACCCTCAGGCTAACTCTAATACTAACCCTAACCCTCACCTTCACCCTAACTCTAACCCTAAACCTAATCCTAAACCTCACCCTCACCCTCACACTAACCCTAAACCTATACCTAACCCTCACCCTAACCCTAACCCAAAACCTATACCTCACCCTCACCCTAACCCTAAGCCTAACCCTCATACTGAAACTCACCCTAACTTTACCCTCACCATAAACCTAACTCTAACCCTAATCCTCACCCTAAACCTAAGCCTCATCCACACCCTAACACTCACCCTAACCCTAAACCTAACCCTATTCCTAAACCTAAGCCTCACACTTAAACTCACACTAACCCTACACCTAACCCTTACCCTCACACACGCCCTCACCCTAAACCTCACTGTCACCCTAACCCTCACCCTGACCCTAACCCTACCCTTCACTCTAACCCTCACACTAACCCTAACCCTAATCCAAACCCTAAACCTAACCCTAACGCTAACCATAACCCTCACCCTCACACTAACCCTAAACCTAACACTAAGACTCAACCTAACCCTAATCCTCACCCACACCCTAACACTCACCCTCACCTTAACCCTCACCCTCACCCTAAACCTCACCCTAACCCTAATCCTAACCTTCACCCTAACTCTAACCCTTACACTAACCCTAACCCTAACCCTAAACCTTACCCTAACCCTAACCCTCACCCTCACCCTCACCCTAACCCTAACCCTAACCCTAACCCTCGCCGTAACCCTAACCCTTACCGTATACCTAACCCTCAGCATCAACATAACCCTAACCCTAATCCTCGCCATAACACTAACCCTCACCGTAACCCTCAGCCTCACCCTAATCCTCACCCTAACTGTAACCCTCAACCTAAACCTCACCCTCACCCTAATCCTCACCCTAACCCTAACCCTAACCATTACCTAATCGAAACCCTCAACCTCACCCTTACACTCACCCTAACACTCACCCTCACCATAGCCCTCACCCTAAACCTAAACTTCACCCTAACCCTAACAATAAGCCTCAACCTCACCCTCATCCTAACTAACCATAACCATAACCCTAATCCTAACCCTAACCCTCACGATCACCCTCACACTAATTCTAAACCAAACCCTAACCCTCACCCTCAATGTCACCTAATTCTAACCCTAACCCTAATCCTAATTCTAACCCTCACCCTCACCCTCACCCTAAATCTAACCCTAACCCTAATCCAGACCCTCACCCTCACACTAACCCTAATACTCACCCTATCCCGAACACTAACCCTAAACCTCAACCTAACTTTTACCCTGAACCTAACCCTAATGCTAACCCGAACCCAAACCCTCACACTAACCCTCACCCTAACACTTACCCTCACCCTAACCCAAACCCTCACCCTCACAATAACTCTCACTATAACCATTAGATTCACCCTAACCTTAACCCTAACATTAACCCTAAATCTCACCCTAACCCTCTCCCTAACCCTAACCCTCAAACTCAACCTAACCCTCACCATAAACCTTGCCCTCACCCTAACCATAACCCTAAACCTAAACCTCACACTAACCCTAACTCTAACCCTCAGCCTAACCCTCATCCGAAACATTACCCTAACCCTAATCCTAACCCTAAGTCTCACCCTCACCCTCACCCTAACCATAACCCTAACCCTTACCCTCATGCTAACCCTCACCCTCACTCTCACCCTATTACTATCCCTAACCCTAACTATAAAAATAACTCTAACCCTAACCCTAACCCTCACCCTCACCGTCACCCTAACCGTAACCCTAACTCTAACCCTCAACCTCAACTTCACTCTCAACCTCAACCTGAACCTCAAGCTCACCCTCACCCTAACCCTCAAACTAACCCTAACCCTCAACCTAACCCTAACCCTAACCCTCACCTCACACTCACCCTCACCCTCAGCCTAAGCCTTACACTAACCCCAATCCTAACAAGAACCCTTACCCTCATCCTAAACCTAATGCTAATCGTCAAACTCACACTCACCCTCACACTCACCCTAAACCTCACACTCAAACTCACCCTCACCCTAACTCTCAGCGGCACCCTAAAAATCACCCTAACCCTAACCTTCACCTAACCCTAACCCTTACCCTCACCCTAACCTAACCCTCACCCTCAGCATCACCCTCACCCTCAGCCTAAACCTACTGCTACCCCTAATCCTAACCCTCACCCTCAACCTAACTCTAACCCAAAACCAAATTCTCCCCTTCCCCCTCACCCTCACACTAACTCTCACTCTAAACCTAACCCTCACCATCAACCTCAACCTCACCCTCAGCCTAACCATAGTCCTTACCCTAATCCTAACCCTCAACCTACCCCTGACCCTAACCCTAACCCTAACACTAACCCTCACCCTAACCCTCTCCCTCACCATAGTCCACACCCTAACACTAACCCTAACCCTAACACTAACCCTCACACTAACCCTCTCCCTCACCATAGTCCACACCCTAACACTAACCCTAACCCTAACCCTACCACTCACCCTAACCCTAACCCTAAACCTAACCCTCACCCTCACCCTCACCCTCTGCCTAACACTAACCTTAACCATAATCCTAACACTAATCCTCACCCTCATACTCACCCTAACTCAAACCCGAACCCTAACAATAACCCTCACCCTAACCCTAACCCTATCCCTAACCCTCACCCTAACCCTAAACCTCATCCAAACCCTAAATCTAACACTCAACCTCACCCTAACCCTAACCCTTACCCAAACCCTATACCTCACCGTAACCCTAACCCTAACCCTAACCCTCACCCTCACTCTAAACCTAACCCTAACCCTTACCCTCACCATAACCTTAACCCTAACCCTAAACCTAATACTCACACTAACTCTAACCACCACCCTCACCCTATCCCTCACCGTCACCTTAAACCTCACCCTAACACTAACCGTCATCAACACCCTAACCCTCACCCTCACCCTCACCCTCACCCTCACCCTCACCCTAAGTCTAATCCTAAGTCTAATCCTAACATTAACCCTAACCCAAACCCTCACACTCACCCTCACCTTAACCCTAATCCTAATCCTAACCCTAAACTTCACCCCCACCCTAAACCTCACCATAACCGTAACGCTAACACTAAACAAAACCCTCACACTAACCCTAAACCCTAACCCTAACCCTCACCCTACCCCTAACCATAAACCTAACACTCATCCTCACCCTAACCCTCACCCGAACACTTGCCCTTACCCAAACGCTCACCCTAAACCTAACCCTAAAGCACACCCTAAACCTAACCCTAAACCTCACCCTAGCCCTCACCCTTAGCCTAACCCTAACCCTCACCCTCACACTAAATCTCAACCTAACCCTTAACCTCACGCTAACCCTAACCCTAACCCTTAACCTAACCCTCACACTAACACTAACCCTCACTCTCACCCTCACCCTCCACCTAACACTAAGCCTATACCTAACCCCAACCCTAACCCCAACAATAACCCTAACCCTAACCCTCACCCTAACCCATACCCTAACCCTAACCCAAACCCTCACCCTCACCCTAGCCCATACTCTATCCCTAAGCCTAAACCTAAACCTCACCCTAACCCTCACACTCACCCTCACCCTAAGACTAATCCTAACCCTAAATCTAACCCTCACACTCACCCTCACCTTAACCCTAATCCTAATCCTAATCCTAACCCTAACCCTAACCCTCACCCCCACCCTAAACCTCACCATAACCCAAACCCTAACACTAAACCTTACCCTAACCCTCACCCTAACCTTAACTCTAATCCTAAACATCACCCTCACCCTAATCCTAAACTTAACCCTAACCCTAAACCTCACCCTAATCCTTGCCCTCACCCTAACACTCACCCTAACCATAACACTAACCCTCACACTAAACCTAAACCTCACCCTAACCTTAACCCTCACCCTAACCCTAACCCTAACCCTAACTCTCACTCTCACCCTAGCCCTCACCGTAACCCTAACACTAACCCTAACACTCAACCTCACCCTATACCTCACCCTAACCATAACCCTCACCCTAACCCTTAGCCTAACCTTAACCCTCACCCTAACACTAACCCTAACCCTAACCCTCACCCTAACACTAACCCTCACCGTAAAACTCACGGTAACCCTAACCCTCACTCTCACCCCAACCCTCACCCTAACCCTTACCCTCACACTAATCCTAAACCTATCTGTAACCCTAATGCTCTTACTAAACCTAACCATCAATTGAAATCTATCGGTACCCCTCACTTTAGCCCTCACCCTAACTGTAACACTAACCCTAACGCTAAACCTCACCCTAACCCTAACCCTAACCCTAAACCTTGAGCTCACCCTCGGCCTAATCCTAACCCTGACCCTCACCCTAACCCTCATCCTCACCCAATCCTCACCCTTACAGTAACCCTCACCCTCACTCTAATCCTCACCATCACCCTTACCCTCACACTAACCCTAATCCTCACCCTAACCCTAACCGTACCCCTCAAGCTAACACTCACCCTAAACCTAACCCTCACCCTAACCCTAAACCTAACTATAATCCTTACCTAACACAAACCTCACCCTTACCATAACCCTCACCCTAAAATTCACCCTCAACATAGCCCTCACCCTAACCCTAACCCTAATCCTCACCCTAACCCTAAACCTCACCCTAAACCATACCCTGACTCTAACCCTCACCCTAACCCTAACCGTAACCCAAAACCTCACCCTGACCCTCACCCTCACCCTAACCCTAACCTAAACCCTAACCCTCAAACTAACCCTCACCTTAACCCTAACCCTAAGCCTAAACCTCACCCTCACCCTAAACCTCACCCCAACCCTTACTCTCACCCTAACCCTAACCCTCACCCTCACCTCAAACCTCATCCTAACCCTTACCCAAACCCTAACCCTAAAACTAACACTCACACTAACCCTAACCCTCACCCTAACCCTAACCTTCACACTTACCTTATCCTAACCCTAACACTAACCCAAAACCTATCCCTCAACCTACCCTTCACCCTATCTCTAACCCTAACCCTAAACCTAACTTTCACCCTAAACGTAACCATAATCCTCACCCTCACCCTAACTCTCACTGTCAGGCTAACCCTCACACTAACACTAACTCTCTTCCACACCCTCACCCTCAACATCACCCTACACATCACCCTAACCCTAACACTCACCCTAACCCTAACCCTAAACCTCATTCTAAAGGTAACCCTCACCCTAACCCAAACCCTCACCTGATCCTCACCTTAACCATAACCCTTACCTAAACAAAACCCTCACCCTCACCTTCATCTTAACCCTCACCCTCACCAATACTCTAATCCAAACACTATCCCTCACCCTAACCCTAACCTCCACCCTAACCCTTACCCTCACCCTCACCCTCACCCTCAGCCTAACCCCAATCTTAAACCTCACCCTCATCCTCAACCTCACCCTAACCCTAACCATAACAAAAACCCTAACCCTAACCCTAACGATCACCCTCATCGTCAACCTAAACCTAATCCTAAATATAACCCTCTCCCTCACCCTCACCCTAAACCTAATCCTAACCCTAACCCTCACCCTAACCCTCAGCCTCACCCTCAACCTCAACCTAAACCGAACCCTCACCTCACCCTCCACCTAACACTCACCCTCAACCTAACCCTAACCCTAAGCCTCACCCTCACCCTCACCCTAACCTTAACCCAAACCCTAACACGCAACTTAACCCTTAACATACCCCTAACTCTAACCCTGAAAATGTCCCTCACCCTAATGCTCTCCCTAAGCCTTACCTTCACCCTAACACTTACCCTAACCCTAACACTCAACCACACCCTAACCCTCATCCTAACCCTTACCCTCAGCCTAAACCTAACCCTAACCCTCACACTAAACCTGCCCCTCACCCTAACACTAACCCTAAACCTCACCCTAACCTTCACCCTCACCCTCACCCTTACCCTTATCCTCATCCTCACCCTAACCCTCACACTAAATTTAACCAAAACACTAACCCTCAACCTAACCCTCACCATACCCCTAACCCTAACCCTGATACTGTCCCTCACCCTAATGCTCTCCTTAACCCTAACCCTAACCCTAACCCTAACCCTCACCCTACCCCTAACCCTAAACCAAACCTAACCCTAACTCTCACACTAAACCTAACCCTCACCCTAACCGTAACCCTAACCCTTACCCTAACCCTCACCTTAACCCTAACTCTAACCCTCACCCTAACCCTCATGCTAACCCTCACTCTCACCCACACCCTCACCCTAACCCTAACCCTAAGCAAACTCCTAACCTTAACCATCACCCTAACCCAAACCTAACCCTATCCCTCACCCTCACCCTAACCCTCACCCTAACCCTTAACTTCATCCTCACCCTAAATGTCACACTTATCCGAAACCTCACCGTAACTCTAACCTTAACTCTCACCCTCATCATCACCCACACGCTAACCCTAACCCTAACCCTCACCTTAACCCTAAAACTCACCCTAATCCTCACCCTAACCCTCACTCTCACCTGCAACCTCACCCTAACCCTAACCCTAACCCTCAATCTAACCCTAACCCTCACCCTAACACTTACCCACAGCCTAACACTAACCCTAACTCTAACACTAACCCTCACACTAACCATAGCCCTCACCCTAACCCTAAACCTCACCCTAACAATAACCCTAACCCTAAACCTCACCCTCACCCTAGCCCTCACCCTAACCCTCATTCTAACCCTAACCCTCAACTTAACCCTGACCCTCATCCTCACCATAAACCTCAAACTAACCCTAACCCTAATCCTCAATCTAACCCTCAACCTAACCCTAACCCGAACCCTTAACCTAACCCTCACCCTAACACTAACCCTCACCCTTATCTTAACAATCACCCTCAGCCTAACCCTCATATTTACCCTTACCATCACCCTCACCCTAACCCTCACCCTTACCCTAACCCTCACCCTAGCCCTCACCCTAACCCTAACCTTCACCCTCACACTCACCCTCACCCTCAGTGTAACACTAACCCTATCACTTTTCCTAACCCTAAACCTCACCCTCACCCAAACCGTCACCCTAACCGTAACCCTCACACTGAACCTAACCCTCAACCTAAACCTAACCCTACCCCTCACCCTAAACCTCACCCCAAACTTAACCCTAACCCTAACCTTCACCCTCACGCCAGCCCTCACCCTAACCCTAATTCTTACCCTAACCCTCACCCTAACCCTCATGCTCACCCTAAACCTCACACTAACCCTAACCCTAATTCTCAATCTAACCCTAACCCTAACCCTTACCCTAAACCTCACCCTAACAATAATCCTCACCCTTACCCTAACCCTCACCCTCAACCTAACCCTAAACGTTACTATCACCCCAATGCTCATACTGACCCTCACCCTAACCCGAACCCTCACCCTAACACTAACTCTAACCCTAACCCTCACCCTAACCCTCACCGTAACACTCACGGTAACCCTAACCCTCACTCTCACCCTAACCCTCACCCTAACCCTTACCATCACACTAATCCTAACCCTACCTGTAACCCTAATGCTCTTACTAAACCTAACCATCAATCGAACTCTATCCCTACCCCTCACTCTAGCCCTCACCCTAACTGTAACACTAACCCTAACGCTAAACCTCACCCTCACCCTCACCCTTACCTTTGCCCTCACCCTCGGCCTAATCCTAACCCTAACCCTCACCGGAACCCTCACCAGCACCCAATCCTCACCCTTACACTAATACTCACCCTCACTCTAATCCTCACCATCACCCTTACCCTTACTGTCACCCTAACCCTCACCCTAACCCTAACCCTCAACCTCACCCTAACCCTAACACTCACCCTAAACCTTATTGTCACCCTAACTCTCACCCTATCACTAACCCTAACTCTCATCCACAGCCTCACCCTAACCCTAACTATAACCATAAACCTCAAACTTACCCTAACCCTAACCCTAAACCTAACGCTAAACCTCACCCTAACCCTAACCCTAAAACTCACCCTCACCCTAGCCTTCACCCTACCCTAATACTAACACTAATGCTCATGCAAACCCTCCCCATAACCTTAATCCTAGCCCTCACCCTAACCCTAACCCTCAACCTCTCCCTCACCCTCAGCCTAACCCTAAGCCTAAACCTAACCCTCACCCTAACACTCACACTCACCCTCACCCTAAACCTAATCCTAAACCTAACCCTATCCCTAAACCTCAACCTAAACCTCACCCTCACCCTAAACCTAACACTAACCGTAACGCTGAACCTCACCCTAACTATCCCCCTAACCCTAACTCTAACCCTAAACCTCACCCTCACCCTAACCATAAACCTAAGACTCACCCTAAACCTAACCCTAACCCTAACCCTCACCCTTACCCAAAACCTCAAAGTAACTCTAACTCTAAACCTAACAATAACACTAACCCTAACCCTAACCCTAAACCTAACCATAACCCTCACCCTCAGCCTCACCCTAACCCTCACCCTAACCCTAACCCTAACCCTAACCCTAACCCTAACCCTAACCCTAACCCTAACACTCAAGGTGACACTAAACCTAACCCTAACCCTAACCCTAAACCAAACCCTAAACCTAACCCTAATTCTCAGCCTCACCCTCACCCTAACCCAAATCCTATCACTAACCCTCACCCTAACCCTAAGCCTAACCCTAACATTACTCCTAACCCTCACACTCACCCTCACCCTAACCCAAATGCTAAACCTAAACCTATTCCTAAACCTCATCCTAGCCCTCACCCTAAACCTAATCTTAACCCTAAACCTCATCATAAACCTCACCCAAACCCTGACCTAACCCTCACCCTAACCCTAACCCTAAACCTCACCCTCATGCTCGGCCTAAGCCTAAGTAACCCTAACCCTAACCCTAAGTTTAAGTCTAACCCTAACCCTCACCCTATCCCTAACACTAACACTATACCTAACTCTAACCCTAAGTCTCACCCTCACCCTAAACCTAACTCTAACACTAACCCTAAACCTAAACCTCATCCTAACCCTAAGCGTAACCCTCACCCTCACCATAACAGTAACCCTAAACCTAACAATAACATTAACCCTAACCCTAACCCTCACCCTAACCATATATCTCACCCTAACCCTCACCTTAACACTAACCCTAACCCTAAACCTCACCCTAACACTAACACTAAACCTCACACTCAACCTAGCCCTCACCCTAACCCTAATCGTAACCCTAATACTCATCCTATCCCTCACACTAACCCTAACCCTAAACCTCACCTTAACCCTAACCCTAACCAACAACCTAACCCTAACCCTCACCCTCAATGTAACTCTAAACCTCATCCTAACCCTCACGCTAACCCTAATCCAAAACCTAAACTTCACCCTAACTGTAACCCTAACACTCACACTCAACATAACCCTTACTGTAATCCTAATCCTAACCCTAATCCAAAACCTCACCCTAAGCCTCACCTTAACCCAAAGTCTAACCCTAAACCTCACCCTCACCCTAACCCTAACCATAAACCTCACCCTAAACCTAAGCCTAAACATAACCCTCACCCTAGCCCTAACTCTAACACTAATCCTAACCCTAACCCTCATCCTAACCCTCCCCATAAACCTAATCCTAACCCTCATCCTAACCCTAACACTCAACCTCAGCCTAACCCTAAGCATAAACCTAAGCTTAAGCATAAAACTAACCCTAAACCTCACACTCATATGCACACTCACCCTCACCCTAACCCTAACCCTAAACCTAACCCTCAACCTGAACCTAACCCTAACACTAAACCTAGACTTAACGCTCCCCCTAACACTCCCCCTAACCCTATATGTAACCCTAAACCTCACCCTCACCCTAAACCTAACCCTAACCCTAAACCCCTCCCTAACCCTAAACCTAACCCTCACCCGCACCCTCACTGTCACCGTAACGCAAACCCTAACCCTAACAATAACACTAACCCTAACCCTAACCATCACTCTAACCCTAATCCTCTCCCTCACCCTCACCCTCAGCATAACCCTAAGCCTAAGCCTAACCCTTACCCTAAGCCTCATACTCATGCTCAACCTAACCCTAATCCTAAACCTAACCCTATCCCTAAACCTCAACCTAACCCTCACCCTCACCCTAACCCTAACACTAACCCTAACCCGAAACCTCACCCCAACCCTCCCCCTAATCCTAACTCTAACCCTAAAACTCACCATCACCCTAACAATAACCCTAAGCCTAAACCTAATCCTCAGACCCACCCTCACCTTCATCCTAACCCTAACCCTAAATCTAACCCTAACCCTAAAACTAAACCTCACCATATCCCTAACCCTAACCCTCACACTCAACCTCATGCTCAGCCTTACCCAAAGCCTAACACTAACCCTAAACCTAACCCTCACACTCACCCTAACCCTTACCCTATTGCTAATCCTAACACTAAGCCTTATCTTCACCCTCTCCCTACTTCCTCACCATAACCCTATCTCTAACACTGACACTAACCCTAACACTCTGCATAACCCTAACCCTAACTCTAAACCTAAACCTCACACTAACCTGCACCCTCACCGTCACGGTAATTCTAACGCTAACTCTAACCCTAACCCTAAACCTCACCCTAACCCTAACCCTAACCCTAACCCTAATCTTCACCCTAACCCTACATCTAACCCTAAACCTCACCCTCACCCTAACCCTAACCCTCACCCTAATCCTAAGCCTAACCCTATACCTCAAACTAACCCTAACCCTTACCCTCACTGTAACCCTAACCCTAAACCTCACCCTAACCCTAAATTTAACCAGAACCCTAACTCTCACCCTAACCCTACACCTAACCCTCACCCTAACCCTAACCCTCACCCTCACCCTCACCCTAAGCCTAACCCTAAGCCTAACCATAACCCTAACCCTAACCCTCACACTCACCCTAACCCTTACTCTAATCCCAATCCTAACACGAAGCCTTACCCTCACCCTCACCCTAACCCTCACAGTAACAATAACTCTAACACTAACCCTAACCCTAAACCTCACCGTCAGCCTCACCCTAAACCTACCTCTAACCCTAAACCTCACGCTCACCCTAACCCTCACGTTAAGACTAACCCTAACATTAATCCTAACCCTAACCCTAAACCTCATCCTCACCCTAACGGTAACTCTAAATCTAAACCTCACCCTCAACCTAACCCTAACCCTAACCCTAAAACCCTAATCCTAACCCTAAACCTCACCCTCACCCTAGCCCTCACCCTAACCCTAATCCTAACTCTAACCCTGAACCTAACCCTCATCCTAACACTAAACCTAACACTCACCCTCACCCTAACCCTAATCTGAATCCTAACCATCAACCTAACTCTAACCCTCACCCTCACTGTAACCCTTACACTAACCTTCACTCTAACCCTAATCTTAACCTGAACCCTAACTCTCACCCTAACCCTAACCCTAACACTCATCCTAACCCTAACCCTCACACTCACCCTCACCTTCAGCCTAACACTAAGCCTAAGCCTAACCCTAACCCTAACCCTCACACTCACCCTAAACCCATCCCTAATACTAATCCTAAACCTCACCCTCACCCTAACCTTCACGTTAAGACTAACCCTAACATTAAACCTAACCCTAACCCTAATCCTAAACCTCATCCTCACCCTAAAACTCACACTAAACCTAACACTAATCCTCAATCTAAACCTCAACCTCACCCTCACCCTAGCCCCCAACCTAACCCTAAGCCTCATCCTCACCCTAACCCTATATCTAACCCTAAAGCTCACCCTTACCCTCACCCTAAACCTAACCGTAATCCTAACCCTCACCCTAATCCTAAGCCTAACCCTAAACCTCAACCTAACCCTAACCCTCACCCTCACTGTAACCTTAACTCTAACCCTCACCCTAAACCTAAATTTACCCAGAACCCTAACTCTCACCCTAACCCTACACCTAACCCTCACCCTAACCCTAACCCTCAGCCTCACCCTCACCCTAAGCCTAACCCTAAGCCTAACCCTAACCCTAACCCTAACCCTCACACTAACCCAAACCCTTACTCTAATCCCAATCCTAACATGAAGCCTTACCCTCACCCTCACCCTAACCCTCACAGTAACAATAACTCTAACACTAACCCTAACCCTAACCCTCACCCTCAGCCTCACCCTAAAGCTACATCTAACCCTAAACCTCACGCTCACCCTAACCCAAACCCTAAACCTAACACTAAACCTCACCATAACCCTAACGCTAAAACTCACCCTCACCCTACCCTCAACCTAAACCTAATCCTAACCCGAACCCTGATCCTAAACCTCACCCTAAAAGTAACCCTGACCCTCACCCTCAACCTAACTCTAACCCTCACCCTCACTGTAACCCTTACGCTAACCCTCACTCTAACCCTAAACTTAATCCGAACCCTAACTCTCACCCTAACCCTAACACTCATCCTAACCCTAACCCTCACACTCACCTTCACTTTCAGCCTAACACTAAGCCTAAGCCTAACCCTAACCCTAAAACTCACACTCACCATAAACCCAACCCTAATCCTAATCCTAACACTAACACTAAACCTCACCCTCACCCTAACCCTCATGTTAAGACTAACGGTAACATTAATCCTAACACAAACCCTAACCCTAAACCTCAATCTCACCCTAAACCTCACACTAACCCTAACACTAATCCTCAATCTAACCCTCAACCTCACCCTCACCCTAGCCATCACCCTAACCCTAACCCTCATCCTCACCCTAAACCTCACACTAACCCTAACACTAATCCTCAATCTAACCTTCACCCTCACCCTCACCCTCACCCTAACACTAACCCTCACCCTAAAGGTAACCCTCACCCTTACCATAACCCTGACCCTCAGCCTAACTTTCACCTTTACCCTTACCGTCACCCCCACCCTAACCCTCACCCTAACCCTACCCCTCACTCTGACCCTAAACCTATCCCTAAACCTCACCCTCACCCTAACCCTGACTCTAACCCTAAACCTAACACTAAACCTTACCCTATCCCTAACCCTCAACCTCATGCTCAGCCTAACCCTAAGCCTAAGCTTATCCCTTACCCTAAACTTCACCCTCATCCTAGCCCTCACCCTAACCCTAATCCTAACCCTAACCCTCATCCTAACCCTAACCCTCATCCTAACCCTCACCCTAACCCTAACCATAACCATCACCCTAACCCTAATCCTCACCAGCACCCTCGCCCTCAGCCTAACCCAAAGCCTAAGCCTAAGCCTAACCCTAACCCTCACACTCACCCTCAACCTAACCCTAATCCTAACCCTAAGCCTAAACCTAAACCTATCCTTAAATCTCAGCCTAACCCTAACCCTAACCTTAACCCTAACACTAACCCTAACATTAACGCTCGAACTAACCCTCCAACTAACATTAAATCTATCACTAAACCTCACCCTCACTTTGACTCTAATCCTAAACCTAACCCTAAACCTCACCCTAACCCTCTCCCTAACCCTAACCCTCACCCTCACCCTCACCCTTACCATAACTCTAAACCTAACCCTAAAAATAACACTAATCTTATCCCTAAACCTAACCCTAACCCTAACCCTAATCCTAACACTCACCCTAACCATAATCTTAACACTAACCCTCATCCTAACCCTAACCCAAACCCTACCCCTAACCCTACACCTTACCCTAACACTAACCCTAAACCTCACCCTCACCCTAGCCCTCACCCTAACCCTAATCCTAACCCTAACCCTCATCCTAACCCTCCCCATAACCCTAACCCTAACCCTCACCCTAACCCTAACCCTCACCCTCACTCTCACCCTCCGCCTAACCTTAAGCCTAACCCTAAACCTAACCCTAACCCTCACACTCCCCCTAACCCTAACCCTAATCATAATCCTAACCCTAACCCTCACCCTCAACCTCAGCCTAACCCTTAGCTTTTCCCTAACCCTAACCCTAATCCTCACCCTCACCCTAACCCTAATCCTACTCCTAACCCTAATCTTAACCCTCAACCTAAATCTCACCTTAAGGATAACCCTAACATTAATCCTAACCCTAACCTTCACCGTCAGCCTCACCCTAACACTAACTCTAACACTAAACCTCACCCTGACCCTAAACCTAAACCTGACCCTCACCCTAGCCCTCACCCTAACATTAACCCTAACACTAAACCTCATCCTAACCATCCCCCTAACCCTTACCCTAACCCTCACCCTAACCCTAACCCTTTCCCTCAACCTCAACCTCAGCCTAACCCTAAGCCTAACCCTAAACCTAACTCTAACACACACATTCACCTCACCATAACCCTAATCCTGACCCAAAACCTCACCCTCACCCTCATCCTCAGTGTAACCCTAAGCCGAACCATAACCCTAACCCTAACCTCACACTCACCCTAACCCTTACCCTAATCCTAATCCTAAACCTAACCCTGACCCTCACCCTCAGCCTCAGCTTAACCCTAACTCTAACACTAAACCTCACCCTCACCCTAACCCTAAACCTCACCCTAACCCTAACCCTAAACCTCACCCTCACCCTAGCCATCACCCTAACCCTAATCCTTTCCCTAACCCTCATCCTAACCCTGCCCCTAACCCTAACCCTAACCCTCACCCTAACAATAACCCTCATCCTCACCCTCACCCTAACTCTAATCCTACCCCTAACCCTAAACCTCATCCTAACCCTAACCCTAACCCTCACCCTCACTCTCCCCCTCACCATAACTAAAACCCTAAACCTAACAATAACACTAATACTAATACTAATCCTAACCCTAATTGTAATCCTAACACTCACTCTCATGCTAACCATAATCCTAACCCTAACCCTCACTCTAACCCTAATCCTCAACCTCACCGTAACCCTAACCCTCAACCTAACCCTCACCCTAACCCTAACCCTAACCCTAAACCTTAATCTAACACTAACCCTAACCCTCATCCTCAGCCTAGCCCTAACCCTAACCCTAATCCTAAACCTAATCCTCATCCTTACTCTCACCCTAACTGTAACCTTAACCCTCACCCTAGCCCTAATCCTAAGTCTAATCCTCAATGTAACCCTAAACCTCATGCTCACATTAACCCTAATCCTAACCCTCACCCTAACCCTAAACATAACCGAACCCTAACTGTCACCCTAATCCTAACCCTAACACTCACCCTAACCCTAACCCTCACCCTCACCCTAACCCTAATCCAAACGCTAACACTAACCCTAACCCTAATCCTAACACTCACCCTAAAGCTAACCATTATCCTAAACCAAACCCTCAACCTAAACCTAATCATTACCCTGACCATACCCATAACCCTCAACCTAACCCTCACCCTAACCCTAACCCTAACCCTAAACCTTAATCTAACACTAACCCTAACCCTGAACCTCACCCTAGCCCTCAACCTAACCCTAAGCTTAACCCTAATCCTCATCCTTACCTTCACCCTACCCTAACCTTAACCGTCACCCTAGCCCTAAACCTAACCCTAATTCTCATTGTAACCCTAAACCTCACACTCACCGAAACCCTAACCCTAACCATAACCCTAATCCTAACACTCACCCTTACACTAACCTTAATCCTAAACCTAACCCTCACCCTAACCCTAATCATCACCCTGACCGGAACCCTAAGCCTCAAACTTACCCTCACCGTAACCCAAACCCTAAACCTTAATCTAACACTAACCCTAACCTTCACACTCACCCTAGCCCTCACCCTAACCCTAATCCTAACCCTAATCATCATCCTTACCCTCACCATCACCCTAAACTTAACCCTCACCCTAGCCCTAACCCTAAGTGTAATCCTCAAATTAACCATAAACCTCATGCTCACCTTAACGCTAACCTAACCCTCACCCTAACCATAAACATAACCAAACCCTAACTCTCACCCTAACCTTAACCCTAACCCTAAACCTTAATCTAACACTAACCCTAAACCTCACCCTCACCCTCAGCCTAACCCTAAGCCAAACCCTAACCCTAGCCCTAATGCTCACACTCACCCTAACGTTTACCCTAAACCTAATCCTAACCCTAAGCCTAACCCTCACCCTCAACCTAACCCTGACCCTAACCCTAAATCTAACACTAACCCTAACCCTAACCCTCAACCTCAGCCTCATCCTACCCCTAACTCTAACCTTAAACGTCACCCTCACCCTAACACTAACCCTACCTCTAAACCTAAACCTCACCCTAACCCTAACCCTAAACCTCACCCTCACCTTAGCTCTCACCCTAACACTAATCCTAACGCTAACCCTCATCCTAACCCTCACCCTAACACTAACCATAACCCTCACGCTAACCTTAACCCTAATCCAAACCCTCACCCTCATTCTAACCCTAACCCTCACCTTCACTGTAACCCTTACCTTAACCCTCAACCTAAACCTAAACTTAACCCGAACACTAACTATCATCCTTACCATAATCCTAACTCTCAAGCTAACCCTAACCCTAAACCTCATCCTAACCCTAACCACACCCAACCCTAATCCTAACCCTATCCCTTTTCCTAACCCTCCCCCTAACCCTTACCCTAACCCTCACCCTAACACTAACCCTCAGCCTCACCCTCAGTCTCAGCCTTACCCTAAGCCTAAGCCTAATCCTAACCCTAACTCTAACCTCACCCTCAGCGTAACCCTAAGCCTAACCCTAAACCTAACCCTAACACACACTCACCCTCACCCTAAACCTCACCCTAACCCTAACCCTCATCCTAACCCTCCCCATAACCCTAACCCTAACCCTAACACTAACCCACACCCTCACCCCCAGCATAATCCTAAGCCTAACCCTAACCCTAACCCTCACACTCACCCAAAACCTAACCCTAAACCTCACCCTAACCCTAACCCTCACCCTCAACCTCAGCCTAACCCTAACCCTATCCCTAACCCTAATCCTACTACTAACCCTAATCCTAAACCTCACACTCAACCTAAACCTCAACGTAAGGCTAAGCCTAACATTAATCCTAACTGTAACCCTCACCTTCAGCCTCACCCTAACAGTAACTATACCACTAAACCTCACCCTGACCCTAAACCTAAAATTCATCCTCACCCTAGCACTCACCCTAAACCTAACCCTAACACTAACCCTAATCCTAACCCTCACCTTAAGCCTGACCCTAACTTTAATTCTAACTCGAACTCTCACCCTCAGCCTCACCCTAACACTAATTCTAACACTAAACCTCACCCTGACTCTAACCCTAACCCTAACCCTATCCCTAAACCTCATCTTAGCCCTATCCCTAACCCTCACCCTCACCCTCAACATAACCTTTACCCTAACCATAACACTAACAATAAACCTAACCCTAACCCTAACCCTCACCCTAACCCTAACCATCACCATAACGATTACCCTCACCCTAATACTAACCCTAACCCTAACACTAAACCTCACACTAACCCTAACAATTACCCTAACCATAATCTTCACCCTAACACTAACCCTAAACCTCACCCTCTCGGTAGACCTCGCCCTAACCCTAATCCTCATCCTCACCCTTAACTTCACACTAACCCTAACACTAATCCTCAATCTAACCCTCACCCTCACCCTATCCCTAACCCTAACCCTCATCCTAACCCTAAACGTCACTCTTCCCATAACCCTCACCCTCAGCCTAACCCTCACCTTTACCCTTACCGTCACCCCCACCCTAACCCTCACTCTAACCCTAAACCACACCCTAACCCTAACTCTACCCCTAAACCTCACCCTCACCCTAACCCTAACTCTAACCCTGAGCCTATAACTAACCCTCACCCTAACCCTAACTGTAACCATCACCCTAACCCTAATCCTCACCCCCACCGTCACCCTCAGACTAACCCTCAGCCTAAGCCTAAACCAAACCCTAAACCTCACACTCACCCTCACCCTAACCTAATACTAACCCTAAACCTAACCCTAAACCTCAACCTATCCCTCAACCTAACCTTAAATCTAACACTTACCCTAACCCTAACCCTCGACGCAACCCTCCAACTAAACCTAAATCTAACCCTAAACCTCAAGCTCAACCTAACGCTAATCCTAACCCTAACCCTAAACCTCACCACAATCCTAACACTCACCCTCACCATAACTCTAACCCTAACCCTAACAATAACAGTAATCCTAACCCTAAACTTAACCCTAACCCTAACCTAAACCTAATGCTAACACTCAACCTCACCCTAACCCTAACCCTAACTCTCACCGTAACACTAACCCTCATCCTAACCCTCATACTAAACCTAACCCTAAAGCTAAACCTTACCCTAACACTAACCCTAATCCTCAACTTCTCCATAGCCCTCACCCAAAACACTAGTTGTAAACCTAATCCTTATCCTAACCCTCACCCTAACTCCAAGCCTAACCCTAATCCTAACCCCAACGCTCACTGTAACCATAACACTAACCCTAACACTAACCCTAACCCTAAACCTAACCTTAAATTTAACACTAAACCTAATCCTAATCCTCAGCCTCACCCTGACCCTAATACAAACCGTAACCCTAACCCTCATCCTAACTCTAAGATTAACAATAACCCTAATCCTAACACTCACACTCACCCTCACGCTAACCCTAATCCTAATCCTAACCCTATAAATAACCCTAAACCTCACCCTAACCCTCAACCTAGCCCTCACACTTACACTTATCCTAACCCTTACCCTCACCCTAAACATAAACCTCACCCTAACCCTAACCCTCACCCTAACACTTACCCTCACACTATCACTAAGCCTACCCCTAACACTAACTCTCACACTAACCCTAAACATCACCCTAACCCTAACACTCACCCTAAAACGAACCCTAACCCTCACCCTCACCCTAGCCTTCACCCTAACCCTAACACTCACCCTCAACCTCAACCTCAGCCTAACGCTAAGCCTAACCCTAATCCTAATCCTAACCCTCACCCTCACCCTAACCCTCACCCTAAACCGAACCCTAAACCTAACAATAACCCTAACGCTACACCTCACCCTCAGCCTCACCCTAACCCTAACTCGAACCCTAAAGCTCACCCTCACCCTAACCCTAACCCTAAGCCTAACCTTAAACTTCACCCTCACACTCACCCTAGCCCTTACCCTAAACCTAACCCTCACCCTAACACTCCCCCTAACCCTAACCCTCACCCTCAACCTCACCCTCAGCCTAACCCTCAGCCTAACCCTAAACCTAAACCTAACACACACATTCACGCTCACTCTAACCATAATCCGATCCCTAAACCTAACTCTAACCCTAACCCTCCCCCTAACTCTCACCCCAACCACAACCCTAAAACTAACCCTTACACTAACCCTCAACCTAAACCTCGCCCTAACCCTAACTCTAACGCTAAACCTCACCCTCACCCTAACCCTAACTCTAACCCTTACCAAAAACCTAAACCTCACCCTAACACTAACACTAAACCTAACCCACACCTTCACCCTCAGCCTAACCCTAAACCTAACCCTCACACTCACCCAATCCCTAAACCTAAACCTCACCCTAAGCCTTACCCTCACCCTCAACCCCTGCCTAACCCTAAGCCTATTCCTTACCCTAACCCTAATCCTCAAACTCTCCCTTACACTTACCCTAATCCTAATCCTAACCCTAACCCTAACCCTCAACCTCACCCTAACCCTAACACTCAGCCTTACCCTCACCCTCACCATAACTCTAACCCTAACCCTAACAATAACAGTAATCCTAACCCTAAACCAAACCCTAACCCTAACCCTAAACCTAATGCTAACACTCAACCTCACCCTAACACTAATCCTAACCCTAACCCTAATCCTAACCCTAACCATCACCCTCACCCTAACCCTAACCCTAAACCTTAGCCTAACACTTACCCTAAAGCTCACCTTCACCCTAGCCCTCACCCTAACCCTAATTGTAACCTAATTCTCATCCTAACACTCACCCTAACTCTAAGCCTAACCCTAACCCTAACCCTAAGCCCAACCCTCACTGTAACACTAACACTAACCCTAACACTAACACTAACCCTAAACCTAACACTAAACCTTACCCTAATCCTCAGCCTCAACCTCACCCTAACCCAAACCCTAACCCTAACCCTCCTCCTAACTCTAAGCCTAACTCTAACCCTAATCCTAACCCTCACACTCACCCTCAACCTAAACCTAATCCTAAATTTAAGCCTATCCCTAACCCTAAAACTCACCCTAACCCTCAGCCTAGACCTCACCCTTACACTTATCCTAACCCTAACCCTCACCCTAACCATAAACTTCACCCTAACACTAACCCTCACCCTAACGATTACCCTCAACCTCACACTAACCCTAACTGTAACACTAACACTCACACTAACCCTAAACATCACCCTAACCCTAAACCTCACCCTAACACTAAACCTAAACCTCACCCTCACCCTAGCCTTCACCCTAACCCTAATTCTCATCCTCACCATAAACCTCACACTAACCCTAACACTAATCCTCAATTTAACCCTCAACCTCACCCTAACAATAACACTAACCCTCACCCTAACCCTTACCATCACCCTTACCGTAACCCTCATCCTCAGCCTAAACCTCAACTTTACCCTTACCGTCACCCCTCACTGTAACCCAAACTCTCACTCTAACCCTAACTGTACCCCGAAACCTCACCCTCACCCTAACCCTAACTCTAACCCTAACCCTAATACTAACCCTCAACCTAACCCTAACCCTAACCATCACCCTAACCCTAATCCTCACCCCCACCCTCGCCCTCAGCCTAACCCTAAGCCTAAGCCTAACCCTAACACTAAACCTCATACTCACCCTCACCCTACCCTAATCCTAACCCTAAACCTAACCCAAAACCTAAACCTCAACCTAACCCTCACCCTAACCTTAACCATTACATTTACCCAAACCCTAAGTCTCGACCTAACCCTCCAAATAACCTAAATTTAACCATAAACCTCACCCTCACCCTAACCCTAAACCTCACCCTAACACTAAACCTAAACCTCACCCTCACCCTAGCCTTCACCCTAACCCTAATACTCATCCTCACCATAAATCTCACACTAACCCTAACACTAATCCTCAATTTAACCCTCAACCTCACCCTAACACTAACACTAACCCTCACCCTAACCCTTACCATCACCCTTACCGTAACCCTCACCCTCAGCCTAAACCTCAACTTTACCCTTACCGTCAACCCCACTTTAACCCTCACTGTAACCCAAACTCTCACTCTAACCCTAACTGTACCCCGAAACCTCACCCTCACCCTAACCCTAACTCTAACCCTAACCCTAATACTAACCCTCAACCTAACCCTAACCCTAACCATCACCCTAAACCTAATCCTCACCCCCACCCTCACCCTCAGCCTAATCCTAAGCCTAAGCCTAACCCTAACACTAAACCTCATACTCACCCTCACTCTACCCTAATCCTAACACTAAACCTAACCCAAAACCTAAGCCTCAACCTAACCCTCACCCTAACCTTAACCATTACATTTACCCAAACCCTAGGTATCGACCTAACCCTCCAAATAACCTAAATTTAACCATAAACCTCACCCTCACCCTAAGCCTAAACCTAACCATAACCATAAACCACAACCTAACCCTCACTCTAACCTTAACCCTAACACTTACCCTAAACCTAACTCTCGACCTAACCCTCCAAATAACCTAAATCTAACCATAAACCTGACCCTCACCCTAACCCTAAACCTAACCCTAAAGCTAAACCTCACCCTAACCCTAACACTCACCCTCACCCTCACCATAACTCTAACCTTAACCCTAACAATAACAGTAATCCTAACCCTAAACCTAACCCTAACCCTAACCATCAACCTAACACTCAACCTCATCCTAACCCTAATCCTAACCCTAACCCTCACCCTAACCCTAACCATCACCCTCACCATAACCCTAACCCTCAACCTAACCCTCACCCTAACCCTAAACCTAACCCTAAACCTTACCCTAACACTAACCCTAATCCTCACCTTCACCCTAGCCCTCACCTTAACCCTAATCATAAACCTAATCCTCATTCTAACCCTGTCCCTAACTCTAAGCCTAAGCCTAACCCTAACCCTAACCCCAACCCTCACTGTAACGCTAACACTAACCCTAACACTAACACTAAACCTTAACCTAACCCTAATCCTCAGCCTCAGCCTCACCCTAACCCAAACCCTAACCCTAACCCTCATCCTAACTCTAAGCCTAATGCTAACCCGAATCCTAACCCTCACACTCACCCTCACCCTAAACCTAATCCTAAACCTCACCCTATCCTTAACACTAACCCTCACCCTAACCCTTAGCCTAGCCCTCACCCTTACATTTATCCTAACCCTAACCATCACCCTAACCATAACAATCACCCTAACCCTAAACCTCACCCTAACACTTACCCTCAACCTAACACTAACCCTAATCCTAACACTAACCCTAACACTAACCCTAAACATCACCCTAACCCTAAACCTCACCCTAACACTAACCCTAACCCTCAACCTCACCCTAGCCTTCAGCCTAACCCTAACCCTCATCCTCACCATAAACCTCACACTAACCCTAACACTAACCCTCAATCTAACCCTCAACCTCACCCTAACACTAACTCTAACCCTCACCCTAACCCTAACCCTCACCCTTACCGTAACCCTCACCCTCAGCCTAACTGTCACCTTTACCGTTACCGTCACCCCCACGCTAACCCGCACCATAAACCTAACCCTCCCCCTAACTAAAACTGTACCCCTAAACCTCACCCTCAACCTAACCCTTACTCTAACCCTAACCCTAACACTAAACCTCACTGTAACCCTAACCTTAACGCTCACCCTCACCGTAACTGTAACCCTAACCCTAAACCTAACAGTAACCCTAAAACTAACCCAAAACCTCACCCTAAACATAACACTCACCCTAAACCTAACCCTCACCCTAACACTTACCCTCACCCCAACACTAACCCTAACCCTAACACTTACCCTCACACTAACCCTAAACCTCACACTAATCCTAAAAGTCACCCTAAACCTAACCTAACCCTAATCCTCACCCTCATACTAACCCTCACCCTAACCCTCACCCTAACCTTCACCCGTACTTTCTTCTTCCCCCTAACATGAACCTTAACCCTAACAATAACACTAACCCTAACCCTATCTATCACCCTAACCTTAATCCTCACACCCACCCTCACCCTCAGCCTATCCCTAAGCCTAAGCCTTACCCTCACCCTAACCCTCATACTCACGCTCACCCTACCCCTAATCCTAACCCTAAGCCTATCCCTAAAACTCAACCTAACACACACCTTCACCTTAACCCTAAAACTAACCCTAAACCTCACTCTAACCCTCCCCCTAACCCTAACTCTAACACTAAACCTCACCTTCACCCTAACCCTAACCCTAACTCTAAACCTAAACCTCACCCTAAACCTAACCCTCAACCTCAACCTCACTGTAACTCTAACCCTAACCCTAACAATAACACTAACTTAACCCTAATCCTAACACTAACCATAACCCTCACCCTCAGCCTCACCCTCACTGCAAACTTAATCCTAACTATAACACTAACAATAACCCTAACCCTATCCCTAACTCTAATCCTCACCCGCATACTCACACTCAGCCTAACCCTAACCCTAACCCTCACCCTCACCCTCACCATAATGGTAACCCTAACCCTAACCCTAACATTAACCCTAACCCTAACTTTACCCCTCAACCTAAACATAACCCTCAACCTAACCCTAACCCTCAACTTAACACGTACCCTCACCCTAACACTAACACTAACCCTCACCCTCACCCTAACCCTAATCCTAACCCTAAACCTCAACCTAACCCTAACCCTCATCCTCACCATAACCCTTCCTCTAACCCTCACCCTAACCCTAAACTTGACCCGAACCCTAACTCTCACCCTAACCCTAACTCTAACCCTCACCCTAACCCTAACCCTCAACCTTAATTTAACCATCACCCTCAGCCTCACCCTCACATTTAGCCTTACCGTCACCCCTACCCTAACCCTCACCCTAACACTAACACTCACCCTAACCCTCATTCTAAAACTAACTCTAACTCTAAATCTCACCCTCACCCTAACCATAACTCTAACCCTAACCCTAACACTAAACCTCACCCTAACCCTAACCCTAACCCTCACCCTCACCCTAAACCTAACCCTAAACATTAATATAACACTAACCCTAACCCTCACCCTCAACCTAGCCCTCACCTTAACCCTAATCCTTACCCTAATCCTTATGCTTACCCTCACCCTATCCCTAACCTTAACCCTCACTCTAACCCTAACCCTAAACCTAACCCTCAACCTAACCCTAACGCTCACCGTAACCCTAACCCTCACCCTCACCCTCACCCTTAGCCTAACCCTAAGCCTAACTGTAACCCTCACACTCACCCTAAACCTTACCCTAATCCTAATCCTAACCCTAACCCTAACCCTCAACCTCAGCTTAACCAAAACCCTAACTCTAACCCTAAACCTCACAATCTCCCTAACCCTAACCCTAACCATAAACTTAAACCTCACCCTCACACTCACCCTAGCCATTACCCTTACCCTAATCCTAACCCTAACCCTCATCCTAACCCTCCCCATAACCCTAAGGCTCACCTTCAACCTCAACCTCTGCCTAATCCTAAGCCTAACCCTAAACCTAAACCTAAAACACACACTCCCCCTCACTCTAGCCCTAATCCTATCCCTAAACCTAACCCTAATCCTAACCCTCCCCCTAACTCTAACCGTAACACTAACCCTAAAACTATCCCTTATCATAACCTGATCGTTTCTGACAGTTCAGGATGGGTTGGGGGGTTTGTTATCTTGCTGAGTTTTTTTTCTTTAACATCTAACAAGACAGCAGCCTAAAACTCTGCTCATCATTACATATGGGCCATTGACAGTTGACGACAACTTTACCCATCTATGCATACGACCACTCACAGTTGACAGCTGTCACCCGAGCAAGTTCACAGACGTTGCTTCAAAGAAAAGCAAACAAGCAAGAAATCACAAGGAGCCACGAAAGAGAAGAGGGGAGTTTCAGGCTGAGGCTCTGGGGAGCTACCTTTAACCTGTGCGTGATGATGCTTCACGAAGTACAAACACATGAAGACTGGTCGCTTACTTCAGCCTATACTTGGAGCGACCCAGTGTGCTGATTCCAATGTGCTCATCCTAAACCTCATCCTAACACTAACTCTAACCCTAAACCTCACCCTCACCCTAACCCTAACTCTAACCCTAACCCAAACCCTAAATCTCACCCTAACACTAATCCTAACCCTAACCCTCGACCGAAGCCTCCAACTAAACCTAAAACTAATCATAAACCTCACCCTCACCCTAACCTTAATCCTAAACCTAACCCTAAACCTCACCCTAACCCTAACCCTAACTGTCACACTAACCCTCACCCTCACCCTAATCCTAACCCACACCCTCACCCTCACGCTAATCCTAAGCCTAGGCCTAACCCTAACCCTCTCACTCACCCTAAACCAACCCTAAATCTCACCCTAACCTAACCCTAACCCTCAACCTTAGCCTAACCCTAAGCCTATCCCTAACCCTATCCCTAACCCTCACACTCACCCTAACCCCAACCCTAATCCTATTCCTCACCCTAACCCTAACCCTCACCCTCAACCTAACCCTCACCTTAAGACTAACCTTACCATTAATCCTAACCTTAACCCTCACCCTCAGCCTCACCCTACCCCTAACTCTAACACTAAAACTCACCCTGACCCTAACCTTAACCAGAAGCCTATCCCTAAACCTCTTCCTAGCCCTAAACCTAACCTTCACCCTCACCCTCACCATAATCTTAGCCCTAACCTTAATGCTATCAATAATCCTAAACATAACCCTTACCCTCACCCTAAGCATAACCCTCACCCTAACCAAAACCCTCACCCTAACACTTACACTCACCCTAAAGCTAACCCTCACCCTAACACTTACCCTCACCCTTACACTAACCCTAACCCTAACACTAACCCTAACCATCAATCTAACCCTCACCCTCACCCTAACCCTCACCCTAAGGCTCACCCTCACCCTCACCCTCACCCTTACTGTAACCCTCACCCTCAGCCTATCCCTCACCTTTACCCTTATCGTCACCCCCACACTAACCCTCACTCTAACGCTAAACCTCACCCTAACCCAAACCCTCACCCTAACACTTACCCTCACCCTAACGCTAACTCTCACCCTAACACTTACCCTCACCCTTACACTAACCCTAACACTAACACTAACCCTAACCATCAACCTAACCCTAAACCTCACTCTAACCTTAACCCTAAACCTCACCCTCTCCCTAGCCCTCACCCTCATACTCACCCTAAACTTCACACTATCCCTAACAGTAACCCTCAATCTAACCCTCAACCTCACCCTAACCCTCAACCTAACGCCCACCCTCACCCTCACCCTCACCCTTACTGTAACCCTCACCCTCAGCCTAAACCTCACCTTTACCCTTTCTGTCACCCCCACACTAACCCTCACTCTAACGCTAACCCTCACCCTAACCCTAACTCTACCCCTAAACCTCACCCTCACCCTAACCCTAACTCTAACCCTAACCCTAACAGTAACCCTCACCATAACCCTAACCCTAACCATCACCCTAACCCTAATGCTCACCCCAACCCTCACCCCCAGCCTAACCCTAAGCATAAGCCTAACCCTAACCCTAAAACTCACAGTCACCCTCACCCTAACACTAATTCCAAACCTAAACCTAACCCTAACCCTAAACCTCAACCTAGTCCTGACTCTAACTTTAAACCTAACAATAACCCTAACCCTAACCCTCGACCTAACCCTCCAACTAAACCTAAATCTAACCTAAACCTCACCCTCACCCTCACCCTAATCCTAACCCTAACCCTAAACCTCACCCTAACCCTAAACCTAACCCTCACCCCAACCCTCACCCTCACCATAACTCTAACCCTAACCCTAACAATAACACTAATCCTAACCCTAAACTTAACCCTATCCTTAACCGTAACCCTAATGCTAACACTCAACCTCACCCTAACCCTAATCCTAACCCTAACCCTCACCCTAACCCTAACTCTAAAACTAACCCTAACACTAACCATCACCCTAACCCTAATCCTCACCCCCAACCTCACCCTCAGCCTAAACCTAAGCCTAAGCCTAAGCCTAACGCTAAACCTCACCCTCACCCTCACCCTTACCCTAATTCTAAACCTAATCCTAACCCTAACCCTAAACCTCAACCTAACCCTCAACCTAAACTTAACCCTAACACTTACCATAAACCTAACCCTCAACCTAAGCCTCCAACTAATCCTAAATCTAACCCTAAACCTCACCCTCACCCTAACCCTAATCCTAACCCTAACCCTAAACCTCACCCTAACCCTAACACTCACCCTCACCCTCACCCTCACCATAACTCTAATCCTAACCCTAACAATAACAGTAATCCTAACCCTAAACCTAACCCTAACCATAACCCTAACCCTAATGCTAACACTCAACCTCACCCTAACCCTAAACCTAACCCTAATCCTCACCCTCACCCTAACCCTCATCCTCACTGTAACCCTAACGCTCATCCTAACCCTCACCTTAACTCTAACACTAACCCTAAATCTTACCGTAACACTAACCCTAATCCTCACCTTCACCCTAGCCCTGACCCTAACCCTAATCGTAAACCTAATCTTCATTCTAACCTTCAACCTAACTTTAAGCCTAAACCTAACCCTAACCCTAACACCAACCCTCACTGGATCCCTAACACTAACCCTAACACTAACACTAACGCTAAACCTAACCCAAACCTAACCCTAAACCTAACCCTAATCCTCAGCCTCACCCTCACCCTAACCCAAACCCTAACCCTAAACCTCATCCTAACTCTAAGCTTAACCATAACCCTAGTCCTAACCCTCACCCTAACCCTAATCCTAAACCTATCCCTATACCTAACCCTAACCATCAGCCTAACCCTTAACCTAGCCCTCACCCTTAATCTAATCCTAACCCTAACCCTCACCCTAACCATAACCCTCACCCTAACCCTAAACCTCACCCTAACACTTACCATCACCCTAACACTAAACCTAATCCTATCAATAACTCTCACAATAACCCTAAACATCACCCTAATCCTAAACCTCACCCTAACACTAACCCTAACCCTCACCCTCACACTAGACTTCAGGGTAACCCCAACCCTCATCTTCACCATAAATCTCACACTAACCCTAACACTAATCCTCAATCGAACCCCCAACCTCACACTAACGCTAGCACTAACCCTCACCTTTACCCTAACACTCACCCTTACCGTAACCCTCAGCCTCAGCCTAACCCTCACCTTTACCTTTACCGTCACCCCCACGTTAACCCACACCCTAACCCTAAATGTACCCCTATACCTCACCCTCTCCCTAACCCTAACACTTACCCTAACTCTAACACTAAACCTCACTCTAACCCTAATCCTAACCCTCACCCTCACACTAACCATAACCCTCACCCTAAACCTAACACTCAACCTAACATTTACCCTCACCCTAAAACTAATCATAATCCTAACACTAATCCTCACACTAACCCTAACCCTCACCCTAATCCTAAACCTCACCCTGACCCTAACCCTAACCCTCATCCTCACCCTAAACCTCACAATAAACCTACCATAATCCTCAATCTAAACCTCACCCTAACTCTAAACGTAACCTTAACCCTTACCCTAACCCTAAACCTAACCCTAACCCTCACCCTTATCTTAACCCTCAACCTCAGCCTAAACCTCATCTTTACCCTTACCATCATCATCACCCTAACCCTCACCCTAATGCTAAACCTCATCCTAACACTCACCCTAACCATAAACCTAACCATCACCCTAACCCTAACCCTCACCCTCAACCTCACGCTCAGCCTAACCCTAAGCCTAAGCCTAAGCCTAACCCTAACCCTCAACCTCACCCTCACCCTCACCCTAATCCTAAACCTAACCATAACCATAACCCTAAACCTCAACCTCAAACTCACTCTAACCTTAACCCTAAAACTAACCCTAAACCTATCCCTCAATCTAACTCTCCGACTAACCCTAAATCTAACCCTAAACCTCACCCTCACCCTAACCCTAATCCTAACCATAACCCTAAACCTCACCCTAACCGTAAACCTAACCCTCACCCTCACCCTCACCCTCACCATAACTTTAACCCTAACCCTAACAATAACACTAATCCTAAACCTCAACCTAACCCTAACCCTAACCATAACTGTAATCCTAACACTCACCCTCATGTTAACCCAAATCCTAACCCTAATCCTCACCTTAACCCTAATCCTCACCCTCACTGTAATCCTAACCCTCAACCTAACCCTCAACCTATCCCTAACCCTAACCCTAAACCTTAACCTAACACTAACCCTAACCGTCACCCTCAACCTAGCCCTTACCCTAACCCTAATGCTAAACCTAAACCTCATCCTTACCCTCACCCTAACCCTAACCTTAACCCTCACCCTAACCCTAACACTAAACCTGACCCTCAACCAAACCCTAAACCTCACGCTCACCATAAATCTAATCCTCACCCTAACCCTAAACATAAACGAACCCTAACTCTCACCCTAACCCTAACCCTAACGCTCCCCCTAACCCTAAGCCTCACCCTCATCCTCACCCTCAGCCTGACCCTAAGCGTAACCATAACCCTCACACTCACCCTAACCCTTACCCGAAACCTAAACCAAACCCTAACTCTGACCCTCACCCTCAACCTCACCTTAACCCTAACTCTAACCTAAACCTCACGCTCACCCTAAACCTAACCCTAATCATAACCTCAAACCTCACCCTCACACTCACCCTAGACCTTACCCAAACCCTATTCCTAACCCTAACCTCATCTTAACCCTCCCCCTAACCCTAAACCTCACCCTCACCCTCACCCTCAGCCTAACCCTATGCCTATCCCTAAACCTAAACCTAAAACACACACTCCCCCTCAATCTAACCTTAATCCTATACCTAACCCTAATCCTAACCGTTCCTCTAACTCTCATTCTAACCCTAACCCTAAAACTAACGCTTATCATAACCCTCAACCTAAACCTCACCTTAACCCTAACTCTAACCCTAAACCTCACCCTCACCCTAACCCTAACTCTAACCCTAATCCAAACCCTAAACCTCACCCTAACCCTAACCCTAACCCTGATCCTCACCCTAAACCTCACACTAACCCTAACCCTAATCCTCAATCTAACCATCACCCTAACCCTAACCCTCACCCTCATCCTCAGGCTCAGCCTAACCCTAACCCTACGCCTTAGCCTAACCCTAACCCTCAACCTCACCCTCACCCTCACCCTAATCCTAACCCTAATCCTAAACCTCAACCTAACCCTCATTCTAACCTTAAGCCTAAAACTAACCCTAACCATAACCCTCGACCTAACCCTCCAACTAACACTAAATCTAACCCTAAACCTCACCCTCACCCTAACCCTAATCCTAAACCTAACCCTAAACCTCACCCTAACACTAACCCTAACCTCACCCTCACCCTCACCCTCACTATAACTCTAACCCTAACCCTAACAATAACACTAATCCAAACCCTAAACCTAACCCTAATCCTAACCCTAACTGTAATCCTAACACTCACCCTCTTGCTAACCCTAATCCTAACCCTAACCCTCACCCTAACCCTAATCCTCACCCTCACTGTAACCCTAACCCTCAAACTAACCCTCACCCTAACCCTAACCCTAACCCTAAACCTTAACCTAACACTAACCCTAACCCTCACCCTCAACCTAGCCCTCACCCTAACACTAATGCTAAGCCTAATCCTCATCCTTACCCTCACCCTAACCATAACCTTAACCCTCTCCCTAAACCTAACCATAACCCTCAACAAAACCCTAAACCTCATGCTCCCCATAATTCTAACCCTCACCCTAACCCTAAACATAAATGAACCCTAACTCTCACTCTAACCCTAACCCTAACCCTCACCCTCACCCTCACCTTCAGCCTGACCCTAAGCATAACCGTAACCCTCACACTCAACCTAACCCTTACCCTAAACCTAATCCTAACCCTAACTCTAACCCTCACCCTCAGCCTCACCCTAACCCTAAATCTAACCCTAAACCTCACCCTCACCCTAACGCTAACCCTAACCATAACCTTAAACCTCAACCTCACACTCACCCTAGACCTTACCCTAACCCTAATCCTAACCCTAACCCTCATCCTAACCCTCCCCCTAACCCTAACCATCACCCTCAACCTCACCCTCAGCCTAAACCTAAGCCTATCCCTAAACCTAAACCTAACACACAACGCCCCCTCACTCTAACCCTAATCCTATCCTTAACCCTAACTGTAACCCTAACCCTTCCCTTAACTCTCACCCTAACCCTAACCCTAAAACTAACCCTTACCATAACCCTCACCTAAACCTCACCCTAACCCTAACTCTAACCCTAAAACTCGCCCTCACCCTAACCCTAACTCTAACCCTAACCCAAACCCTAAACCTCAACCTAACACTAACCCTAACCCTAATCCACACCCTAATTCTCAGCCTAATCCTAAACCTAAACCTAACCCTAACCATCACACTCACCCTAACCCTAACCCTAAACCTCACCCTAACCCTAACCCTCACCCTCAACCTCAGCTTAACCCTAAGCCTGTCCCTAAACCTAACCCTCAGGCTCACCCTAACATTAACCCTAATCCTACTCCTAATCCTAAACCTAACCCTCACCCTCAACCTAACCCTCACCTTAAGCCTAACCCTAACATTAATCCTAACCCTAACCCTCACCCTCAGCCTCAACCTAACCCTCACTCTAACACTGAACCTCACCCTGACCCTAACCCTAACACTAACCCTATCCCTAAACCTCATCCTAGACCTAACCCTAACCCTTAACCTCACCCTCACCATAACCTTAACCCTAACCCTAACCCTAACCCTAACCATAAACCTCACCCTAAACCTAAACCTAATCCTCATCCTAACCCTCACCCTAACCCTAACCCTCACCCTCACCCTCACCCTCAGCCTAACCCTAAGACTATCCCTAAACCTAAACCTAACACACACACACACCCTCACTCTAACCTTAATGCTATACCTAACCCTAACCCTAATCCTAAACCTTCCCCTAAATCTCACCCTAACCCTAACCCTAAAAGTAACCCTTACCATAACCCTCAACCTAAACCTCACCTTAACCCTAACTCTAACCCTAAACCTCACCCTCACCCTAACCCTAACTCTAACCCTAATCCAAACCCTAAACCTCACCCTAACTCTAACCCTAACCCTGATCCTCACCCTAAACCTCACACTAACCCTAACCCTACTCCTCAATCTAACCCTCACGCTAACCCTAACCTAACCCTAATCCTTACCCTAACCCTAAACCTAACCCTAACCCTCACCCTTATCTTAACCCTCAACTTCAGCCTAAACCTCATCATTACCCTTACAATCATCATCACCCTAACCCTCACCCTCACACTAAACCTCATCCTAACCCTCACCCTAACCGTAAACCTAACCATCACCCTAACCCTAACCCTCACCCTCAACCTCACACTCAGCCTAACCCTAAGCCTAAGCCTAAGCCTAACCCTAACCCTCAACCTCACCATCACCCTCACCCTAATCCTAACCCTAACCCTAAACCTCAACCTAACCCTCATTCTAACTTTAAGCCTAAAACTAACCATAACCATAATCCTGGACCTAACCCTCCAACTAACACTAAATCTAACCCTAAACCTCACCCTCACCCTAAATCTAAACCTCACCACAACCCTAACCCTAAACCTCACCCTAACACTAACCCTAACCCTCACCCTCACCCTCACCCTCACCCTCACCATAACTCTAACCCTAACCCTAACAATAACACTAATCCTAACCCTAAACCTAACCCTAACCCTAACCCTAACTGTAATCCTAACACCCACCCTCTTAGTAACCCTAATCCTAACCCTAACCCTCACCCTAACCCTAATCCTCACCCTCACAGTAACCCTAACCCTCAAACTAACTCTCACACTAACCCTCACCCTAACCCTAAACCTTAACCTAACACTAACCCTAACCCTCACCCTCAACCTAGCCCTCACCCTAACCCTAATGCTAAGCCTAATCCTCATCCTTACCCTCACCCTAACCATAACCTTAACCCTCTCCCTAACCCTAACCATAACCCTCAACAAAACCCTAAACCTCACGCTCCCCATAACTCTAACTCTCAACCTAACCCTAAACCTAACCCTAAACATAAATGAACCCTAACTCTCATCTAACACTAACCCTAACCCTCACCCTCACCCTCATCTTCAGCCTGACCCTAAGCATAACCGTAACCCTAACACTCACCCTATCCCTTACCCAAAACCTAATCCTAACCCTAACTCTAACCCTCACCCTCAGCCTCACCCTAACCCTAAATCTAACCCTAAACCTCACCCTCACCCTAACGCTAACCCTAACCATAACCTTAAACCCTAAATCTAACACTGAACCTCACTCTGACCCTAACCCTAACCCTATCCCTAAACCTCATCCTAGACCTAACCCTAAGCCTTAACCTCACGCTCACCATAACCTTAACCCTAACCCTAACACTAACAATAACCCTAACACTAACCCTAACCTTCACCCTAAACATAACCCTCACCCTAACCCTAACCCTCAACCTAACCCTTACCCTCACCCTAACACTAACCCTAACCCTAACACTAAACCTCACACTAACCCTAACCATCACCCTAACCATAAACCTCACCCTAACACTAACCCTAAACCTCAAACATTCCCTAGACCTCGCCCTCAACCCGAAAGCTCATCCTCACCCTAAACTTCACACTAAACCTAACACTAATCCTCAATCTAATACTCACCCTCACCCTAACCCTAACCCTAACCCTCACCCTAACCTAACCCTCACCCTTACTGTAACCCTCACACTCAGCCTAACCCTGATATTTACCCTTACCGTCCCCCCCACCCTAACCCTCACTCTAACCCTAACCCTCACTCTAATCCTAACACTACCCGAAACCTCACCCTCACCCTAACCCTAAGTCTAACCCTAAACCTAACACTAACCCTCATCATAACCCTAACCCTAACCATCACCCTAACCCTAATCCTCACCCTCACCCTCACCCTCAGCCTAACCCTAAGCCTAAGCCTAACCCTAACCCTAAACCTCACACTCACCCTCACCCTAACGCTAACCCTAACCCTAAACCTCAACCTAACCCTAACCTTAACCCTAAACCTCACGCTAATCCTAACCCTAAACCTCACCCTCACCCTAGCCCTCACCCTAACCCTAATCCTAACCCTAAACCTCTTCCTAGCCCTCACCCTAACACTAACCCTAAACTTCACCCTCACCCTAATCATAATCCTAACCCTAACCCACAACCTAAACCTAACCGTCACCCTCACCGTAACCCTCACCCTAACACTAATACTAACCCTAAACCTCTTCCTACCCCTCACCCTAACACTAACCCTAAACCTCACCCTCACCCTAACCATAATCCTAACCCTAACCCTCAACATAAACCTAACCATCACCCTCACTGTAACCCTTACTCTAACACTCACCCTATCCCTAAACTTAACCCGAACCCTAACTCTAACCCTAACCCTAACATTAACCCACACCCTAACCCTAACCTTCAACCTTACCGTAACCCTCACCCTCAGCCAAACCCTCACTTTTACCCTTAACGTCACCCCTACCCTAACCCTCACCATAACCCAAACACTCACCCTAACCCTCACCCTAAAACTAACTGTACGCCTAAACCTCACCCTCACCCTAAACATAACTCTAACCCTAACCTTAACACTAAACCTCACCCTAACCCTAACCCTATCCCTCAAACTAACCCTAACCTTCACCCTCAACCAAACCCTCAGCCTAAATTTAATGCTAACCCTAAGCCTAAACTTAACCCTCACACTCACCCTAACCCTTACCCTAATCCTAATCCTAACCCTAACACTAACCCTCACCCTCAGCCTCACCCTAACCCTAATTCTAACCCTAAACCTCATCTTTACCCTAACCCTAATCCTAACCCTCACCCCCACCGTAACCGAAACCCTAAACCTAACCCTAACCCTAACCCTAACCTCCCCCTAACTCTCAACCTAACCCTAACATTAACCCTAACCCTAAACCTCACGGTAACCCTAACTCTAAAACTAACCCTCATCCTAACCCTCACCCTTACCCTAACTCCACCCTAAACCTCACCCTCACCCCAACCCTAACTCTAAACCTAACTCTAACACTAAACCTCACCCTAACCCTAACCCTAACCCTCAACCTAACCATAACTCTCGCGCTAACCCTAATCCTCACCCTAACCCTGATCCTCACTCTAAACCTCAAACTAACCCTAACCCTAATCCTCAATCTAACCCTCACCCTAACCCTAACCCTAGGGCTTAATCTAACCCTAAACCTAACCCTCATGCTCACCCTTAACTTAACCCTCACCCTCAGCCTAAACCTCACCATTATCCTTACCATCATCCTCACCCTAAAAATCCCCCTAAGCCTAAACCTCATACTAACTCTAACACTAAGTGTAAACTTAACCATTACCCTAATTCTAACTCTCACCCTCAACCTCACACTCAGCCTAACACTAAGACTAAGCCTTACACTTACCCTAACTCTCACCCTCACCCTAGCCCTCACCCTAACCCTAATCTTAACCCTAACTCTCACCCTAACCCTAACCCTAACCCTCACCCACACCCTCACACTAACCCTAATCCTAACCCTAACCCTCAACCTAACCCTAAACCTCACCCTCACTGTCACCGAACACTAACGCTCGCCCAAACCCTAAACTTAACCCGAACCCTAACGCTCACCCTAAACAAAACCTAACCCTCAACCTAATCCTAACCCTAAATCTTACCCTCACCATAGCCCTCACCCTAACCCTAATCCTAACCTTAAACCTCATCCTAACCATCCCCCTAACCCTAACCCTCAACCTCAACCTCACCCTCAGCCTAACCCTAAGCCTAACCCTAAACCAAACCCTAACACACACACTCACCCTCATCCTAACCCTAACCCTAACCCTGCCCCTAACTCTCACACTAACCCTAACACTAACACTAACCCTCATCCTAACCCTCACCCTAACCCTAACTCCACCCTAAACCTCACCCTCACCCTAACACTAACTATAAACCTAACCCTAACACTAAACCTCACCCTAATGCTAACCCTAACCCTCAACCTAACCATAACTCTCACACTAACCATAACCATCACCCTAACCCTCATCCTTACTCTAAACCTCACACTAACCCTAACCCTAATCCTCAATCTAACCCTCACCCTAACCCTAACCCTAGCGCTTAATCTAACCCTAAACCTAACCCTAACACTCACCCTTATCTTAACCCTCACCCTCAGCCTAAACCTCACCATTACCCTTACTATCATCCTCACCCTAAAAATCCCCCTAAGCCTAAACATCATACTAACTCTAACACTAAGTGTAAACTTAACCATCACCCTAATTCTAACTCTCACCCTCAACCTCACACTCAACCTAACACTAAGACTAAGCCTTACACTTACCCTAACCCTCACCCTCACCCTAGCCCTCACCCTTACCCTAATCTTAACCCTAAGCCTCATCTTAAACCTCACCCTAACCCAAACCCCAACCCTCACCCACACCCTCACACTATCCCTAATCCTAACCCTAACCCTCAACCTAACCCTAAACCTCACCCTCACTGTAACCCTTACCCTAACGCTCACCCTAAACCTAAACTTAACCCAAACACTAACACTCACCCTAAACAAAACCCTAACCCTCACCCTAACCCTAACCCTAAACCTTACCGTCACCCTAGCCCTCACCCTAACCCTAATCCTAACCTTAACCCTCATCCTAACCCTCCCCCTAACCCTAATCTTAACCCTAAACCTAACCCTAAACCTCACCCTCAACCTCACCCTCAGCCTAACCCTAAGCCTAACCCTAAACCAAACCCTAACACACACACTCACCCTCATTCTTAACCTAATCTTAAACTTAACCCTAACCCTAAACCTCCCCCTAACTCTCACCCTAACCCTAACACTAACACTAACCCTAACCCAAACCCTCAACCTATCCCTCACACTGAATCTAACCCTAAACCTCACCCTCACACTAAACCTCACCCTAAGCCTAACCCTAACCCTCATCCTCACCCTCACTGTAACCGTAAACTTAAACCGAACCCTAACAATAACTAAACTGATTCCTAACCCTCAGCTTAACCATAAACCTCACCCTAACCCAAAACCTCACCATAACCCTTAGACTCACCCTAAAACTGAACCTAACGCTAACATTAACCCTCACCCTAAATCTAACCCTAAACCTCACCCTCAACCTAACACTAACCCTAACACTTAGCCTAACCCTAAAAATAAACCTAACCCTAAGCCTCACGCTAACCCTGTTCCTAAACCTCACCCAAACCTAGCCCTCACCCTAAACCTAACCCTTATCCTCACCCTAACCCTCACCCTCACCCTAAACTTCAGCCTAACCCTAATCCTAAATCTAACCATAACCCTCACCCTAACCCTCACCCTAACCCTAACACTAAACCTAACACTAAGCCTAACCCTAACCCTCACCCTCAGCGTCACGCTAACCCTAACTCTAACCAAAAACATCACCCTCACCCTAACCCTAACCCTAACCATAAATCTCACCTTAACTCTAACGCTAAACCTCACCCTCACCCTAGGCCTTGCCCTAACCCTAATCCTAACCCTAACCCTCATCCTAACCCTCCCCCTACCCTAACCCTAACATAACCATCAACCTCCCCCTCAGCCTAAATCTAAGCCTAACCCTAGACCTAACCCTAAAAAACACACTGACCCTCACCCTAACCCTAACCCTAATCCTATCCCTAACCCTAACACTAACCCTTACCCTCCCCCTAACTCTCACCCTAACCCTAACCCTAACTGTCACCCTAACCCTAACTCTAACCTTATCTTCACCCTCACCCTTACCCTAACTCTAACCCTAACCCAAACCCTAAACCTCAACCTAACCCTAACCCTCACACTCACACTCACCGTAACCGTAAACCTAAACTTAAACCTAACAATAACCCTAACCCTAACCCTAACCCTCACCCTAAACATAACCATCACCCTAACCCATAACCTCACCCTAATACTTACCCTCACCCTAACACTAAACCTAACACTAACACTAACCATCACACTGACCCTAAACCTAACCCTAACCCTAAACCTCAACCTAACCCTCACACTCAACCTAAAACTAACACTAAACCTAACTCTAACCCTCCCCCTAACCCTATATCTAAACCTATCCCTCACCCTAACCCTAACCATAAACCTAACCCTAACACTAACACTAACCCTAAACCTAACCCTAAACCTAACACTAATCGTCAGCCTCAACATCACCCTAACCCAAACCCTAACCCTAACACTCATCCTAACTCTAAGCCTAACCCTAACCCTAATCCTAACCCTCACACTCACCCTCACCCTAACCCTAATCCTAAACCTAACCCTATCCCAAACCCAAACCCTCACCCTAACCCTCAGCCTAGCCCTCACCCTTAAACTTATCCTAACCCTTAACCTCAACCTAACTCCCAACCTACCCCTAAACCTAAACCTAACCCTCATCCCAACACGAACCCGAACCCTCAACCTCATGCTCGGCCTAAGCATAAGCCTAAGCCTAAGCCTAAGCCTAATCCTCACCCTCACCCTCACAGTAACCGTAACCCTACCCCTAAACCTAACAATAAACCTAACCCTAACCCTAACCCTCACCCTAACCATAACCCTCACCCTAACCGTAACCCTCACCCTAACACTTACCCTCACCCTAACCCTAACCCTAACCCTCACACTCACCCTAGCCTTCATCCTAAACCTAACCCTAATCATCACCCTAAACCTCACACTAACCCTAACACTAATCCTCAATCTAACCCTCACCCTCAATCTAATGCTAACACTAACCCTCACCCTAACCCTAACCCTCACCCATAGGGAAACCCTCACCCTCATCCTAACCCTCACCTTTACCCTTATGGTCAACCCCAGGCTAACCTGCACCCTAACCCTAACCCTCATCCTAACCCTAAATGTACCCCAGAACCTCAAGCTCACCATAACCGTAAGTCTAACCCTAACCCAAACACTAAACCTCACCCTAACCCACACCTTAACACTAAGCCTCATCCTAAACATCACCCTAACTGTAAACCTAACCATCATACTAACCATAACCTTCACCCTCAACCTCAAGCTGAGCCTAAACCTTATCCTAAGCCTAACCCTTACCCTAACCCTCACCCTCACCCTATCCCTCACCCTCACCCTAATCCTAATCCTAACCCTCATCCTAACCCTCACCCTAACCCTAACCCTAACCAGCACCCTAAACCTAATCCTCACCCCCACCCTCACTCTCAGCCTAACTCTAAGCCTAAGCCTAACCCTAAACCTAACGCTCACACTCACCCTCACCCTAACCCTAATCCTAACCCTAACCCTAACGGTAAGCCTAAACCTCAACCTAACCCTCACCCTAACCTTAATACTAAAATTAAACCTAACCCTCACCCTCGACCTAATCCTCCAACTAACCCTAAATTTTACCCTAAACCTCACCCTCACACTTACCCTAATCCTAATCTCTAACCCTAAACCTCAACCTAACATTAACCCTAACCCTCACCCACACCCTCACCCTCACAATAACTCTAACCCTAACCCTAACAATAACACTAATCCTAACCCTAAACCTAACCCTAACACTAATGCTAATACTCACCCTCAAGCTAACCTTAATCCTAACCCTAACCCTAACCCTAACCCTTATCCTCACCCTCACTGTAACCATAATCCTCAACCTAATCCTCACCCTAACCCTAACCCTAAACCTAAACCTTAATCTTACACGAACCCTAACCCTCAACCTCACCCTAGCCCTCACCATAACCCTAATCCTAACCCTAATCCTCATCCTTACCCTCACCCTAACCCTAAACTGAACCGTCACCCTAACTCTAACACTAACCCTAACTCTCAACCTACCCTAACCCTCACGCTCACAGTAACCCTAACCCTAACCCTCACCCTAACCCTAACCCTCACACTCACCCTTAACGTAACCCTCACCCCAGCCCTCACCCTCAGTCTAACCCTAAGCCTAACCCTAACCCTAACCATATCGCTCACACTCACCCTAACACTTATCCTAAACCTAATCCTAACCCTAAGCCTAACCCTCACATTCAACTTAACCCTCACCCTAACCCTAAATCTAACCCTAACCTTAAACCTAACCCTAACCCTAACCCTTAGCCTCACCCTAACCCTAACCCTAACACTAAACCTCACCCTAACACTAACCCTAAATCTAACCCTAAACCTCACCCTCAACCTAACCCTAACCCTAACCCTAACGGTAAACCCCACCCTAACCCTAACCCTAACCCTCACCTGCACCTCACCCTCACTGTAACTCTAACCCTAACCCTAACAATAACAATAATCCTAACCAGAACCATCACCCTAACCCTAACCCTCACCCTCATGCTCAGCCTAAGCCTAAGCCTAAGCCTAAGCCTAACCATAACCCGCACCCTAATCCTAAACCTATCAAAAACCCTAACTCTAACCCTAAACCTCACTGTCCCCAAACCCTAATTCTATCCTTAACCCTAAACCTAAACCTCATCCTAACCCTAACCGTAACCCTCACCCTCACACTCACCATAATCCTAACCCTAACCCTAACAATAACCTTAAACATAATCCTAACCCTCACCCTAACTATAACCATAACCCTAACCCTAAACCTCACCCTAACACTTACCCCAACCCTAACAATAACCCTAACCCTCACACTAACCCTAACCATCACCCTAACCCTAAACCTCACGATAACCCTATCCCTAACCCTCAACCAACCCTAGCCCTCATCCTAACCCTAACCCTTATCCTCACTCAAACCCTCACCCTCACCCTCACCCTCAGCCTAAACCTAACCCTAACACTCACCCTAACCCTCACCCTAACCCTAACCCTAACCCTAACACTAACCCTAACCCTAACCCTCACCCTCAGCCTCACCCTAACCCTAACTTTAACCCTAAACCTCACCCTCACCTTAACCCTTACCCTAATCATAAACCTCAACCTAACTCTAACCCTAAACCTCAACCTCACCCTAGCCCTTGCCCTAACCCTAATCCTAACCTTAACCCTCATCCTAACCCTCCCCCTAACCCTAACACTAACCCTAACCCTAACCCTAACCATCACCCTCACCTTCAGCCTAAACCTAAGCCTAACCCCAGAACTAACCCTAACAACCTCACGGACCCTCACCCTAACCCTAACCCTAATCCTATCCCTAAACCTAACACTAAGCCTTACCCTCCCCTTAACTCTCACCCTAACCTAACCCTAACCGTCACCCTAACCTTAACTCTTACACTAAACCTCACCCTCACCCTAACCCTAACTCTAACCCTAACCCAAACCCTAAACCTCAACCTAACACTAACCCTAACCCTCACACTCACCCTCACCGTAACCATAACCCTAAACCTAAACCTAACAATAACTCTAACCCTAACTCTAAACCTCACCCTATCCATAACCGTCACCCTAACCCATAACCTCACCAGAACACTTACCCTCACCCTAACACTAACCCTAACACTAACACTAACCCTCACACTGACCCTAACCCTAAACCTAACACTAAACCTCAATCTAACACTCACCCTCAACTTAAACCAAACACTACCCCTAACCCTAACCCTCACCCTAACCCACCCCCTAACCCTACATCTAAACCTCACCCTCACCCTAAACCTATCCATAACACTAACAGTAAGCCTAAACCTAACTCTAATCCTCAGCCTCAACCTCACCCTAACCCAAACCCTAACCCTAACACTCATCCTAACTCTAAGCCTAACCCTAACCCTAATACTAACCCTAATCCTAACCCTCACACTCATCCCCACCCAAACCCTAATCCTAAACAGAACCCTATCCCTAACCCTAACCCTCACCCTAAACCTCAGCCTAGCCCTCATCCTTAAACTTATCCTAACCCTAAACCTCAACCTAATTCTCAACCTAACCCTAAACCTAACCCTAAACCAAACCCGAACTCGAACCCGAACCTTCAACCTCATGCTCGGCCAAAGCCTAAGCCTAAGCCTAAGCCTAAGCCTAACCCTCACCCTAACCCTGACTCTAACCCTAACCCTAAACCTAAACCTCATCCTTAAACTAACCATAATCCTCACGCTTACCCTCACAGTAACAGTAACCCTACCCCTAAACCTAACAATAAACCTAACCCTAACCCTAACCCTCACCCTAACCATAACCCTCACTCTAACCTTAACCCTCACCCTAACACTTACCCTCACCTTAACCCTAACCCGAACCCTCACACTCCCCTAGCCTTCACCCTAACCCTAACCCTCATCCTCACCCTAAACCTCACACTAACCCTAACACTAATCCTCAATCTAACGCTCACCCTCACATTAATGTTAACACTAACCCTCACCCTAACCCTAACCTTCACCCTTACCGGAACCCTCACCCTCAGCCTAACCCTCACCTTTACCCTAACCGTCACCCTCAGGCTAACCTGCACCCTAACCGTAACCCTCATCCTAACCCTAACTGTACCCCAGAACCTCACCCTCACCATAACCCTAAGTCTAACCTTAACCCTAACACTAAACTTCATCCTAAACCTCACCCTAACCCTAAACCTCATTTTAACCCTAACCCTAACTGTAAACTTAACCATCACACTAACCCTAACCCTCACCCTCAATCTCACGCTCAGGCTAATCCTAATCCTAAGCCTAACCCTTACCCTAACCCTCACCCTCACCCTAGCCCTCACCCTAAACCTAATTCTAACCCTCACCCTCACCCTAACCCTAACCCTCATCCTCACTCTAAAGTTCACACTAACCCTAACCCTAATCCTCAATCTAACAATCACCCTGACCCTAATCCTACCCCTTACTCTAAACCTAAGCCTCAACCTAACCCTCACCCTTATCTTAACCCTCAGCCTCACCCTAAACCTCACCTTTACCCTTACCATCATCCTAACCCTAACCCTCACCCTAACCCTAAACCTAACCCTAACCCTAAACCTAACCCTAATCCTAACATTCACTCTCACCTAACCCTAATCCTAACCCTAACCCTCACCCTAACACTAACCCTCACACTCACTGTAACCCTAACCTCAACCGAACTCTCACCCTAATGCTATCCCTAACCCTAAACCTTAATCTAACACTAACCCTAACCCTCACGCTCACCCTAGCCCTCACCATAACCCTAATACTAACCCTAATCCTCATTCTTACCCTCACCCTAACCCTAAACTTAACCCTCACCCTAACCCTAATCCTAAACCTAACCCTCAACCTAAGCCGAACCCTCAACCTAACCATAACCCTCAAACTCACCCTCACCCTCAGCCTAAACCTATTCCTAAAGCTAAGCCTAACCCTCACTCCCAACCTAACCCTTGCTCTAACCCTAACTAACTCTAACCCTAACTAACCCTAACCCTAACCCTAACTCTAACTCTAACCCTAACCCTAACTCTAACCCTAACCCTAACTCTAACCCTAACTAACACTAATCCTAACACTAAACCTCACCCTAACCCTAACCCTCAACCTCAGCCTCACCCTAACCCTAACTCTAACCCGAAACTCAACTTCACCCTAACCTTAACCCTAACCCTAACCGTTATCCTCACCCTAACACTAACCGTAAACCTCACCTGCCACTAGCCCTCACCCTAACCCTAATCCTAACCCTAACCCTCATCCTAACCCTCACCGTAACACTAACCCTAACACTATCCCTCACCCTATCCCTAATCCTAACCCTAACTCTCAAACTGACACTAACCCTCACCCTCACCGAAACTCTTAGCCTAACCCTAACCCTAACCCTAAACTTAACCCGAACCCTAACTCTCACACTAACCCTAACCCTAACTCTCACCCTAACCCTAATCCTCACCCTTGCCATAACCCTCACACTCAGCCTGTCACGTTTACCCTTACCTTCACCCCCATCCTAACCCTAACCCTAACCCTAACTCTCAACCTAACCTTTACCCTAACCCTATCTTTACCCCTAAACCTCACCCTCACTCTAACCCTAACTCTAACACTAAGTCTAACACTAAACCTCACCCTAACCCTAACCCTTAAACTAACCCTAACCCTCACTCTCACCCTCACCCTCAGCCTAAACCTAAGGCTAACACTAACCCTAACCCTAACCCTCACACTCACCCTAACCCAAACCCTAATCCTAATGCTAACCCTAATCCTAACCCTCACCCTCAGCCTCAGCCTCACCCTAACCCTAATTCTAACTCTAAACCTCACCCTCACCCTATCACTAAGGATAACCCTAACCATAAACCTAAACCTAACTGTAATCCTAACCCTCCCCCTAACTCTCAGCCTAACCCTAACCCTAACACTAACCCTAACCCTAAAGGTCAACCTAACCTTCACCCTAAACCTAACTCTAACCTTAAACCTCACACTCACCCTAACCCTCACTCTAACCCTAAACCAAACCCTAAACCACGCCCTGAACCTAACCCTAACCCTCACCCTCACCGTAACCGAAACACTAAACCTAACCCTAACAATAACACTAACCCTTATCCTAACCCTCATCCCAACGATAACCCTCACAATAACCCAAACCCTAACAACCACCCTCACCCTAAAACTAACCCTAACCATAACATTAACCCTCACACTAACCCTAATCGTAACCATAACCCTAAACCTCAACCTAACCCTCACACTCACCCTAAGAGTAACAATAACCCTATCCCTGACCCTCACCCTAACCCTACCCCTAATACTATATCTAACCCTAAACCTCACCCTCACCCTAACCATAATCCTAACCCAGCCCTAAACCCCACCCTAACCCTAACCCTAACCCTCACCCGCACACTCACACTCAGCGTAACTCTAACCCTAACCCTAACAATAACACTAACCCTAACCCTAACCATCACCATAACCCTAATCCTCACCTCCACCCTCACCCCCACCCTCACCCTTAGCCTAACTGTAAACCTAAGCCTAATCCTCACCCTAAACCTCACACTCAGCCTCACCCTAACCCTAACCCTCACCCTTACCTTAACCCTCACCCTCATCTTAACCCTTACCCTCAGCGTAAACCTCACCTTTACCCTTACCATCATCCTCACCCTAACCTCACCGAACCCTAAACCTCATTCTAACCCTCACCCTAACATTAAACCTAACCATCACGCTAACCCTAACCCTCACCCTCAAACTCACCCTCAGTCTAACTGGAAGACTAAGCCAAAGCCTGACCCTAACATTTACCCTCACCCGAGCCCTCACCCTTACCCTAATCCTAACGATCACACTAACCCTAATCCTCACATCCATCCTCACCCTCAGCCTAAGCCATAGCCTAGCCTTAACCCTAATCCTCACCCCCACCCTCACTCTTAGCCTAACCATAAGCCTAAGCCTAATCCTCAACCTAAACCTCACAATCAGTCTCACCCTAACCCTAATCCTAAACCTAACCCTATCCCTAAAGCTCAACCTAACCCTCACCCTCACACTTACCCTAACACTAACCCGAACCCTAAACCTCACCCTATCCCTCCCCCTAACCCTAACCCTACCCATAACCCTCACCTTCAGCCTCATGCTCACCGCAAACTTAACCCTAATCATAACACTAACAATAAACCTAACCCTAAGCCTAACCCAAACCCTAACTTTAATCCTCAACCCCACCCTCACCCTCATCCTAAGCCTAAGCCTAACCCTAACTCTAACCCTAAACCTAACCCTAAAACTAACCCTAATCCTCAGCCTCACCCTCACACTAACCCAAACCCTAACCCTAACCCTCACCCTAATTCTAAGCCTAACCCTAACCCTAAACTTCACACTCACCCTCACCCTAACCCTAATACTAAACCTAACCCTATCCCTAACCCTAGCCCATATCCTAACCCTAAACCTAGCCCTCAGCCTTACCCTAATCCTAACCCTAAACCTCAATCTAAACTTCACACTAACCCGAACCCTAACCCGAAACCTAACCCTCACCCTCATGCTCGGCCTAAGCCCAAGCCTCAGCCTAAGCCTAAACCTAACCCTAACCCTCACCCTAACACTAACACTAGCACTAAACCTATCTCTAACCCTAAATCTCACTCTCACCCTAACCTTAAATCTAATCCTAAGACTAAAACTAAACCTCATCCTAACCCTAACCCTAACCCTAACACTAACACTAACACTAACCATAGCCCTAACCCTAACCCTAACAATAACCCTAACCCTAACCCTCACACTTACCCTAACCATACTCTCACCATAAACCTAACCCTCACCCTAACACTTACCCTCACCGTAACATAAACCCTAACGCTAACACCAATGCTCACACTAACCCTAAGCATCACCCTAACCATAAACCTCATCCTAACACTAACCCTAACCCTCAAGCTCACTCTAAACCTCACACTAACCCTAACACTAATCCTCAATCTAACCCTCACCCTCATTCTAACCCTAACACTAACCCTCACCCTAACCCTAACCCTCACCATTACTGTAACCCTCACCCTCAGCCTAACCCTCAAATTTACCCTTACCTTCAACCCCACCCTAACCGGCACCCTAACCCTAACCTTGACCCTAACCCTCACCCTAAACCTAACTCTACCCCTAAACCTCACCCTCACCTTAAACCTAACCCTAACCCTAACACTAAACTTCACCCTAAACCTAACCCTAACTCTCACCCTCACACTCACTGTAACCGTATCCCTAACCCTAACCCTAACAATAACCCTAACCCTAACCCTCACCATAACCATAACCCTCACCCTAAACCTAACCCTCACCCTAACACTTACCCTCACCCTAACACTGACCCTAACCCGAACACTAACCCTCACACTAACGCTAACCCTCAACCTAATCCTAAACCTCACCATAACCCTAACCCTAACACTAACACTCACCCTCACCCTAGCCCTCAACATAACCCTAATTTTAACCCTCAATTTCACCCTAACCCTAACCCACATCCTCACCCTAAACCTCACACTAACAGTAACCCTAATCCTCAATCTAAAACTCACCCTGAACCTAACACTATCCCTTACCCTAACCCTAAACCTAACCCTAACCTTCACCCTAACACTCAACCTCAGCCTAAACCTCACCTTTACTCTTACCATCATCCTCACCCTAACCCTCAACCTAACCCTAACCTCACCCTCACCGTAAATCTAACCCTCAACCTAACCCTCACCCTAACCCTAACTCTAACCCTAAACCTTAATCTAACACTAACCCTAAAGCTCACCCTCAACCTAGCCCTCACCCTATTCCTAATCTTCATTCTTAACCTCACCCTAACCCTAACCTTAACCCTTTCTCTAAACATAATCCTAACCCTAAGCATCAACCTTACCCCAAAACTCAAGCTCACCATAAACCTAATCCTAACCCTCACCCTAACCCTAAATTTACCCGAACCCTAACTCTCACAGTAAACCTAACCCAAACCCTCACTCTCAACCTCACCCTCAGCCTAACCCTAAGCCTAACCCTAACCCTAAACTTCACACTCACCCTAACCCTTATGCTAATCCTAACCCTAACCTTTAGCCTAACCCTCACCCTCAACCTAACCCTCACCCTAACCCTAACTCTAACACTAACCCTAACCCTAACCCTCAATTTCAGTCTCACCCTAACCATAACTCTAACCGTAAACCTCACCCTCACCCTAACCCGAACCCTAACCCTAACCCTAAACCTCACCCTAACGCTAACCCTAAACCTCACCCTCAAACTAGCCCTCACCCTAACCCTAATCCTATCCCTAACCCTCATCCTAACTCTCACCCTAACACTAACCTTAACCTTCACCTCACACTGACCCTAATCCTAACACTAACCCTCAACCTAACCCTAACCCTCACCGTCACCGTAACCCTTACCCTAACCCTCAACCTAACCCTAAATTGAACCCGAACCCTAACTCTCACCCCAACCCTAACCCTAACCCTCACCCTAAGCCTAACCCTCACCCTTACCATAACCCTCATGCTCAGCCTAACACTCAACTTTAACCTTACCGATACCCTCACCCTAACATTATCCCTAACACTAAACCTAACCCTAAACCTCAACCTAACCCTAACCCTCAACCTCACCCTGAACCTCACAATAACTCTAACCCTAACCCTAACAATAACACTTACCCTAACCCTAATCCTAACCCTAACCATCACCATAACCCTCACCCTCAGCCTCAACCTCAGCCTAACTGTAAGCCTAAGCCTAATCCTAACCCTAACCCTCACCGTAATCCTAACCCTAACCCTAAACCTAACCCTAAACCTAACCCTATCCCTCCCCATAACCCTAACTCTAACCCTAACCCTAGCCCTCACCCTTACCCTAATCCTAACCCTAAACCGCAAGTTAACTTTCACCGTAACCCGAACCCTAACCCTCACCCTCATCCTCACCCTCACTATAACTCTAACCCTAATCCTAACAATAACTCTAACAATAACCCTAACCATAACCATAACACTCAACCTCAGACTCACCCTCACAGCAAACTTAACCCTAACCATAACAATAACAATAACCCTAACACTAACCCTTATGCTAACCCTAATCCTCACACCCACCCTCACCCTCAGCCTAACCCTAAGCCTAACCCTATCCCTAACCCTCACTGTAACCCTAACCCTAACCCTAACTTAAAAACCTAACCCTAACCCTAACCCTAAACCTAAACCTAATCCCCAGCCCCACCCTCACCCTAACCCAAACCCTAACCCTAACCCTCCCCCTAACAATAACTCTAATTCTAAACCTCACCCTCACCCTAACCCTTACCCTAAACCTATCCCTAAACCGCACCCTAACCCTAACTCTCACCCTCAACCTCATCCTCACCATATCTCTAAACCTAACCCTAAGAATAACACTAACCCTAACCCTAACCATAACCCTTACCATAACCCTCAGCTTCAGCCTCATGCTCACCTCATGTTCACTTAACCCTAAGCATAACACTAAAAATAAACCTAACACTAAACCTAACCCTACCCCTAACTCTAATCCTCAAACCCACCCTCACCCTCATCCTAACCCTAAGCCTAATCCTAACTCTAACCCTAAACCTCACCATAACCCTAATCCTAACCCTAAACCTAACACTAACCCTAACCCTAAACCTAACCCTAAACCTAACCCTAATCCTCAGCCTCACCCTCACACTAACCCAAACCCTAACTCTAACCCTCACCCTAACTCTAAGCCTAACCCTAACCCTAAACCTCACACTCACCCTCACCCTCACCCTAATCCAAAACAAAACCCTATCCCTAACCCTAGCCCTCACCCTAACCCTAACCCTAGCCCTCACACTTACCCTAATCCTAACCCTAAACCTCAATCTAACCTTCACTCTATCCCGAACCCTAATCTGAACCCTAAACCTCACCCTCACCCTCACCCTCACGGTAACTCTAACCCTAACCCTAACAATACCTCTAACCCTAACCATAACCATAACCATAACCAAAACCCTCGCCCTCAGACTCACCCTCACAGCAAACTTAACCCTAACCATAACACTAACAATAACCCTAACACTAACACTAACCCTAACCCTAATCCTCACACCCACTATCAACCTCAGCCTAATCCTAAGCCTAACCCTAACCCTAACCCTCACCGTAACCCTAACCCTAACCCTATCTTAAAAACCTAACCCTAACCCTAACCCTAAACCTAACCCTAATCCTCACCCCCACCCTCACCCTAACCCAAACCCTAACCCTAACCCTCCCCCTAACAATAACTAATTCTAAACCTCACCCTCACCCTAACCCTTACTCTAAACCTATCCCGAAACCGCACCCTAAACCTAACCCTCACCCTCAACCTCATCCTCACCGTATCTCTAACCCTAACCCTAAGTATAACACTAACCCTAACCCTAACCATAAGCATAACCCTCACCTTCAGCGTCATGCTCACCGCAAACTTAACCCTAAGCATAACACAAACAATAAGCCTAACCCTATGCCTAACCCTAACCCTAACTCCAATCCTCAAACCCACCCTCACCCTCATCCTAACCCTAAGCCTAATCCTAATTCTAACCCTAACTCTCACCATAACCCTAACCCTAACCCCACACTAACCCTAACAATAAACGTAACCCTAAAAATAAGCCTAATCCTCAGCCTCACCCTCACACTAACCCAAAACCTAACCCTAACCCTCACCCTAATTCTAAGCCTAAACCTCACACTCACCCTCACCCTAACCCTAATCCTAAACCTAAACCTATCCCTAACCCTAGCGCTCACCCTAACCCTAAACCTAAAACTCAATCTAACCTTCACCCTAACCCGAACCCTAACCAGAACCCTACCACTCACACTCATGCTCGGCCTAAGCCTAAGCCTAAGCCTAAGCCTAACCCTAACCCTCACCCTAACCCTAACACTAGCACTAACCCTAACTCTAACCCTAAATCTCACCCTCACCCTAACCTTAACTCTAACCCAAACCCTAAAACTAAACTTCATTCTAACCGTAACCGTAGCCCTAACCATAACCATAACCCTAACACTAACCCTAACCCTAACAATAACCCTAAAACTCACACTCACCCTAACCATAACCCTCACCCTAACCCTAACCATCACCCTATCCCTTAACCTCATGCTCACCCAACCCTCACACTAAGCCTAAAACTCAAACTAACCCTAACCATAACCCTCACCATCACACTCAACTTCACCCTCACCCTAACCCTCCACCTCACCCTCACCCTCACCCTAAACCAAAACCTAACCCTAACCCTCAGCCTAACCCTAACCCTCACACAACTTTAAACTTAACCCTCACCCTCACCCTAACTCTAACCCTCACCCTAACCCTAATCCTCACACTAACCCTAAACCTAACCCTAACCCTTATCCTCACACTAACCCTCACCCTAACCCTAACCCTAACTCTAAGTCTCACCCTCACCCTAGCCTTCACCTTCACCCTAACCCTCACCCAAACCCTCACCCTCACACTCACCCTAAACCTCACCCTCACCCTAAAGCTAACACTAAACCTAAACCTCACCCTAATACTCACACTAAACCTAACACTCACTCTCACATTAACCCTAACACTAAACCTTACCCTAACCTTTACCCTAACCCTTACCCTCACCATAACCCTAACCCTAATGCTCACACTAACCCTAACACTAACCCACACACTAAAACTCACCCTAACCCTCACCCTCACCCTAATCCTAACCCTCACCCACACCCTCACCTTCAGCCGAACCCTAACTCGAACCCTAATCCTAACCCTGAACCTCACCCTCACTCTGAACCTAACCCTAACCCTAAACCTCACCCTCACCCTCACCCTAACCCTAACCGTAAACCTATCACTAACCTCACCCTAACCCTAACCCTCAACCTAAACCTCAATCTAACACATACCCTCACCCTCACCCTAACCCTCAACTTAACCCTCACCCTAAACCTCACCCTCACCCTGAACCTCACCCTAAACCTCACCATCACCCTAACCCTAACCCTAAACGTATCCTTAACCCTAGGCCTAACCCTAACCCTAAACTTAAAACTAACACTCACTCTCATCGTCACTCTAAACATAACCCTAACCATATCCCTAACCCTCACCCTAAACCTCACCCTAAATCATACCCTCACCCTAATCCTAACCCTAAAACTAACCCTAACACTAACACTAACCCTAACGCTAAACCTAACCCTAAACCTAACCCTAATCCTCAGCCTCACCCTCACACGAACCCAAACCCTAACCCTAACCCTCACCCTAACTCTAAGCCTAACCCTAACACTAAACCTCACACTCACCCTCACCCTAACCCTAATCCTAAACCTAACGCTATCCCTAATCCTAGCCCTCACCCTAACCTTAACCCTAGCCCTCACCCTTACCCTAATCCTAACCTTAAACCTCAATCTAACCTTCGGGCTACCCCGAACCTTAACCCGAACCCTAAAACTCATCCTCATGCTCAGCCTAAGCCTAAGCCTAAGCCTAAGCTTAAACCTAACCCTCACCCTAACACTAACACTAACCCTAACTCTAACCCTAAATCTCACCCTCACTCTAACCTTAACTCTAATCCTAACCCTAAAACTAAACTTCATCCTAACCCTAACCCTAACCCTAACCCTAAGCATAACCCTAACCCTAACAATAATATAACCCTAACCCTCACACTTACCCTAACCATAACCCTCACCCTAACCCTAACCATCACCCTAACACTTACCCTCACCCTAACATAAACCCTAATGCTAACACTAACGCTCACCCTAACACTAACCCTCAACCTTACTGTAACCCTCACCCTCAGCCTAACGCTCAAATTTACCCTTACCTTCAACCCCACCCTAACCCGCAACCTAACACTAACCCTCACCCTAATCCTCACCCTAATCCTAACTCTACCCCTAAACCTCACCCTCACCTTAACCCTAACTCTATTCTTAACCCTAACACTAAACTTCACCCTAACCCTAACCCTAACTCTCACCCTCACACTCACCTTAACTGTAACCCTAAACCTAACCCTAACAATAACCCTAACCCAAACCCTCATCCTAACCATAACCCTCACCCTAATCCTAACCCTCACCGTAACACTTACCCTCACCCTAACCCTAAACCTCACCCTAACCCTAAACCTTACCCTAACCCTAACCCTCACACGAACCCTCAACCTAACCCTAACCCTAACCTTAACTCTCACCCTCACCTTAATCCTCACCCAACCCTCACACTAAACCTAAACCTCAACCTAACCCAAACCCTAACCCTCACCATCGCCCTCAACTTCACCCTTACCCTCACCCTCACCCTCACCCTAACCCAAAACCTAACCCTAACCCTGACTCTAACCCTAACCCTCACACAACCTTAAACTTAACCCTCACCCTCACCATAACTCTAACTCTCACCCTAAACCTAATCCTCACACTAAACCTAAACCTAACCCTAACACTTATCCTCACACTAAACCTCATCCTAACCCTAACCCTAACTCTAAGTCTCACCCTCACCCTAACCTTCACCTTCACCCTAACCCTCACCCAAACCCTAACCCTCATACTCACCCTAACCCTCACTCTCACCCTAAAGCTAACGCTAAACCTAAACCTCACCCTAACACTCACAATAAACTTAACCCTCACTCTCACCATAACCCTAACACTAAACCTTACCCTAAACCTAAACCTAACCATTACCCTCACCATAACCCTAACCCTAATCCTCACACTAACTCTAACACTAACCCACACACTAAAACTCACCCTAATCCTCACCCTCAACCGAAGCCCAACCCTCACTCACACCCTCACCTTCAGCCTAAGACTAAACCTAACCCTAATCCTAACCCTGAACCTCACCCTCACCCTGAACCTAAACCTAACCCTAACCCTCACACTCACCCTCACCCTAACCCTAACCGTAAATCTATCACTAAACCTCACCCTAACTCTCACCCTCAACCTAACCTTCAATCTAACACATAAACTCACCCTCACCTTAACCCTCACACTAACCTTCACCCTATACCTCACCCTCACCCTAAACCTCACCCTAGACCTTACCCTCACCATAACCCTAACCCTAACCCTAAACACTGTCACCCTAACCCTAAACCTTGCCGTATCCCTAACCCTAACCCTAATCCTAACCCTAACCTTAAAACTAACCCTCACTCTCACTGTCACTCTAACCATAATCCTAACCATATCACTAACCCTCACCCTAACCCTAACCCTCACCCTAACCCTCACCCTAAAACATACCCTCACCCTAATCCTAACCCTAACCTTCAACCTAACCCTATTCCTCTCCCTAAACCTCATCCAAACCCTAAAACTCATCCTAACATTTACCCTCACCCTAAACCTAACCCTAAACGTACCCCTCACCCGATCCCTCACCCTAACCCTAACCCTCAACCTAACCCTAACCCTAACACTAACCCTCACCCTCACCATAGCCCTCATCCTAACCCTAATCCTAACCCTAAAACTCACCTAAACCTAATCCTCACCCTCACACTAACCCTCGCCCTCACCTTACCCTCACCCTCACCATAACCCTCATCCTAAACATAACCCTAAACCTAACCCCAAACCTCACCCTAACCCCAACCATAACCCTAAACCTAACCCTAACCCTCACCCTAACCCTTACCCTCACCTTCACCCTACCCCTCACACTAACCCTAACCCTCCCCCTAACCCTGACCCTAACCCTCATCCTCACACTAACCCTAAACCAAACACTAACCCTTACCCTCACACTAACCCTCACCCTAACATTAACCTTAACATTAAGTCTCACCCTCACAATAACCCTCTCCCTAACCCTTATCTTCATGCTCACCCAACCCTCACACTAACCGTAAACCTCAACCTAATCGTTACCCTAACCCTCAACTTCATCCTAACCCTAACCCTAATCCTAACTATAAACCTTATCTTCACCCTCTCCCTTACCTAAATCTAACCCACACCCTCAACCTGACCCTCACCCTAACCCTCACCCTCACGCTCACCCTAACCCTAACCCTAACCCTCACCCTAACCCTAACCCTAATGCTAACCCTAATGCTCAACCTTACACTAACCCTCACCCTAAAACTTAACCTCACCCTAAACCTAACCCTCACACTAAACCTAACCCTCACCCTCACCCTAACCCTAACAATAATCCTAAAGCTAATCCTAAACCTAACCCTCACCCTCACCCTAACGCTAACCCTAACCCTAACAAAAACCCTATTCCAAAGCCTAATCCTACCACTCATCCTCACCCTCACCCTAACCCTAACTCTAACCTAAGCCTAACCCTAACAATAACCCTAACCCTAACCCTAAACCTCACCCTAACCCTTATCCTAACCCCACCCCTCAGCCTAATCCTCATCCTAAACCTAATCCTAAACCTAACCCCACCCCTCAGCCTAATCCTCATCCTAAACCTAATCCTAAACCTCTCCCTAACCCTACAGATCACCCCAACCCAAAACCCTCACCCTCACCCTCACCCTAGCCTAACCCTAACCCTAACCCTAATTCTAACCATGAACCTAACCCTCACGCTGAACCTAACATTAAAACTAGCACTCACCCTCTCCTTCACCCTAACCCTAACCTTAATCCTATCCCTAACCCTCACCCTAACTTTAACCTCACCCTAACACAGACCCTCAACCTAATCCTAACCCTAACCCTCAAACTAACCCTCACCTTAAACCTAACCCTCTCCTTAAACCTCACTCTCAACCTAAACCTCACCCTAAACCTTACCCTCACACTAACCATAACCCTAACCCTAGACCTCACACTAACCCTAACCCTAACACTCATCCTAATGTTAACCATAACCCTAAACCTCACCCTCACTCTAACACTCAACGTCACCCTAACCCTCACCCTTTCCCTAAATATCACCCTTACACTAACCCTCACCCTAACACTAAACCTAACCCTGACCCTTAGCCTCATCCTCACCATCACCCTCACCCTAAGCGTATTCCCAAACCTAACCCTAATCCTAAACCTAACCCTCTCCCTCACCCTCACGCTAACCCTAAAGCTAAACCTAACCCTAACCCTCACCCTCAACATAACCCTAATCCTAAAACTCACCCTCAACATAACCCTAACCCTAACGCTCACCCTAATGCTAACCCTAACCCTCACCCTCACCCTAACCCTCACAATCACCCTAACCCTCACCCAAACCCTAATGCTCACAATCACCCTAACCCTCACCCTCACCTTAATCCTCACCCTTTCCCTAAATCTCACCCTAACACTAACCCTCACCCTAACCCTAACCCTGACCTGAAGCCTCACCCTAACCATCACCCTAACCCTAAGCCTAAACCTAACTCTCTCCTTCACCCTCATACTAACCCTAATGCTATCCCTAACCCTAACACTCACCCTCACCCTAACCCTAAACCTAACCCTAACCCTAAAATAATCCTAACCCACACCCTCACCCTCACCCTCACCCTAGCCCTCACCGTAACCCTAATCCTAACCCAAATCCTCATCCTATACCTCACACTAAGCCTAACCTTAACCCTAACCCTAACACTAACCCTCACACTAAACCTAATCCTAACCCTAAACCTCAACCTAACCCTCACCCTCACACTAACCCTAACACTAACCCTAAACTTCACCCTCACCCTAACCCTCCCACTAAAACTCTATCTAACCCTAAACCTCACCCTCACCTTAACCCTAACCCTAACACTAAACCACACCATAACAGTAACCCAAACCCTCACCAGTACCGTCAACCCTCACCATAACTCTAACCCTAACCCCAACAATAACACTACCCCTAACCCTAAACCTAACCCTAACGTAAAGCCCAACCCTAATTCTAAAACTCACCCTCACCCTATCCCTAATCCTAACCCTAAACCTCAAGCTAACACTAACCCTAACCCTCACCCAAACCCTAGCACTCACCCTAACCCTAATCCTAACACTAATCCTCATTCTAACCCTCACCCTAACCCTAACCCTAACCCTCACCCCCACCCTCACCCTCACTGTAACTCTAACCCTAACCCTAACAATAACACTATCCCAACCCGAAACATCACCCTAATCCTTATCCTCACACCCAACCTCACCCTCAGCCTAACGCTAAGCCTAAGCATAACCCTCACACTAACCCTCATACTCACTCTCACCCTAACCCTAATCCTAAACCTAACCCTGTCCATAAACCTCAACCTAACCCTCACCCTCCCCCTAACCCTAACACTAAACCTAACCCTAACGCTCACCCTAACCCTCACCCTCACCCTAACTCTAACGCTAAACCTCACCTTCACCCTAACACTAACCCTAACCCTAAAACTCACTCTAAACCTCACCCTAACCAAAACCCTCACCCTCACCCTCAACCTCACCGTAACTCTAACCTTAACCCTAACAATAACACTAACCTTAACCCTAACCCTAACCCTGACCCTAACCATAACCCTCACACTCAGCCTCACCCTCACCGCAAACTTAACCCAAACCATAACACTGACAATAACCCTAATTTTAACCCTAACACTAACCCTAATCCTCACCCCCACCCTCACCCTCAGCCTAAGCCTAAAACTAGGCCTAACCCTAATCCTCACTGTAACCCTAAATCTAACCCTAACCCTAACTCTAAACCTAAAACTAAACCTAACCCTAATCCTCAGCCGCACCCTCACCCTAACCGAAACCCTAACCCTAACCCTCACCCTAACCCTAACCCTAACCCTAACCCTAACGCTCACACTCACCCTCACCCTAAAGCTAATCCTAAACCTAACCCTATCCCTAACCTTAACCTCACCCTAAGCCTCACCCTAGTCCTCACCCTAACCCTAATCCTAAACCTAAACCTCATCCTAACCCTAACCCTAACCCTCACCCTAACCCTAACTCTAAACCTCACCCTCATGCTCGGCCTAAGCCTAAGCTTAAGCCTAAGCCTAACCCTAACCCTAACCCTCACCCTAACCTTAACCCTAACACTAAAGCTATCTCTAACCCTAAACCTCACCCTCACCTTCGCCCTAACCCTAACTCTAACCCTAATCTTAAACCTAAACCTCATCCTATCCCCAACTCTAAACCACACCCTTACCCTCACCTTAAACATAACCCTTACACTAACATTAACAATAACCCTAACCCTAACCCTAACACTTACCCTAACCATAAACATAACACTCACCCTAACCCTAACCCTCAACCTAACACTAACCCTAACCCTAACACTAACACTCACACTAACCCTAACCATCACCCTAATCCTAAACCTCAACCTAACACTAACCCTAACTCTCACCTTCACCCTAGCCCTCACCCTAACCCTAATACTAACCCTAACTCTCATTCTAACCCTCACCCTAACACTAACCCTAACCCTCACCCTTACCCTAACCCTAATCCTAACCCTAACCCTCAACCTAACCCTAACTCTCACCCTCACCCTAACCCTTATCCTAACCCTCACCCTAACCCTAACTTAACCCGAACACTAAATCTCACCCTAACCATAATCCTAACCCTAACCCTCACCCTTAGCCTAACCCTCACGTTTACCCTTACCTTCACCCCCACCCTAAACCTCACCCTAACCCTAACACTCAACCTAAAACTCAGCAAACCCTAACTCTAACACTAACCCTAACACTAAACCACACCCTAAACCTAACCCTCAAACTAACACTAACACTCACCGTCACCCTCACCCTCAGCCTAAACATAAGGCTAAATCTAACCCTCACACTCCCCCTCTCCCTAACCCTAATCCTAATCCTAACCCTAACCCTAACACACACCCTCACCATAACCCTCACCCTAACCCTTACTATAAGACTAATACTAAGCCAAACCCTCACCCTAACACTCACCCTAAAGCTATCTCTAACCCTAAACCTCAAACTCACACTGACCCTAACCCAAACACTAAACTTCACCCTAACCCTAACCCTAAACCTCACCTTCACAGTAGCCCTCACCCTAACCCTAATGCTAAACCTAACCTTCATCCTAACCCTCACACTAACCCTAACCCTAACCCGGACCCGAACCCTAAACCTCCCCCTCAACCTAACCCTCAGCCTAACCCTAAGCCTAAACTAAACCTAACCCTAACCCACACACTCACCCTCTCCCTAACCCTAATTTTAACCATAACCCTAACACTTAACCTCACCCTAACCCTAAACCTAAAACTAACACTAACCCTAACCCTCATCCTAACCCTCACCTGAACCCTAACTCTAACCCTAAATCTCACACTCACCCTAACCCTAACTCTAACCCTAACCCTAACCCTAAACCTCCCCTAACTCTAACCCTCATCCTCACCCTCACCGTACCCTTAACCCTAAACCTCACAATAACCCTAAAACTAACCCTAAACCTCACCTTAAAACTTACCCTCACCCTATCACTAACCCTAACTCTAACACTAACCCTCACAGTAACCCTAACTCTCATCCTAACCCTAAACCTCACCTCACCCTAAACCTAACCCTCAGCCTCACCCTAGCCCCCACCCTAAACTTAATTCTAACCCTAACACTCACCCTAACCCTAACCCTCATCTTCAACCTAATCCTCACACTAACCCTAACCCTAATCCAAATCTATCCCTCACCCTCACTCTAACACTAACCCTAACCCTAACCGTCATCCAAACACTCACCCTAACCCTAACCCTATCCATCACCCTAACCCTAAACCTCACCCTCACCTTCACCCTCAGCCTAAACTTAAGCCTAAGCCTAACCCTAACCCTAACATTCACCCTCACCCTAGCCCTCACCCTAAACCTAATTCTAACCCTAACCCTTATCATAAACCTCACCATAACCATAATCCTAACCATCACCCAAAACCTATTCCTCACACCCAAGATCACCCTCAGCCTAATCCTAAGCCTAAGCCTAACCCTAGCCATAACCCTCACCCTCAACCTCACCCTCACTGCAAACTTAAAGCAAACCATAACACTAACAATAACCCTAATTTAAACCCTAACTCTAACCCTAATCCTCACACCCACCTTCACCCTCAGCCTAACCCTAAGCATAACGCTAGGCCTAAACCTAACCCTCACCGTAACCCTAGCCCTAAACCTAACCCTAAACCTAACCCTAGTCCTCAGCCTCACCCTCACCCTTACCCTAAGCCTAAACCTACCCTAACCCTAACGTTCACACTAAACCTCACCCTAACCCTAATCTGAAACCTAAACCTATCACTAACTCTAACCCTCACACTAACCCTCACCCTAGCCTCACCCTAACCGTAAGTCTGAACCAAAACCTCATCCTAACCCTAACCCTAACCGTCACCCTAACCCTAACCCTAACTCTCACACTCATGCTAAGCCTAAGCCTAAGCTTAAGCCTAAGCCTAAGCCGAAACTTAACCCTAACCCTAACACTAATCCTAAAACTAACCCTCACCCTAACCCTAACCCTAACACTAACCCTAACTCTAACCCTAAACCTCACCCTCACCCTAACCCTAACTCTAAACCTAATCCTAAACCTAACATCATTCTAACCCCAACCCTAACCCACACCCTTACCCTCACGGTAAACATAACCCTAACCCTAACACTAAAAATAACCCTAACCCTAACCCTAACCCTCACCCTAACCATAACCATAACCATAACCATCACCCTAAACCTAACCCTCAACCTAACACTGACGCTAACCCTAACCCTAACCCTCACACTAACCCTAAACATCACCCTAACCCTAAACCTCACCCTAACACTAACCCTAACCCTCATCCTCACCCTAGCCCTCACCCTAACCCTAACTCTCATCCTCACCCTAAACCTCACACTAACCTTAACACTAATCCTCAATCTAACCCTCAACTTCACCTGAACCCTAACCCTAACCCTCACCCTAAACTTAACCCTCACCCTTACCATAACCCTCACACTCAGCAAAACCCTCATTTTTAGCCTTACCATCACCCCCACCCTAACCCGCACGCTAACCATAACCCTCACCCTAACCCCCCTCCCTAACCCTAACTCTACCCCTAAACCTCACCCTCATCCTAAGCCTAACTCTAACCCTAACCCTAACACTAAACCTCACCCTAACCCTAAACCTCACACTCACCCTCATCATAACCGTAATCCTAGCCCTAAACATAACCCTCACCCAAAACCTAACCCTCAACCTAATACTATCCCTAACCCTCACACTCACTGAAACCCTAACCCTAATCCTTATTCTAACCCTAAACCTAACCCTCACCCTCAGCTAAACCCTCAACCTAACCCTAACCCTAACACTCACCCTAACCCTAATCCTCACACTCAGCCTCAGGCTAAACCTAACCCTAACCCTAACCTAAACCTCAACCTAACCCTAACCCTAAAACTCACCCTCAACCTAGCCCTTACCCTAACCCTAATCCTAACCCTAACCCTTATCCTAAACCTCCCCCTAACCCTAACTCTAACCCTAAACCTCTCCCTCACCCTCACCCTAACCCTAACCCTAACCCTCACCCTAACCCTAACCTTAACCCTCAACTTCATGCTCGGCCTAAGCCTAAGCCTAAGCCTAATCCTAACCCTAACCCTCACCGTAACCCTAACTGTAACACTAAGGCTAACTCTAACCCTAAACCTCACTCTCACTCTAACCCTAACTCTAACCCTAACCCTAAACCTAAACCTCATCCTAACCCAAAATATAACACTCACTCTCACATCACCGTAACTGTAAATCTAACCCTAACCCTAACAATAACCCTAAACCTAACCCGAACCCTCACCCGAACCATAACCCTCACCCTAACCCAAACCCTCACTCTAACAAATACCCTCAACCTAACACTAACCCTAACCTTAACACTAACCCTCACACTAACCCTAATCCCAACCCTAAACCTCAACCTAGCTCTCACCCTCACACTAACCCTAACACTATCCCTAAACTTAACCCTCACCCTAACCCTCCCACCAAAACTCTATCTAACCCTAAACTTCACCCTCACCTTAACCCTAACACTAACCCTAACCTTAAACCCCACCATAACCCTAACCCAATCCCTCACCCGTACCGTCACCATCACCATAACTCTAACCCTAACCCTAACAATAACACTAATCCTAACCCTAAACCTAAACCTAACCCTAAACCCAACCCTAATCCTAACACTCACCCTCACCCTAACCCTAATCCTAACCCTAAACTTCACCCTAACACTAACCCTAACCCTCACCCAAACCCTAGCACTCACCCTAACCCTTATCCTAACCCTAATCCTCATCCTAACCCTCACCCAAACCCTAACCCTAATCCTCACCCGCACCCACACCCTCACCGTAACTGTAACCCTAACCCCAACAATAACACTAACCCAAACCTGAACCATCACCCTAACCCTAACCCTCACACCCAACCTCACCCCCAGCCTAACCCTAAGCCTAAGCCTCACCCTCACACTAACCCTCATACTCACCCTCACCCTAACCCTAATCCTAAACCTAACCCTATCCCTAAACATCAACCTAACCCTCCCCCTCCCCTAACCCTAACACTAAACCTAAACCTAACCCTCACCCTAACCCTCCCCCTCACCCTAACTCTAACCCTAAACTTCACCCTCATCCTAAACAAAACCCTCACTCTCACCCTCAACCTCACCGTAACTCTAACCCTAACCCTAAAAATAACACTAACCCTAACCCTAACCCTAACCCTGACCCTAACCATAACCATAACCCTCACCCTCAGCCTCACCCTCACCACAAACTTAACCCCAACCATAACACTAACAAAAAACCTAAACCTAACCGTAACCCTAAACCTAATCCACACCCCCACCCTCACCCTCACCTTCAGCCTAACCCTTAGCCTAAGCCTAACCCTAACCCTAACCCTCACCATAATCCTAACCTTAACCCTAAACCCAACCCTAACCCTAACCCTAAACCTAACCCTAATCCTCAGCCTCACCCACACCCTAACCCAAACCCTAACCCTAACCCTCACCCTAAACCTAAGCCTTAACCTAACCTTAACCCTCACCCTAACACTTACCCTCACCCTAACACTAACCCTAACTCTCACACTAACCCTCACAGTAACCCTAACTGTCACCCTAACCCTAAAACTCACCCTAACCCTAACCCTCAGCGTAACCCTAGCCCCCACCCTAACCTTAATTCTAACCCTAACCCTCACCTTAACACTAACCCTCATCCTCACCCTAAATCTCACACTGACCCTAACACTAATCCTCAATCTATCCCTCACCCTCACCCTAATCCTTACCATAACAATCACCCTAATCCTAACCCTCACCCTTAGGGGAACATTCACCCTCAGCCTAACACTCATCTTTACTCTGACCATCACGCTCACCCTAACAGTCACCCTAACCCTAACCCTCATTCTAACACTCACCCTAACCTTAACCCTATCCATCAACCTAACCCTAACCCTCACCCGCACCCTCACCCTCAGCCTAAACCTAAGCCTAAGCCTAACCCTAACCCTAACACTCAACCTCACCCTAGCCCTCACCCTAAACCTAATCCTAACCCTTACCCTCATCCTAACCCTCACCCTAAACCGAACCCTAACCATCACCCAAAACCTATTCCTCACCCCCAACCTCACCCTCAGCCTAACCCTAAGCCTAAGCCTAAACTTAACCATAACCCTCACCCTCAGCCTCACCCTCACCGCAAACTTAACCAAAACCATAACACTGACAATAACACTAATTTTAACCCGAACCCTAACCCTAATCCTAACCCCCACCCCCACCCTCAGCCTAATCCTAAGCCTAACCCTAGGCGTAACCCTAATCCTCATTGTAACCCTCAACCTAACACTAACCCTAACCCTAACCCTAACCCTAAACCTAACCATAACCCTCAGCCGCACCCTCACCCTAACCCAAGCCCTAACCCTAAGCCTAAGCCTAACCCTACCCTAACGCTCACACTCACCCTCAACCTAAACCTAATCCTAAAACTAACCCTATCCCTAACCCTAACCCTCACGCTAAGCCTCACCCTAGCCCTCACCCCAACCCTAATCCTAAACGTAAACCTCATCCTAACCCTAACCCTAACCCTCATCCTAACCCTAACTCTAACCCTCACCCTCATGCTCGGCCTAAGCCTAAGCTTAAGTCTAAGCCTAACCCTAACCCTAACCCTAACCCTAACACTAAACCTAACTCTAACCCTAAACTTCACCCTCACCCTAACCCTAATTCTAACTCTAAGCTTAAACCTAAACCTCATCCTAACCCCAAACCTAACTCACACCCTTACCCTCACCTTAAACATAACCCTAACCCTAACACTAACAATAACCCTAACCTTAATCCTAACACTCACACTAACCATAACCATAACACTCAACCTAACCCTAACCCTCAACCTAACACTAACCCTAACCCTAATACTAACCCTCACACTAACCCTAACCATCACCCTAATCCTAAACCTCATCCTAACACTAACCCTAACCCTCACCCTCAACCTAGCCCTCACCCTAACCCTAACGCTCATCCTCACCCTAAACCTCACACTCAGCCTAACGGTCAGCCTAACCCTAAACCTAACCCTAACAATAACCCTAATCCTAACCATAACCCTGACACTAACCCTAATCCTAATCCTAAACCTAACCCTAACCTTCACCATCACACTAACCCTCAACCTAATCCTCACCCTAACACTAACACTAACCCTAACCCTAACCATCACCCTCAGGCTCAACCTAACCCTAACTCTAACCCCAAAATCTCAAACTCACCCTAACCCTAACCCTAAACCTAACCCTACACCTCACCATAACCCTAACCCTAAACCTCACCCTCACTCTAGCCCTCACTCTAACCCTAATCCTAACCCTAACCTTCATCCTAACCCTCCCCATAACTGTAACCCTAAACCTCACCCTAATCCTAAGCCTAAACCTAAGCCTAACCCTAACCTTCACACTCACCCTCACTGTAACCTAAACCCTAACCCTAAACATAACAATAACCCTAACCCTAATCCTATCCCTCACCCAAACCATAACCCTCAACCTTACCGCAACCCTCAACCTAACACTTACCCTCACCCTAACCCTAACCCTAACCCTCACCCTCACCCTAGCACTCACCCTAACCCTTACACTCATCCTCATCCTAAACCTCACCCTAAACCTAACCCTCACCCTTACAGTAACTCTCACCCTCAGCCTAACCCTCATGTTTACCCTTACGGTCACCCACACCCTAAACCTCACACTAACCCTAAACTTCACACTAACCCTCACCCTATCCCTTACTCTACCTTTAAACTTCACCCTCACCCTAACATTAATTCTAACCCTAACACTAACACTAAACCTCACCCTAACCCTAAACCTAACCCTCAACCTAAACCTAACCCTAACCCTCACCCTCACATTCAGCCTAAACCTAAGGCTAACCCTAACCCTAACTCTCACACTAACCCTAACGCTAATCCTAATCCTAACCCTAACCCTAATCCTCACCCTCACCCTAACCCTCACCCTAACCCTAACCCTAACACTAACCCTAACATTAACCCTCACCCTCAGCTTCACCCTAATCCTAATTTATCCCTAAACCTGAACCTCACCCTAACCCTAATGCTAAACCTAAGTCTCACCCTAACCCAAAACCTCCCCCTAACTCTCAATTTAACCCTAAGATTAACACTAACCCTAACCCTAACACTAAATTTCACCCTAACCCTAACCCTAACCCTCACCCTCACCATAACCCTCACCCTCAACCTCACCCTCAGCCTAACATTTCGCCTAACCCTAATCCCAACCCTAAACCTAACACGAAACTAACCCTCACCCTAACTCTCACCCCAACCCTAACCCTCACCCTCACCCTCACCATAGCCCACACCCAAATCCTAAGTCTAAGATTAACCCTCACCATAACCCTCACACTAAACCTAACCCCAACACTCACCCTAACCGTAACCTTCACCCTCACCCTAACTCTAATCCTAATCCTAACCCTAACCCTAACACTCACACTCACCCTCACCTTAACCCTAATCCTAATCCTAACCCTAACACTAACCCTCACCCCCACAATAAACCTCACCTTATCCCTAACCTAACAGTAACCTAACCCTAACCCTAACCCTAACCATAATCCTCACCCTAAATTTAACTCTAACCCTAAACCTCACCCTCACCATAACCCAAACCCTAACCCTAATCCTAAACCTCACCCTAAAACTATACCTTACCCTAACACTTACGATAACCCTAATACTAACACTAACCCTAACACAATCCGTCACACTACCGCTAACCATCACCTTAAACCTAAACCTCACCCAAACCCTAACCCTAACCCTCAACTTCACCCTATCCCTCACCCTAACCCTAACCATCATCCTCACCCTAAACCTCATACAAACCCTAACACTAATCCTCAATCTAACCCTCACACTCACCCTAACTCTAACCCTCACCGTCACCCTTACCACAACCCTAACCCTCAGCCTAACCCTAACCTTTACTCTTAGTTTCACCCTCATCCTAACCCTCACCCTAATCCTAACCCTCATCCTAAACCTCACCCTTACTGTAACACTCACCCTCGCCTTAACCCTAACCATAACCCTAAAATTCACCCTAACCCTAACACTAACACTAAACCTAACACTAACTCTCACAGTAAATCTCAACTTAACACTATCTCTAACCCTAAAACTCAACCTCACCCTAAACCTAACCCTCACCCTCACCCTCAGCCTATCCCTAAGCCTAAACCTAACCCTAACCCTAACACTCATACTCACCCTCACACTAACCCTAATCCTAATCCTAACCCTAACACTAACCCTAACCCTAACCCTAACACTAACCCTGAACCTAAACCTCACCCTATCCCTTACCCTAACCATAACTCTAACCCTAAACCTCAACCTCACCCTCATCCTAACCCTAACCCTAAACATCACCCTCATCCTAACCCTCACACTAACACTAACCTTAACACTAATCCTAACCCTAATCCTCATTCTAACTCTCACCCTAACCCTAATCCTAACTGTCACCCAAACGCTAACCCTAACCCAAACCCTAACCCTAACCCTCAACCTCACCCTCACCCTCAGCTTAACGCTAAGCCTAACCTTAACCTAAGCCTAACCTTAACCTAAGCCTAATCCAAACACTCACCCAAATACTAACCTTGATCCTAATCCTAACCCTAACCCTAACCCTCACCTTAAACCCTCACCCTCATCCTAACCCTCACATTAACCCAAACCCTAACTCTAACCCTAATCCTAAACCTCACCCTAACCCTCACCCTAACCCTAAAACTAACCCTAAACCTCACACTCACCCTCACCCTAAACCTAACCCTAACCCTAAACCTCACCCTAAACCTAGCCCTCAGAGTCACGCTAATCTTCACAGTAACTCTAACCCTAACCCTATCAATAACACTAACCCTCACCCTAACCCTGACACTCACCCTCACACTAACCCTAAAACTCAACCTCACCCTAAACCTCACCCTAACCCTAACCCTAAACCTCACTCTCACCCTAGCCCTCACCCTAACCATAACCATAACCCTAACCCTCACCCTAACCATAACCCTCACCATAACCCTAAAATTCTCACTAACCCTAATCCTAACCCTCACCCTCACCCTAACCCTAACCCTAACCCTCAACCTCACCCTAAACCAAACCCTAACCCTAACACTGACTCTAACCCTAAGCCTAACCCTAACCCTCACACTTACCCACAATCTAAACTTAATCCTAAACGTAACCCTATCCCTAACCCTAACCCTCACATTAACCATCACCCTAGCGCTCACCCCAACCCTAATCCTAAACCTACATCTCATCCTAACTCTCACCCTAACGCTAACCCTAACCCTTAACCTAACCCTAACCCTAACCCTCACCCTCACTCTCGGCCTAAGCCTAAGCCTAACCCTAAGCTTAAGCCTAACCCTAACCCTCACACTAACCCTCACCCTAACTCTAACTCTAACACTAACGCTAACTCTAACCCTTAACCTCACCCTCACTCTAACCCTAACTCTAACCCTAACCCTTAATATAAACCTCACCCTAAACCGAACCCTAACCCTCACCCTCACAGTAACCGTAACCCTAACCCTAACCCTAAGAATAACACTAAACCTAAACCTAACCCTCATTGTAACCATAACCGTCACCATAACCCTAACCCTCACCCTAACACTTACCCTCACCCTAACACTAACCCTAACCCTAACAATAATCCTCACACTAACACTAACCATCAGCCTAACCCTAAACCTCACCCTAACCCTAAACCTCACCCTCACCCTAGCCCTCACCCTAACCCTCACCCTAAACCTAGACCTAATCCTAACCATCAACCTTACCCTAACCCTCACCTTCATCATAACCTTAACCTTAACACCCACCCTATGCCTAAAAATAAACCTAACCCTAAACCTCACCCTAAACCTAACCCTAAACCTCACCCTCATGCTAGCCCTCACTCTAATCCTAATCCTAAACTTAACCATCATCCTAACCCTCACCCTAACGCTAAACCTAAACCTCACCCTAAACCTAAACCTCACCCTCACCCTGAGCCTAACCCTAACCCTATTCATAACCCTAACCATAACCCTCACACTCAACCTCACCCAAAACCTAATCCTAAACCTAACCCTATCTGTAACCCTAACCCTCACCCTAACCCTAACCCTAACACTAAACCTAACACTAACCCTCACAATAAATCTCAACTTAACACTAACTCTAACCCTAAAACTCACCCTCACCCTAACCCTATCCCTCACCCTCACCCTCACCCTCAGCCTATCCCTTAGCCTAAACCTAACCCTAACCCTAACCCTCATACTCACCCTCACACTAACCCTAATCCTAATCCTAACCCTAAACCTAACCCTCACCCTAACACTAACCCTCACCCTAACCCTAACTCTAACACTAACACTAACCCTAAACCTCACCCTATCCCTCACCCTAACCCTAACTCTAATCCTAAACTCACCCTCACCCTCACCCTAACCCTAACCCTAAACATCACCCTCATCCTAACCCTCACCCTAAACCTAACCCTAACACTAATCCTAATCCTAATCCTCATCCTAACTCTCACCCTAAACCTAACCCTAACTCTCACCCTAACCCTAACTCTCACCCAAACGCTAACCCTAACCCTCACCCTCACCCTCACCCTCAGCTTAACGCTAAACCTAACCCTAACCCTAAGCCTAACCCAAACACTCACCCTAACACTAACCCTATTCCTAATCCTAAACCTAACCCTAACCCTCACCCTAACCCTCACCCTCATCCTAACCCTCACCCTAACCCTAACCCTAACACTAACCCTAACCCTAAACCTCACCAAAAGATTCAACCTAACCCTAAATCTAACCCTAAACCTCACCCTCACCTTGACCCTAAAGCTAACCCTAAACCTAAACCTCACCCTAACGCTAACCCTTACACTCACCCTCACCTTCACCGTAACTCTAACTCTAACCCTAACAATGACACGAACCCTCAACCTAACCCTAACACTCACCCTCACCGTAACCCTAAATCTAACCTAAAACCTCAACCTAAACCTTACCTTAACCCTAACCTAAACCTCACCCTAACCCTAAACCTAACCGTCACCCTCAGCCTCACCCTCACTGTAAACTTCAACCTAACCATAACACTAACAATAACACTAACCCTAACCCTAATCTAACCATCATCCTTACCCTCACCCTAACCCTAACCCTCACCCTAACCCTAACCCTCACCCTCACCCTAACCTTTATCCTCACACTAACCATAACCCTAACCCTAATCCTCAAATTAATGCTAACCCTCACCCTCACGCTAACCCTACCCTTCACCCTACCCCTAACCATAACCCTAACCCTAACCCTCACCCTATCCCTGTCCCTAACACTCAAATTTGCACTACCCCTCAATGTCACCTTCACCCTAACCCTTACCATAAAACTAACCCTCACCTACACCCTCACCCTCAGCCTCACCCTCACCCTCACCCTAACCCTCACCCTAAACATCACCCTAACCCTAACCCTCACCCTAACCCTCACCCTAATCCTAACCCTAACCCTAATCCTCACCTTAAACCTCACCCTCACCCTAATCCTCACCCTCACACTAACACTAACCCTAAGCCTTTCCTTACCGAAAACCTCAACTTCAACCTAACCCTCACTCTAAACCTCACCCTCACCCTAGCCCTCACGATAAAACTAAACCTAAACCTAATCCTCACCCTCAAAGTCACCCCCACCCTCAGGGTAACCCTAACCCTAATCATAACACTAAGCCTAAACCTCACCCTCACCCCCACTCTAACCTTAACCCTAACCCTAACCCTAATGCTAACACTAGCCCTCACCCTCACCCTAACTCTAATCATAACCCTAACCCTAAACCAACCCTAATGCTAACCCTAAACCTCAACCACACCCTAACCTTCAAACTAACCCTTACCCTCACCCTCAACCTCACCCTCACCCTAAATCTAACCCTAAAACTACTCCTCAACTTAACCCTCACCCTAACCCTAAACCTACCCCTCAGCCTAACACTCACCCTAAACCTAACCCTAAACCTAATCCTCAGGGTATCCCTAACCATAACCCTAACACTCACCCTAAACCTTTCCCTCACCTTAACCCTAATGCTAACATTAATCCTCAACCTCACACTAATCCTCGCCCTAACCCTTACACTCACATTAACCCTATCCCTCACGCTCACACTAACACTCACCCTAACCCTCACCCTCACCCTAACTCTCACCCTAACCCTAACACTAACCTTCACCCTAACCCTCACCCAAACCCTAACACTAACCTACAACCTCAACCTAAACCTCACCCTCATCCTAACTCTAACCCTAACCCTCAACCAAACCCTAACCCTCAACCTCACCCTCAACCTCACCCTCACCCTCACCCTAACCCTCACCCTCACCCTCACCCTCACCCTAACCATAACGATAACCCTAACCCTCACCCTAAACGTAACTCTCACAAACACCCTCAACCTCACCCTAAGCCTTACCCTACACCTAAGCCGAATTCCTAAACCTAACTCTCACTCTCACCCTCACTCTAAACCTAACCCTAACCCTAGTCCTCACCCTGAACCTTAAGATCACCGTCACCCTAACACTAACCCTAACCCTCACCGTAACCCTAACCCTAACCCTAACTCTCACCCTAAACCTATCCTTAACCCTAATGCTATCCCTAACCCTCACCTTCATCCTAAACCTCACTCTAACCCTTACCCTCACCATAACCCTTACAGTAACCCTAATCCTAACACTAACACTAAACCTCACCCTAACCCTCACACTAACCCTAAACATAAACCTAACCCTCACCCTAACGCTCACCCTAACCCTCAACCTAACCCTAACCCTCACCCTCACCCTAATGCTCACCCTAAACCTTACCCTCACCCTAAACCTAACCCTAAACCTAACTCTAACCCTCACCCTCACCTAACCTAACCTGGATCCTAACCCTCACCCTAACCCTCACCCTAAATCTAACGCTATCCTTAAAGCTCACCCTCACCCTAAACCTGATCCTAACCTTTACACTCACCATAAACCTAACCCTAACCCTAACCCTAATCCTCACCGTAACCCTAACCGTCACCCACACCCTAAAACTCACCCTCACCCAAACCCACACCCTCACCCAAACCCTATCCTAAACCTCACCCTAACCCGGACCCTTACCCTAAACCTAACTCTAAGCCTCACCCTCAAACTAACCCGAACCCTCACCTTATCCCTCACCCTAAACCTAACGCTAACCCTAACCCTCACTCTCACCCTAACCCTCACCCTTACCCTTATCCTCACACTGACACTAACCCTAACCCTAATCCTCACATTAACCCTAACCCTGACCCTAAACCTAACCCTACCCCTCACTCTACGCCTCACCCTAACCCTAAACCTAACCCTAACCCTCAACCTATCCTTACCCTAACCGTAAACCTGACCCTCACCTAAACCCTAACCCTTACCCTCAACCTCAACCTCGCCCTCACACTCACACTAACCCTCACACTCATCCTCACTGTAACATTAACCATAACCCTAATCCTCACCCTAAACCTAACCCTCACCTTCACCCTCACCATCACCCTCACCGTAACCCTCACCCTATCCCAAACCATAACCATAACCATAACACTAAACCTAACTCTGACCCTCACCCTCACCATCACCCTATGCCTGACCCTACACCTAAGCCTAATCCTAAACCTAACCCTCACCCTAATGCTAACCCTAAGCCTCACCCTTAGCCTAACCTTCTCCCTATCCCTAACCCTAACCCTAACCCTCACACTAACCCTAACCCTAACCCTAAACCTAACCCTAACCCTAACCCTAACCCTAACCCTCACCCTAACCCTCACCCTAAACCTAACCCTCACCCAAACCCTAACCCTAACCCTTAGCCTAACCCTCATCCTAACTCTAACCCTAACGCTCACCCTAAGCATCATGCTAAACCTAACCCTAACACTCACATTAATCCTAACCCTCACCCTCACCCTCAAACTCACCCTAAGCCTAACCCTAACACTAAACCTATTCCAAACGCTAACTCTCACCCTCACACTCACCCTAACTCTAAACCTAACCCTGTACAAAACCCTCACCCTAATCCTAACCCTCACCTTAACCCTAACTCTAATCCTAAACCTAATCCTCACCCTCACACTAAACCTTACACTCACCCTAACCCGCCGCCTAACACTCATCCTAACCATAACCCTAACAATAACCCGCACCCTAACCTTAACCCTAAACCTAACCCAAACCCTAAACCTCACCCTCACCGTCACTCTAACCCTCACCCTCACCCTCACCCTAACCCTAACCATTACTGTAAACCTCACCCTAAACCTAACTCTGACACTCACCCTCACCCTAACCCTAAACCTTACCCTAACCCTAGCCCTCAACCTAACCCTTACCATCACCGTCACCCTAACCCTAACCCTAACCCTCACCCTCACACTAACCCTAACCCTAACACTCACCCTCAACCTACACCTAAACCTAAACCTCAGCCTAACCCTAACCCTAACACTAATGCTAACACTAATCCTCACCCTAAATCTAAACTTAACCCTAATGCTATCCCTAACACACACACCCTCTCCATGAACCTCAATCTAACCCTTACCCTCACCCTAACCCCTACCCTAACCCTAACCCTAACACTAAAACTAAACCTCACCCTAACCCTCACCCTAACCCTAATCCTAAATCTAACCCTCACCCTAATGCTCACCCTAACCCTCAACGTAACCCTAACCCTCACCCTCACGCTAACCCTCACCCTAAACCTTACCCTCAGCATAAACCTAACTCTAACCCTCACCCTCACCCAACCTAACCTGAAACATAACCCTCACCCTAACCCTCACCCTAAATCTAACGCTATCCCTCACAGTCACCCTCACATTAAACCTCATCCTAACCATTACCCTCACCATAACCCTAACCATATCATAATCCTCACCATAACCCTAACCCTCACCCTCACCCTTACCCTCACCCTAACCCTACCTTAAATATCACCCTAACCCTAATCCTCAACCTAAACCTAACTCTAACCCTCAAACTCATACTAACCCTAACCCTCAACTTAACCCTCACCATAAAACTCACCCTAACCCTAACGCTAAACCTAACCCTCACTCTCACCCTAACGCTTATCCTCACACTAACCCTAACCCTAACCCTCACATTAACCCTAACCCTCACCTTACACCTCACCCTACCCCTCACCCTAACCCTAACCCTAACACTCACCCTAAACCTAAACCGAACCCGAACCCTCAACTTCACACTGACCCTCACCGTGACCCTAACCCTCACCTACACCCTCACCCTCACCCTCATCCTAACCCTCACCCTAACCATCACCCTTACCCTAAACATCACCCTAACCCTAACCTTAACCCTAATCCTCACCCTAACCCTAATCCTCAAGTTAAATTTCACCCCAAACCCTAATACTCACCCTAACCTTAACCCAAAGCCTTTCCTAACCAAATCCCTCACCCTCACCCTAACCCTCAACCTAACCCTCTCCCTCACCATCAGCCTAACCCTCACCCTAACCCTTACCCTCACGCTAACCCTCACTCTAACCCTAACCCTAACCCTAACACTAAACCTCACACAAACCGTCACCATAACCCTAAGCCTAAACCTAACCCTCAATCTCACCCTAACCCTTACCCTTACCCGAACCCTAACCCTAATCCTCAGCCTAACTCTCATCCTAACCCTAACCATAAACCTAACCCTCACCCTGTCACCCTCAACCTCAACCTCACCCTCGGCCTAACACTAACCCGAAACCTAATACAAGACCTAACCCTAACCCTCACCCTCACCCTAACTCTAAAACTAACCCTAACCAAAACCCTCACCCTAAGCCTAAACCTATCCCTTACCCTCACCCTAAAACTAACCCTAATCCTAATCCTAACGCTCACCCTCACCCTAAACCTCACCCTCACCCTAACCCTAAACCTAAACCTCAGCCTAACCCTCATCCTAACCCTAACCCTAACCCTCAACCTAACCTTAACCCAAACCCTAAACTTAACCTTCACCCAAATGCTAATCCTCACCCTCACCCTCAACCTCACCATCACCCTCACCATAACCCACACCCTCACCCTCAGCCTAACCCTAACCATAACACTCTCCCTCATCCTAAACCTAATCCTCACCCTCAACATCACTCTTACCCTAACCCTCACCCTCACCCTGACCCTAACTATAACCCTAAACCTCATCCTAATCCTAACTCTGACCCTCACCCTCACCCTAAGCCTAACCTGACACCTAAGCCTAATCCTAAACCTAACCCTCACGTTCACCCTCACACTAAACCTAAACCTCACCCTAACCCTAACCCTAACCCTAGACCTCAACCTAACCCTAACCCTCACCTACACCCTAGCCCTCACCCTCACCCTAACCCTCACCCTCACCCTACCCTAAACATCATCCTAATCCTCACCCTCACCCTAACCCTAACCCTAATCCTCACCCTAACCCTAATACTCACCTTAAACCTCAGCCTCACCCCAATCCTCAAGCTAACCCTAAACCTAAGCCTTTCCTAACCGAAACCCATACCCACAACCTAACCCTCACACTAAACCTCTCCCTCACCCTAGCCCTCACCCTAAAACTAACCCTAACCCTAACCCTCACCCTCAACCTCACCCCCAGCCTCAGCCTAACCCTAACCCTAACCCTAATCCTAACTCTAAACCTAACCTTCACCCTCACCCTTACTGTAACCCTAACCCTTACCCTCATCCTTACTGTTACCCTATCCCTAACACTCACACTAACCCTAATCCTAAACCTAAACCTAACCATAATGCTAACACTAGCCCTCACCCTCACCCCAACCCTAATCCTAACCCTAAACCTCAGCCTAAGGCTAACCCTAAATCTAATGCTAACCCTAAACCTCAAAATCACCCTAACCATCACGCTAAACTTTACCCACACCCTCAACCTCACCCTAACGCTAACCCTAACCCTAAACCTCACCCTAACCCTCACACTAACCCTAAACCTACCCTTCAGCCTAACACTCACCCTAAACCTAACCCTAACCGTAATCTTCACCCTATCCCTAAACCTAACCCTACATGTCAGCCTAAACCTCACACTCACCCTCAACTTCACCCTCACCCTCAACCTCACCCTAACCCTAATCCAACACCTAAACCTCAGCCTAACCCTAACCCTAACCTTAATGCTATCCCTAAACCTCAACCTCACCCAAACCCTAACCCTGAACCTCACCCTAACCTTCACCCTACCCCTAAACCTCAGCCTAACCCAAACCCTAACCTTAATGATAACCCTAAACCTCAACCTCACCCTAACACTCACCCTAACATTCACCCTCACCCTGACCCTAAATATTACCCTAACCCTCACCCTAAACCTAACCATCACCCTCACCCTCACCTTCACCATCACCCTCACCCTAACCCTCAGCCTCAACCTAACAATAAACATAACCCTAATCCTCAACCTAAACCTAAAACTTATGCTCAACCTCACCCTCACCCAAAGCCTAACCCTACACCTAAGCCTCATCCTAAACCAAACCCTCACCCTCACACTCACCCTAAACCTAAAGCTCAACATAACCCTAACCCTAAACGTAGCCCTCACCCTAACCCTTACCCTCACCCTCACCCTAACACTAACCCTCACCCTAACCCTAACCCTCACCCTAATCCTCACCCTAACCCTCACCCTAAACCTAACACTAACACTAAGGATAACCAAAACCCTCACACTCAACCTAATCCTAAACCTAACCCTAACCCTCACTGTAATCCTAACCCTAAGACTTATGCTATCCCTAAACCTCACCCTCACCCTAACACTCACTCTAATCCTTAGGCTCACCCTAAACCTCACCCTAACCCTAACCCCAACACTAACACTAAACCTCACCCTAACCCTCACCCTACACTTAAACCTAAGCCTTAACCTCAACCTCACCCTAACCCTCACCATAACCCTAACCCTAATCCTAACCCTAACCCTCACGCTCACCCTCACCCTAATTCTAACCCAAACCCTAACCCTCGCCCTCAATCTCACCTAACTCTAACCCTAACCCTAAACCTAATTCTAATGCTCACCCTCACCCTCACCGTAAATCTAACCCTAACCCTTACCCAGACCCTCACCCTCACACTAACCCTTATCCTCACCCTATCCCTAACCCTAACACTAAACCTCACCCTAATCCTCACCCTCAACCTAACCCTAATGCTAACCCGAACCCAAACCGTCACAATAACTTTCACCCTAACCCTTAACCTCCCCCTTACCCTAAACCTCACCCTCAAAATAACTCTCACTATAACAATTAACCTCACCCTAACCCTAACCCTAACATTAACACTAAATCTCACCCTAACCCTCACCCTAAACCTAACCCTCAAACTCACCCTAAACCTCACCCTAACGCTTGCCCTCACCCGAACCATAACCCTAAATCTAACCCTCACATTAAACATAACTCTAACCCTCAGCCTAACCCTCATCCTAACCCTAACACTAACCCTAATCCTAACACTAACCCTCACCCTCACCCTCACATTAACCGTAAATCTAAACTTAACCCTCACCCTCGCTCTCACACTAATCCTAACCCTAACCCTAATTATAACAATAACACTAACCCTAACCCTAAACCTCATCCTCACCCTCACCCTAACCATAACCCTAACCCTAACCGTCATCCTCAACGTCACCCTCAACCTCATGCTGACCCTAAACCTCACCCTCAACCTAACCCTCACACTACCCCTAACCCTCACCCTAACCCTAACCCTAACCCTCAGCCTCACCCTCAGCCTAACCCTTACACTAACTCTAATCCTAACCATAACCCTTACCCTCACCCTAAACCTAACCTTAACCATAACCCTCATCGTCACACTCACACTCACACTCAACCTAACCCTCATGCTCAACCTCACCCTCATCCTAACCCTCACCGTCACCCTAAAAATCACCCTAACCCTAACCCTCACCCTAACCCTAACCCTTACCCTAACCCTAAGCCTAAACCTAACCCTCACCTAAAACTATCCCTAAGCCACACCCTCACCCTAATGCTAACCCTAACCCTAAGTCTAAACCTAACCCTTACCCTAACCCTAACCCTAACCCTTAAACTAACCCTAACCCTAACCCTCACCCTAACCCTAATGCTAACCCTAACCCTCAACCTCACTCTAATCCTCACCCTAACCCTTATCCTCACACTAACCCTAACCCCCAGACTCACCCTCACCCTAACCGTAACCCTAAACCTAACCCTCAACCTAATCCTAACTCTTAACCTAACCATAAACCTAAATCTAATCCTCACCTTAACCCTAAAACTCACCCTCACCCTCACCCTAACCCTAACCCTAAACCTAATCCTCACGCTCACCCTAACCCTAACCCTAAACCTAATACTCACCCTAACCCTAACCCTATCCCTCACCCTAAACCTCATATTCACCCTAACCCTAACACTTACCCTAACCCTAACCCTAACCCTAAACTTAACCCTAACCCTAACCCTCACCCTCACCCTAACTTTTATCCTCATACTAAACCTAACTCTAACCGTAACCCTAACCCTCACACAAACCCTCTCCCTAACCCTAACCCTACCCCTCACCATAACACTCACCCTAACCCTAACCCTCACCCTAAACCATAACCTAAATCTCACCCTCACACTAACCCTCACCTTAACACTAACCCTCACCCTAAAGCAAACCCTAACCCACACCCTAAACCTTACCCTCACCCTCACCCTCACCCTCACCCTCAACCTAAACCTCACTCTAACCCTAACCCTAACCCTCACCCTAACTCTAAACATAACCCTAAGCCCCACCCTAACCCTCAACCTTACCCTAACGCTAACCCTCACCCTCTCCCTAATTCTTAACCTCACCCTAACCCTAACACTTATCCTTACCCTAACCCTCACCCTAATCCTAACATTCAGCCTAAACCTAACCCTGTCCCTTACCCTAAACCTCATCCTAACCCTAATCCTAACTCTAAGCCTCACCCTAAAACTAATCCTAACCCTATCCCTAACCCTCAAAAACACCCTAACCCTCATACTCACACTATCCCTAACCCTAAACATAATCCTAACCTTCACCCTCACCCGCAGCCTCACTGTAACTCTATCCCCCACCCTATTCCTAATCCTCACCATCACCCTAACCCTAACCCTCACCCTCACCCTAACCCTAACCCTAACACTCAACCCTCACCAAAAACCTCACCCTAATACTAACCCTAACCCTCATCCTCATCTTAGCGCACAACCTAAAACTAACTCTAACCCTAACCCTAACCCTAAACCTCACCTTCACCCTCACCCTCACCCTCACCCTCAACCTCAGCCTAATCCTAACCCTAACTCTAATCCTAAACCTAACCCTCACACTCACACTCACTCTAACCCTAAACCTAAACCTCACACTCACCCTAAGGCTAACCCCAACCCTCACACTCACCCACACCCTAACCATTAACCTCACCCTAACCTAACCCTAACCCTAACCCTCACCCAAACCAAAAACTACCCCTCAGCCTAACCCTAACCCTCACCATCAACCCAGCACTGATGCTAACACAAATGCTCATTCTCAACCTAAGCCTCAGCCTAACCCTAACCCTGACCCTAACCCTTCCCTTACCCTCACGTTCACTCTCACCCTAACCCTAACCTTACCCTCACCATAACCCTATCCCTCACCCTCAACCTAAACCTCATACTAACCCTTAGGCCCACACTAACCCTCACCCAACCCTAACCAGAACCCTAACACCCAACTTAAACGTCACCCTAACACTAACTCTAACCCTAACCCTCAGTCTCAACCTAACACTCACCATAACACTTATCCTCACACTAACCCTAACCCTAACTGTAACTCTCACACTAAGCCTAACCCTCATCCTAACCCTAAGCTTAACCCTCACCCTAACCCTAACTCTAACCCTAAACTTCACCCTCACCCTAATCCTCACCCTAAACCTAACCCTAACCCTTCCCTAACCGAAAACCTCACCCTCACCCTACCCTCAGCCTAACCCTTAACCTAATCCTAATCCTAACAATAACACTTATTCTAACCCTAAACTTAACCCTAACCCTAACCCTCACCATCACCCTCCCACTCACCTAACTCTCACGCTCAACCTCACCCTCACCCTAACCCTCAACATCATCCTAAACATCACCCTAACCCTAACCCTAACGCTAACCTAACCTTATCCTAACCCTAAACTTAACCCTAACCCTCACCCTAACCCTAACCCTAAGCCTTACCCTGACCCTAACCCTAACCATGACCCTAACCCTAAACCTAACACTAACCCTTACCCTAACCCTAACCCTTACCCTAACCCTAACACTAACCCTAACCCTCACCCTAAAACTTATGCTAACCCTAACCCTCACCCTCACCCTAATCCTCACCCTAAACTTTATCCTCACACTAACCCTAACCCTAACCCTCAGCATCACCCTCACCCTAAACCTCACCCTAAAACTAACCCTCACCCTAAACCTAACCCTGACCCTAACCCTAACCCTAACCTTCACCCTCACCCTAATCCTAACCCTAAACCTAACCCTCAGCATCACCTTCACCCTAAACCTAAACCTAAAACTAACCCTCACCCCAAACCTAACCCTTACCCTTACCCTAAACCTAACCCTAACCCTCACCCTCACCCTCACCCTCACCCTCACCCTAATCCTAACCTGAAACCTAACCCTCACCCTAACCCTAACCCTTACCCTATCCCTAACCCTACCCCTCAACCTAACCCTCACCCTCGCCCTAATCCTAACCCTAACCCTCACTCTAAACATAACCCTAACCCTAACCCTCACCCTAATCCTAAACCTAACCCTCACCCTAACCCTAACCCTAACCCTTACCCTAAACGTAAACCTAATCCTAAAACTAACCCTAACCCTAACCCTCACCCTCACCCTCATCCTCATCCTAAACCTAACCCTAACCCTAACTCTCAACCTAACCCTAACCCGAATCCTAACTCTAACCCTTACCGTCACCATCACCCTCACCCTAACCCTCAACCTCAAACTCACCTTCACCCTAACCCTCAAACTAACCCTAATCTTCACCCTAACCCTAACACTCTGCCTAACCCTAACCCTACCCCTCATCCTAACACTCACCCTAAACCTAACCCTCACCCTAACCCCAATCCTAAACCTCACCCTCACCCTAACCCTCACTGTCACCCTAACCCTCACCCTAAACCTAAACCTGACCCACACCCGAACCCTCAACCTCACCCGAACTCTCACACTCACCCGAACCCTCATGCTCTCCCTCACCCTCACCCTCATCCTAATCTTCACCCTCAACCTAACACTCAACCTAAACCTCATCCTCACCCTAATCCTCACCCTAACCCTAACCCTAACCCTTACCTAACCAAACCCCTCAATCTCACCCTCACACTCACCCTAACACTCACCCTCACCATAGCCCTCACCCTAAATCTAAACCTCACACTAAACCTACCCTAACCCTCAGCCTAAACCTTAGCCTCAACCTAACTCTAACACTAACCCTTACCGTAACCCTAAAATTCACCCTAACCCTCACCCTAACCCTAACCTTAAAGCTCACCCTAACCCTCACCCTCCTTCTCACCCTCACCCTAATTCTCACCCTAACCCTGATCCTCACACTAACCCTAACCCTAAACCTAACCCTAAGCCTCACCCTCACTCCCACCCTAACCCTAACCATAATTCTAACCCTAATCCTAACCCTAACCCTCATGCTCACCCTCACCCTAATTCTAACCCAAACCCTAACCCTCATCCTCACTCTCACCTAACTCTAACCCTAACCCTAATCCTAATTCTAACCCTCACCATCACCCTCATCCTAAATCTAAGCCTAACCCTAACCCTAACACAGACCCTCACCCTCAAACTAACCTTAACCCACACTCTCACCCTAACCCTAACCCTAACACTCAACTCTCACCCTAAACATCACCCTAAAACTAACGCTAACCCTAACCCTCACCCTCATCCTACCGCTCAACCTAACCCTAACTCTACCTCTAACCCTAACCCTAACCCTCACCGCAACCCTAACCCTCACACTAAACCTAACTTTAACTCTCACCCTCACTCTATTCCTAACCCTAACCCTTACCTTAACCCTCACCTTAACCCTTAATCTAACCCTAACACTCACTCTCACCCTAATCCTCAACCTAACCCTTATCCTTACACTAACCCTAACCCTAACCCTCACCTAACACTAACCATAACCCTCACACTAACCCTCACCCTAGCCCTCACCCTCACCCTAGACCTCACCCTCAACTTAACGCTAAACTTAACCCTCACCTTCACGCTCTCCCTCACCCTCAACCTCACCCTCAACTTCACCCTAACCCTAAACCTAATCCTAACCCTAACCCTGACCCTCACCCTCACTCTAAACCTAAACCTAACCTGCACCCTAAACCTAACCGTAACCCTAATGCTAACCCTAACCCTCAACCTCAACCTAACCCAAACCCTAACACTCAATCTGATCCTAACCCTAATGCTAACCTTAACCCTCACCCTCACCCTAACCCTGACCCTAACCATTACCCTAACACTCACCCTCACCCTAACCTTAAATGTAACCATCACCCTAACCCTAACCTTAACCCTACCCCTCAGCCTACCCCTCACCGTCACCCTAACCCTCACCCTCACCCTAACACTAATGCTAACCCTAACCCTCAACCTCACCCTAACCGTCGCCCTAACCCTTACCCTCACCATAACCCTATCCCTCAACCTCAACCTAACCCTCACCCTAACCCTTTCACTCACCCTAACCCTCACCGAAACCTAACCCTAACCCTAAACCTCACCCTAATCCTAAGCCTAGCCCTAACCCTCAGTCTCACAGTAACCCTCACCCTAAACCTTATCCTCACTATAACCCTAACCCTATCCCTAAACGTAACCCTCACCCTAAGTCTAAATCTCATCCTAACACTAATCCTACCGCTCACCCTAACACTCACCCTAACCCTAACCCGAACCCGAACCCAAAGACTAACCCGAACCCTAATCCTCCCCTGAACCTTAACCATCCCGGTCACCCTAAGCCTCATCCTTAGCCTAACCCTCACCTACACCCTAACAATTCTCCTTCCCTGAACCCTAACTCTCACCCTAAACCTCACACTCACCCTAAACATCACCCTAACCCTTACCCTCACCCTAACCCTCACCCTCACCCACACCCTAACCCTCACCCTCACCTGAAACCTCTCACTCACTCTAACTTAGACCTTCACCTTAAACATCAGCCTAATCCTCACTCTCACCCTAACCCACACTCTAACACTTACCATCACCCTAACCCTCACCCTAACCCTAACCCTTACCCTAACCGTAAGCCTAACCCTAACCCTCACCCTAACCCTAACCCTAACCCTAATGCTAACCCTAAACCTCAACCTCAATCTAACCCTCAACATAACCGTTACCCTCACTATCAACCTCAACCTGAACCTAACCCTAATCCTAACCCTCACCCGAACCCTAACCCTCACCGTAACGCTAAACCTAACGCTAGCCCTCAGCCTTACCCTCACCCTAAACCTAACCCTAACCCTAATCCTCACTGTATCCCTAAGAATAACCATAACACTCACCCTAACCCTCACCCTCCCAGTAACCCTAATGCCAACATTAATCTTCAACCTCACCCTAAACCTCGCCCTAACCCTTACCCTCACTCTAAATCTCATCCTCACCCTAACACTAACCCTAACCCTAATACTAACACTAGACCTCACCCTCACCCTAACCCTAAACCTAAGACTAACCCTAAGGCTAACCCTACACCTCAACCTCTCCTCTCCATAACCCTCACCTTAACCCTAACCCTCACCCTCAACCTCACCCTAACCCTAACCCTAACATTAACCCACTCCCTAACCCTCACCCTAACACTAACCCTACCCCTACCCCTCAGCCTAACCCTCACTGTAAACCTAACCCTAACCTTAATCCTCACCCTATCCCTAACCCTCACCCTAACAATCACCCTCACCATACCCCTAATGCTAACATTAACCCTCAGCCTCACCCTAAACCTCGCCCTAACCCTTACCCTCACTTTAACATTATCCATCAACATCAACCTAACCATAACCCTAACCCTTACCCTCACCCTAACCCTTACTCTAACCCTAACCCTAACACTAACACTAAACCTCACCCTAACTGGCACCCTAACCCTAAGCCAAAGCCTAACACTCAGTCTCACCCTAACCCTTACCCTTACCGAACCCTAACCCTAAACCTCAGCCTAACCCTCATCCTAACCCTAAACCTAACCCTCACCCTAACCGTCACCCTCACCCTCAACCTCACCCTCAGCTTAACCCTAAACCTAACCCTAATACAAAACCTAACCCTTACTCTCTCCCTCACCCTAACTCTAAACCTAACCCTAGCCCTATCCCGTACCCTCACCCTAAAACTAAACCTAATCCTAATCCTAAACCTCACCCTCACCCTAACCCTTATCCTCACCCTAACCCTAAACCTAACACTCAGCCTAACCCTCAACCTAACCTAAACCCAAACCCTAAACTTAACCTTCACCCAATCCCACACCCTCACCCTCACACTAACCCTAATCATAACCCTATCACTCACTCTAAACCTAACCCTCACCCTAACCCTAACCCTCACAGTCACCCTAACACTCACCCTAACCAACACCCTAACTCTAACCCTCACCCTCACCATAACCCTAAACCTAAACCTAACTCTAACCCTAACTCTCACCCCCACACTCAGGCTAACCCTAACCCTAGCAATTAATCCTAACCCTAAACCTAACCATCACCCTCACCCACACCCTTACCCTAAACTTAACCCTAACCCTTACCCTAAACCTAACCCTAACCCTAATCCTAAACCTAAACCTCAACCTCAACCTAACCCTCACCCTAACACTTACCCTCACCTTAACCCTAACACTAACCCTCACCCTCACCCTAACCCTACCCTTCACAGTAAGCCTCACCCTAACCCTAAACCTAACCCTACCCCTCAGCCTAACCCTCACCCTAAACCTAACTCTAACCATAACCCTCACGCTAAACCTCACGCTCACCATAACCCTAATGCTAACATTAACCCTCAACTTCACCCTATACCTCGCCCTAACCCTTACCCTCACCATAACCATATCTTTCATCCCCACACTAACCCTCACCCTAACACTTTCCCTCACCCAACCCTATCCCTAACCCTAACACTAACCCTCACCCTAACCCTCACCCTAAAACTCACCCTAACCCTCACCCTAACCCTAAGCTAACCCTAACCCTAACCCTAACCCTAACCCTCACCCTAACACTAATCCTAACCCTCAGCCTAATCCTGATCCAAACCCTAACCCTAACCCTATCCCTCACCCTAACATTAACCCTAACCCTAACCCTAACTCTCAACCTAACCCTCAAACTCACCCTCACCCTTATCCTCACCCTCAGAGTAAACCTAAACCTAACCCTAATCCAAAACCTAATCCTCACCCTCACTCTCATCTTAACTCTAAACCTAACCCTAACTTCACCCTCACACTAACCCTCACCCTCATCCTCACCCTCACCTTAACCTTCTCCCTAACCCTTACCCTCGCACTAACCCTAAACCTAAACCTACCCCTCACCCTTACCCTCACCCTAACCCTAATCTTCACCCTAACACTAACCCTAACCCTACCCCTCACCTTAACCTTCACCCTAAGCCTAAGCCTAACCCTAACCATCACCCTAACCCTAACCTGAATCCTAAACCTAACCCTCACCCTCAACCCAACCCTCACCCTCACCCAAACACTCATCCTCACCCTAACCCTCACACTCACTCTAAATGTCACCCAAACACTAACCCTCAACCTAACCCTAACCCACACCCTAATCCAAACCCTCACCCTCACCTGTACCCTCACCTTAACCCTTACCTCACCCTAACCCTAACCATAACCCTCACAATAATCATAACCCTCACTCTAACCCTAACCCTAACTCTCACCCTAACCTTCATCCACACCCTGATCATCACACTCAGCTTAAACCTAACCCTAAACCTAACCCTAACCCTAAACCCTAAACCTAACCCTAACCCTAAACCTCACCCTCACCCTCACCCGAACCCTAACCCTCACCCTAAACATAAACCTCACCCTAACCCTCACCCTAACCAAAACCCTCAACCTCACTCTAACCATAACCCTAACACTAATCCTAACACTAAATCTCACCCTCACCTTCAAACTCACCCTAACCCTAACCCTAAACCTCACCCTCACCCTAAACATCATCCTAACTCTAATGCTAACCCTAACCATCACCTTCACCGTAAACCTCACCCTAACTCTTAACCTCACCATAATCCTAACCTTAACCCTAATCCTCAGCCTAACCCTAACCCTCACACACACCCTAACCCTCACCATCACCTGAACCCACATCCTCACACTAACATTAACACTAAGCAAAACCCTAACCCTAATCCTAAACCTAACCCTCATCCTCACCCTCACCCTCACCCTAACCCTAACCCTTAACCTAACCTTTACCCCCACCCTCACCCTAACACTCACCTTCACCATAAATATCAACCTAACCCTAACCCTCAGCCTTAACCTAACCCTACCCTCACCCTAAACCTAACCCTCACCCTAACGCTCACCCTATCCCTAATGCTAACCCAACACCTCACCCTCACCCTAACCCTCACCCTAACTCTTCTCCTCACAATGAACCTAATCCTAAACCTCACCCTAACCCTCACACTAACCCTAATCCTCACCATATCACTAACCCTAACCCTAACCCTCACCCTAATCCTTAACCTCACTCCAACCTTAACTCTTACCCTCACGCTAAACCTCACCCTAAACCTTACCCTCACCCTAACCTGCCAACTAACCCTAACCCTAAACCTACGGCGCACTGTAAACCTCACCCTAACCATAACCCTAACCCATAACCTCAACCTAAACCTAACCCTCACTCTCACCCTAACCCTCAACCTAACCTTTATCCTCACACTAAACCTAATCCTCAACCTTACCCTAACCATCACACTAACCCTTATCATCACCCTATCCCTAACCCTAACCCTAACCCTCACCCTAACCTCACCCTAACCCTAAACCTCACCCAGACCCTAAAACTCACCCTAACCCTAACCCTCACCCTAACCTGCAAACTAAACCTAACCCTAAACCTACGGCTCACCCTAGCCCTCCCCAAAACCAAAACCCTAACTGTAACCCTCACCCTAACCCTAACCTTCACCCTCACCCTAACCCTGCCCCTAACACTTACGCTCACACTAACCCTATCCCTAACCCTCACCCTAACTCTAATTCTCAACAGAACCCTCACCCTCACCCTAACCCTCACCTAACACTAGCCCTCAACCTAACCATTACCCTCATGCTCATCGTAACCCTAATGCTAACATTAACCCTCAACCTCACCCGAAAACTTGCCCTAAATCTTACCCTCACCATAACCCTATCCGCACCCTTACCCTAACTCTAACCCTAACCCTTTCCCTCACCCTAACCCTCACTCAGCCCTAAAGCTTTCCCTAACCCTAACCCTCACCCTAAACCTAAGACTAATCCTAACCCTCACCCTCACCATAAACCTCACCCTAAACCTTACCCTCACCCTAAACCTAAACCTAACCCTCAGCTTAACCATCATCCTAATCCTAACCCTAACCCTAACCCTCACCCTAACCTTAACCCTAACCCTAACCCTAACACTCACCCTAGCCTTAACCCTCACCCTGACCCTCAGCCTCACCCTCAGCCTAAGCCTAACCCTAATCCAAAACCTAAACATTAACCTCACTCTCACCCTAAATCTAAACCTAACCGTAACCATCACCCTCACCCTAACCCTCACCATCATCCTCCCCCTCACCCTTACCCTCTGCCTAACCCTTATCCTCACAGTAACCCTAACTCTAAACCTAACCCTCACCCTAACCCTCACCCCAACACTAACCCTAATCCTCACCTTAACCCTCACTCTAACCCTAACCCTAACGATCACACTAACCCTAACCCTAATTCTAAAGCTAACCCTCCCCGTCACCCTAAACCTTACCCTAACCCTAAGCCTAAACCTAACCGTCAGCCTAAACCTCATCCTAAACCTAACCCTAACCCTCACCCTCAGCCACAACCTAACACTCACACTCACTGTAAAACTACCTTAAATCTAACCCTACCCTCTCCCTACCCCTCATCCTAACCCTAACGCTAACCCTAACCCTCAACCTAACCCTAACCCTACCCCTAATGCTAAAGCTCACCCTAACCCTAATCCTCACCCACACCCTAACCCTCACCCTCAAAGGAACTCTCACCCTCAACTGAACCGTCATCCTCACCCTAACCCTCACCCTCATTCTAAACATCACCCAAACCCTAACCCTCACCCTAACCCTAACACAAACACTTTCCATACACTCACACTCACCTTAACCCACACCCAAACCCTTATTCTCACCCTAACACTAACCCTCAACCTAACCCTAACCAAAACCCTCACACTAACCGTAACCCTCACTCTAATCCTAACCCTAACCCTGACCCTAACCTTCACCCTCAACCTGACCCTCACCTTCACCTTAACCCTAATCATAATCCTATTCCTAATCCTAAACTTCACACTCACCCTAAACCTAACTCTAACCCTAACCCTCCCCCTCACCCTCACCCTAACCGTCACCCTCACCCTCACCCTAACCCTAAGCCTCACTCTAACCCTAACCCTGACCCTGAACCTAACCTCAGCTTAATCCTCATCCTCACCCTAATCCTCACCCTAACCCTAACCTTTACTTAACCGAAACCCTCACCCTCACCCTCAGCCTAACCCTCACCCTCACACAAGCCCTCAACCTAATCCTAACTTTAACTCTAAACTTCACCCTCAACCTCCCCTTCCTCAGCCTTAACCTAACCATAACCCTAATCCTAACCCTAACCGTCAACCCCACCCTCACCCTAACACTAACCCTAAATCTAACAATAACCCTCACCCTCATCCTAACCCTAATCCTAACCCTAACAATAACTCTAACCCTAACCCTAAATCTCACCCTAACCTAATCCTAACACTTACCCTCAACCATACCCTCACCCTCATTCTAACCCTCACCCTCACGCTGACCCTCACCATCACACTAACCCTCACAAAAACCCTAACCCTCACCCTAGCCCTAACCCTAACCCTCACCCTCACTTTCCCCCTCACCCTCAGCCTAATCCTAACTCTAACCTTAATCCTAAACTAACCTCACCCTCACCCTCATCCTACCCCTCACCCTCAACCTCACCCTCAACCTCACACTAACCCTCAACCTCACCCTAAACATCAACTTAACCCTAACCCTTACACTGAACCTAACCCTAACGCTCACCCTAACCCTCACCCTCAAACTAAGCCTCACCCTAAACATTATCCTCACACTAACCCTAACCCTAACCTTCACACTAACCCTAAACCTCACTCTAACCATATCACGACACCTGACCCTAACTCTCACCCTAAACCTAACCCTTACCCTAACACTCACCCTAACCCTAAATCTAAACCTAACCCTCACCCTCACCCTGATCCTCACCATCACCCTAACGTTCACCCTAAACCTAACCCTCACCCTAAACCTAAACCTCAACCTAAACCTAATCCTCACCCTGACCCTAACCCTAACCCTGCTAGCCCTCACCCTAACCGTTACTTTAACACTAACCTGTACCCTAAACCTAACCCTCATCCTAACACTAACCCTCACACTAACCCTAACCCTAGCCCTCACCCTCACCCTCACCCTCAACCTAACCCTAAAACTCATCCTAACCCTAACCCTAAACCTAAACCTCACACTAAACCTATACCTCACACTAACCCTAATCCTCATAGTAAACATAACAGTCACTCTATCCCTAAACCTATCCCTCAGCCTAACCCTCACCCTAAACCTAACCCTAACCCTAATCCTCATCCTATCCCTAACCTTAACCCTAACCCTCACCCTAACCCTAAGGCTAACCGTAACCCTCACCCTCACACTAATCCTCAACCTAACCCATACTCTCACCCTAATCCTCACCCTCACCCTCACCCTAACCCTAACCCTCACCCTAACACTAAAACTCATCCTATACCTCACACTCAAAAACCCTAAACCAAACCCTAACCCTCACCCTAAACCTCACCTTAACCCTAACACTAACCCTAACATTCATCCTCACAATAAACCTTACCCTATACCTTACCCTCACCATAACCCTAACCCTAACCCTAACCCTAATCCTCAACCACACCCTAACCATCACCCTCACCCCAACCGTCACCCTCACCCTCATCCTCATCCTCACCCTAACCCTCTCCCTCACCCTAAACATCACACAAACCCTAACCCTGACCCTAACCCTAACCCTCACCCTAACCTTAACCCTCACTCTCACGCTAATCCTCACCATAAACCTAACCCTGACCTAAATGAAACCCTCACCCTAACCCTCACACTAACCCTCACCCTCACCCTAGCCCTCACCCTAACCCTAAGCCAAACCCTAACCCTCAACTTCACCCTAACCCTCAACATAACCCTTACCCTCACCCTAACCCTAACCCTAATCATAACCTTCACACTATCCCTTACCCTCACCCTAACCCTAACCCTAACCCTACCCTAACTATCACCCTCACACTGACCCTCACCCTCACCCTAACCCTAACCCTATTCCTAATCCTAACCCTCACAATCACCCTCAACCTAAACCTAACCCTAACCTGAACCTTCACCCTCACCCTCACCCTCACCGAACAGTCGCCCTCACCCTAAACATCACCATAACCCTAACCCTCACCCTAACCCTAACCTCAGCTTAACCCTCACCCTCAACCTAATCCTCACCCTAACCCTAATCCTAAGGTAAACGAAACCCTCACCCTCACACTAACCCTCACCCTCACCCTAGCCCTAACCCTAACCCTAACCATAACACTTACCCACACCCTAACCCTCACCCTCATCCTCACTCTAACCCTAATCCTAACCCTAATACTCACCCTACTCCTCTCCCTAACCCTAAATGTAACCCTAACCCTCAATCTCATCCTAACCCTCAAGCTCACCGGAACACTCACCCTCACCCTAAACCATATTCTCACAACAGTCATCACCCTAACGCTAACCCTCAACCTAACCCTAACCCTAACCCCCACCCTAACCCTAACCAGTACCCTAACGCTCACCCTAACCCTTACCCACAACATAATCCTAACACTCACCCTCAACCTTACCATCACCCTAACCCTTTTACCCTCACCCTAACCCTCAACCTAACCCTCACACTAACCCTAACCCTCACCCTCGCCCTAACGGTCACCCTAAACTTTACCCTCAACCTCACCCTAACCCTCACCCTAACCTTTACCCTGACCCTAACCCTAACCCTAACCCTAATCCTAACCCTCACCCTAACCCTAAACCTAACCCTCAACCTAAACCTTATCTTATCCCTAAACCTGACCCTAACATTCACCCTAACCTTAACCTTAACCATCACACTAACCCTATCCATAACCCTCACCCTCACCCTCAGGCTAACTTTAATACTAAACCTAACCCTCACCCTCACCCTAACTCTAACCCTAAACCTAACCCTAACCCTCAACTTAACCCTCAAACTCACCCAAATCCTCAACCTATCCTTACCTTAACCCTTACCTAAACTAAACCCTTACCCACACCCTCACCCTAACCCTCACCCTCACCCTAGCCCACAACATAACCCAAACCCTAAACCTAACCTTCACACTAACCTAACCATAACCCTCAGGATAAAACTTATCCTAACCCTAAACCTAAAACAAAACTTCACCCTAACCAAACCCTAACCCTAACCCTAACCCTCATCCTCATCCTCACTCTAACCCTAATCCTAACCATAATGCTCACCCTACACCTCTCCCTAACCCTAAATGTAACCCTAACCCTCATCCTCATCCTAACCCTCAAGCTCACCTGAACACTCACCCTCACCCTAAACCATACTTTCACAACAGTCATCACCCTAACCCTAACCCTCATCCTAACCCTAACCTCAGCTTAACCCTCACCTTCTACCTAATCCTCACCCTAACCCTAACCATAAGGTAAACGAAACCCTCACCCTCACACTAACCCTCAACTTCATCCTAGCCCTAAACCTAACCCTAACCATAACACTTACCCACAACCTAACCCTCACCCTCATACTCACTCTAACCCTAATCCTAACCCTAATGCTCACCCTACCCCTCTCCCTAACCCTAAATGTAACCCTAACCCTCACCCTCATCCTAACCCTCAAGCTCACCTGAACACTCACCCTCACCCTAAAACATACTCTCAGAACAATCATCACCCTAACCCTAACCCTCAACCTAACCCTAACCCTAACCCCCACCCTAACGCTAACCTTTACCCTAACCCTCACCCTAACCCTTACCCACAACATAATCCTATCACACACCCTCAACCATACCATCACCCTAACCCTTACCCTCACGCTAACTATCACCCTAATCCTCACCCAACCCTCACACTAAACCTAACCCTCACCCTCGCCCTAACGCTCACCCTAACCTTTACCCTCACCCTCACCCTAACCCTCACCCTAACCTTTACCCTGACCCTAACCCTAACACTAACCCTAAACCTAACCCTCAACCTAACTCTTATCCTAAACCTAAACCTAACCCTAACCCTCACCCTAACCCTAACCCTAACCCTCACACTAACCCTAACCTTAACCCTCAGCCTAACGCTCATCCCAACCCTAACACTAACCCTAACCCTCACCCTAACCGTAACCCTACCCATAAAACTCGCGCTAACCCTAACCCTCACCCTCACCCTCAGGCTAACTCTAATACTAAACCTAACCTTCACCCTCACCCTAACTCTAACCCTAAACCTAACCCTAACCCTCACTTTAAACCTCAACCTCACCCTAATCCTCAACCTAACCTTACCTTAACCCTTGCCTAAACTAAACCCTTACCCTCACTCTCACCCTAACACTCACCCTCACACTAGCCCACACCCTAACCCTAACCATAAACCTAATCTTCACACTAACCCTAACCATAACCCTCAGGAAAAACCTTATCCTAACCCTAAACCTAAAACAAAACTTCACCCTAACCAAACCCTAAACCTAACCCTAACCCTAAACCTAACCGCAAACTAAACCTAACACTGACCCTAACACTAACCCTCAGCCTAACCCTAACCCTAACCCTCACCCTAAACCTAATCCTAACCCAAACCCTCAACCTAACTGTAAACCTCACCTTCATCCTCACCCTCACTCACAGCCTAAACCTAGTGCTAACCCTAATCCTAACCCTCACCCTAACTCTAAACCTAAACCAAACCCTCACACTCACCCTCACCCTCACCCTAACCCTCACCCTAACCCTAACCCTCACCCTAACCTTTACCCTCACCCTCACCCTAAATTTCACCCTAACCTATACCCTGACTCTAACCCTAACCCTAACCCTAAACCTAACCCTCGCACTAACCCTAAACCTAACCCTCAACCTAACCGTTATCCTAAACCTAAAATTAACCCTAACCCTCACACTAACACTAACCCTAACCCTAACCTTCACACTAACCCAAACCCTAACCCTAAGCCTAACGCTCATCCTAAACCTAACCCTAACTCTAACACTCACCCTAACCATACCCCTAACCCTAACACTCACCCTAAACCTAACCCTCACCCTCACCATCAGGCTAACTTTAATACTAACCCTAATACTAACCCTCACCCTAACCCTAACTCTAATCCTAAACCAAACCTAAATCTCACACTTACCCTCAAACTAACCCTAAACCTATCTCTAACCCTCACCCTAAACCTAACCCTAAGCCTATCCCTCACACTAAACCTCACCCTAACCCTTACCCTCACCATAAACCTAAATCTAACCCTAATACTCACCCTAAACATAACCCTCAACTACACTCTAACCCTGAACCTGACCCGAACCCTCACTGACACCCTAACACTCTTCCTAACCCTAACCCTAATCCTAAACCTAAGCCTAACAATCAAAGTCACCCTAACCCTGCACCTAACCCTAACCCTCACCTACAACCTCACCCTAATCTTCACCCAAACCCTAACCCTAACCCTACCCTTCACCATAACACTCATACTAACCCTAACCCTAATACTAACCTTCAACCTAACCCTAAACCTAGCCCTAACCCTCACCCTCACACTAAACCTAAACCTAAGGCTAACACTCAACCTAACACTAATCTTCACCCACACCCTAAATCTCACCCACACTTGAACTCTCAACCTCTCGCTCACACTAAACATCACCCAAACCCTAACCCGCAAATTAACCTTTGCCCTAACACTAAACCTAACCCTAACCCTAACACTAACACTAACCTCAGCGTAACCCTAACCCTGACGTAAAGGAAACCCTCACCCTCACCCTCACTCTAACCCTCACCCTCACCCTAACCCTCACCATCCCCCTAACCATAACCCTAACCATCAATGTCACCCTCACCCTCATCCTCAGCCTAAACCTAACTCTAACCCTAATGCTCAACCTCACCCTAACCCAAACCCTAATCCTAACCCTCACCCCAACCCCAACCCTAACCCTCACAATAACACTAACCCTCATCCTCACCCTCACCTTAATCCTAACCCTAACGCTAATTCTAACCCTCACCCTCACCCTAACATTCACCCTAAACCTTACCCTGACTCTCACTCTAACCCTAACCCTAACCCTCACAGTAACCCTAACCCTCATCCTAACCCTCACTTTAACCCTCAACCTCATCCTAATCCTCACCCTAACCTAGCCTTAACCCTTACCTAAGCTAAACCCTCACCCTCACCCTCACCCTAACCCTCACCCTCACCCTAGTCCACACCCTAACCCTAACCCTAAACCTAACACTCACACTAACCCTAAACCTAACACTCAGCCTAAACCTTATCCTAACCGTAAACCTAAAACTAACCTTCACCCTAACTAAACCCTAACCCTAACCCTAACCCTAACCCTCACACTAACCTTAAACTTAACCCTGAGCCTAATGCTCATCCTAACCCTAACCCTAACCCTAACCCTCAACCTAAACCTAACCCTAACCCTAACCCTAACCCTAAACTCACCCTCACCCTCAGCCTAAACCTAGTGCTAACCCTAACCCTAACCCTCACCCTCAACCTAACTCTAACCCCAAACCAAGCTATCCCCCGCCCCCTCACACTCACTCTAACCTTCACTCTAAAACTAACCCTCACCCTCAACATCACCCTCACCCTCAGCCCAACCCAAGTCCTTACTCTAATCCTAACCCTCAACCTATACCTGACCCTAACCCTAACCGTAATCCTAACCATCACCCTTACCCTCACCCTCACCACAGTCCACAACCTAACCCTAACCCTAAACCTAACCCTCACCCTAACCCTAAACCTAACCCTCACACTAACCCTAACCCTAACCCTGAGCCTAACCCTCACCCTCAGCCTAACGCTCATCCTAAACCTAACCCTAACCCTAACCCTAAACCTCAACCTAACGCTCATTCTAACCCTAACCTTAACGCTAACCCTAAACCTGACCCTCAATTTAACCCTCTCCTAACCCAAATTCTAACCCTAAACCTCACCCTCACCCTAACCCTAATCCTAACACTAACCCTAAACCTCACCCTAGCTATCACCTTAACCCTCAGCCTCAGCCTAAACATCATGCTAACCTTAACCCACACCCTAACCTTAGCCCTAACCCTCACCATAAACCTCACGCTAACCCTAACCCTCACCCTAACCCTAAAACTACACCTCACCCTACCCCTCACCCTAACCCTTACCCTCACCCTAACCCAAACCCTAACCCTCACCCTCACACTAGCCCTCACCCTTACACTAATCCTAACCATAACCCTAAACCTAAACCTAAACCTCACCCTCACCCTAACCCTCACCCTCACCCTAACCCTAACCCTAAACCTCACACTCACTCTAACCCTAACCCTAACACTAATGCTAACCCTAAGCCTCACCCACACCCTAACCCTCACCCTAACCCTTACCCTCACCCTCTCCCTCACCCTTACCCTAAACCTACCCTTTCAGCCTAACCCTCACCTTAACCCTTACCTTCACTATAAACCTAACACTAACCCTAATCCTCATACTAACCCTAAACCTAACCCGAACCCTAACCCTCACTTTAACCCTCACACTAATCCTAACCCTCACCCTAACCCTCACCCTAATGCTAACACTAAACCTAAACCTCACCCTCACCCTAACCCTCACTGTCACCTTAACACTCAACATCACCATAATCCTCACCCTAACCCTAACCCTCAAACTAAACCTCACCCTAACCCTTGCCCTCACCATAACCTTAACCCTAACCCACACCCTAACCCTCACCTTCACCATCACCCTCACCCTCACCCTAACCATAATCCTAACATTCACCCCAACCCTAAATCTCACCCTAACCCTCGCCCTCACCCTAGCCCTCACCGTAGCCCTCACCCTAAGCCTAACCCTAACACTCACCCTCACCCTAAACCTCAGACTCACCCTAAACCTAAACCTAATCCTAACCCTATTCCTCACCCTCACCCTCACTCTAAACCTAACCGTAAACCTAATGCTAACCCTAAACATCTCCCTCACTTTTACCCTAATCCTAAACCTCACCCTAACCCTAATGCTATACCTAACTCTAACCCTCACCCTAACACTAATGCTAATCCTAATACTCAACCTCACACTAAACCTCACCCTAAACCTTACCCTCATGCTAACCCTCACGTAACCCTAAAACTAAACCTAACCCTCACACAAACACTCACCCTAAACCTTACACTAACCCTATCCCTCACCCTAACCCTCAACATTCCCTTATCCTCACACTAACCCTAACCCTAACCCTACACCTCACCCTAACGCTAACACTGAACTGAACCCTAACACTAACCCACACCTTTACCCTACACCTAAACCTCATCCAAACGCTCACCCTAACCCTAACACTATCCCTATCCCGCATCCTCATCCTAACCCTCACCCTAACGCTTACCCTCACCCTAACCCTAACGGTCACACTAAACCTAACCCACACACTAACCCTAGCCATAATCCTCACCCTAAACCTCATCCTAACCCTAAACCTAACCCTCAACCTAAACCTAACACTAAACATTACCCTAACCACAACCCTCACCCTCACCCTCACCCTCACCCTAAACATCACTCTAACCCTAACCCTAACCCTAACCCTCACCTTAACCTTAACCCTCACCTTCAACCTCACCCTCAGCCTAATCCTCACCCTAAACCTAACCCTAACCCTTTACTAACCGAAAGCTGCACCCTCACACTAACCCTCAACCTAACCCTCGCCCTCACCGTAACCCTCACCCTAAGCCTAAAGCTAAACCTCAACCTCACCCTCAAACATATCCTCAACCTCAGCCTCACCCTAACCCTAAACCTAATCCTAACCCTAATCCTCAACCTCACCCTCACTCTAACCCTAATGGTAAACCTAATGCTAACCCTAACCATAAACCTATCCCTAACCCACACCCTAACCCAAACCATAATCCTCACCCTAATTCTAATCCTAACACTAACCCTAACCCTCAACCTAAACCTAACCCTAAACATTACCCTAACCCTAACCCTAACCCTCACCCTCACCCTCACCCTCAGCCTAACACTAACCCTAACCCTAATCCTAACCCTAACACTCACCCTCACACTCACCCTAACTGGAACCCTAACCATAAACCTAAACCTCCCCCTAACCATAAACCGATCCCTAACCCACACTCTAACCATAAACATCAGCCTAACCTTAACCCTAACCCTCACCCTCACCCTAACCCTAACCCTCACCCTAACTCTCACCTTAACCCTAACGCTAACCCTAACCCTCACCCTCACCCTAACCCTCACCGTCACATTATCCCTCAACTTAACCGTAACCGTCACCCACACCCTAAAACTCACACTCACCCAAACCCTCACCCTAACCCTAACCCTAACCCTCACCCCAACCCTAACCCTCACCCTAACCCTAACTTTAACCCTCACACTCACCCTAACCCTAAACCTAACCCTTAGCCTAACCCTCACCCTAACCCTTAATCTAACCCTAACCCTCACTCTCACCCTAATCCTCAACCTAACCCTTATCCTTACACCAACCCTAACCCTAGCCCTCACACTAACCCTAATCCTCACCCTATCCCTAACCATAACCCTCACCCTAACCCTAACCCTAACCCTCATCCTAATCCTAAACTTAACCCTAACACTCACCCTGACCCTAACCCTCACCAACACACTAACTCTCACCCTCATCCGAACCCTCACTCTCACCCTAACCCTCACCAACACCCTAAGCTACACGCTCAACCGAATCCTCACTCTTATCCTCACCCTCACCATAAACATCACCCTAACCCAAACCTAACCCTACCCCTCACCCTCTCCCTGTCATCCTAACCCTTATCCTCACCCTAACCCTAACCCTAACCCTAACCCTCACCCTAACCCTAACCCTCACCTGAACCCTCACTCTCACCTTCACCCTCACCCTAAACATCACCCTAACCCTAAACCTCACGCTAACCCTAACCCTAACCCTCACCCTAACCCTAACCCTCACCTTAAACCTCACCCTCACCCAAATCCTCACCTAAACCTAACAATAAACCTTTCCTAACCAAAAATATCACCCTCACCCTAGCCTTCACCCTAAACCTAACCCTAAACTTAACCCTCACCCTCACTCTCACCCTCACCCTCAGCCAAACCTAACCCTACCCTAACCCTAACCCTCACCCTCACCCTCACCCGCAACCTAACCCTAACAATAACCCTAACCCTCACCCTAACACTAAACCTCAACATCACCCTCACCCTAACCCTAATCCTAACCCTAACTCTAATCCTAACCCTCACCCTCACCCTAACCCTCACCCTAACCCTTACCATCAACTTCTCCTAAACCTAATCCTAACCCTCACACTAACCCGAACCCTCACCCTAACCATACCACTAGCCCTAACCCTTACCCTCAACCTAAACATAACCCTAACAGTAACCCTAAACCTAAACTTAGTCCTCACACTAACCCTAACCCTCACCCACACATTAACCCGAACGCTCACCCGAACCCTCACCCTAACCCTAACCCTAATCCTAACCCTAACTCTAATCCTAACCCTCACCCTCACCCTAACCCTCACCCTAACCCTTACCCTCAACTTCTCCTAAACCTAATCCTAACCCTCACACTAACCCGAACCCTCACCCTAACCCTTACCCTCAACTTCTCCTAAACCTAATCCTAACCCTCACACTAACCCGAACCCTCACCCTAACCATACCACTAACCCTAACCCTTACCCTCAACGTTAACATAACCCTAACAGTAACCCTAAACCTAAACTTAGTCCTCACACTAACCCTAACCCTCACCCACACATTAACCCGAACGCTCACCCGAACCCTCACCCTAACCCTAACCCTAAACCTAACCCTAACACTCCCACTAAACCTAACCCTCACCCTAACTGTAACCCTACACATCAGCCTAAACCTCAACCTAACAATAACCCTAACGCTAATCCTTACCCTATCCCTAAATAAAACCCTAACCCTCAAACTCATCCTAGCCCTCACCCTAACTCTACCCCAAACACTAACCCTCACACTAAACCTAATCCTCACCCTATCCCTAAACCTTCCCCTCAGCCTAAGACTCACCCTAACCCTAACCGTAAACCTAAACCTAATCCTCACCCTATCCCTAACCCTAACCGTAACCCACACACTCACCCTAGCCCTCACCCTAACCTCATCCTAACCCTATTCCTAAACTTAAACCTCACCCTCATCCTAACCCTCACCCTAACCCTTACCCCTAACCTAATCCTATCCCTGACCCTAACCTTAACCCTAAAACTCACACTAACCCTAACCCTCACCCTAACCCTAACCCTACCCCACAGCCTAACCCTCATCCTAACCCTAACCCTAACCCTATCCCTCACCCTAACCCTAACCCTAACATTAACACTAACCCTCACCCAAAACCTAATCCTCACCCTCACCCTCACCATCACCCTAACTCTAAACCTAACCTTACCCCTCACCCTCACCCTCACCCTAACCCTAACCCTAACCCTCACCTTAACCCTCACCCTAATCCTAACCCTGATCCTAACCCTCACCCTAAAGCTAACACTAAACCTAAACCTCACCCTCACCCTAACCCTCACCATCAACCTAACCCTAACCCAAACACGAACCCTCACCTCAACCTAACCCTCACACTTACCCTAACCTTAAACCTAAACCTAATCCTCTCCCTAACACTCAACCTCACCCTCACCTTAAGCCTAACCCTAACCCTAATCCTAAAACTAACCCTCACCCTCACCCTAACCCTAACCCTAACCCTAATCCTAAACCGAACCCTCAACTTCACCCTAAATCTAGCTCTAAACATCACCCTCACACTCACCCTTACCCTATCCCCAAACCTAAACCTTAGCCTAACCCTAACCCTCACCCTAACCCTAACCATAACCCCCACCCTAACCCTAACAATAACCCTATCCCTCACACTAACCCTTATCCTCACACTTACCCTAAACCTAACCCTAAACCTCACACTAACCGTAATCCTCACCCCAACCCTGACCCTATCCCTCACCCTAAACTTCACCCTAATCCAAACCCTAACCCTAACCAACACCCTAAACCTAACTGTAACCCTCACCCTCATGCTAACCCTCAGCCACACCCTAATCCTCACCCTCACCCGAACCCTCACCCTCACCTTAACCCTCACCCTCACCCTAAACATCACCCTAAACCTAACCCTCACCCTAACCCTAATCATAAACCTCAACCTCACCCTCACCCTCAGCCTAACCCTAGTCCTTAACCTAATCATAATACTCACCCTCACCCTAACCCTCACACTAACCCTTACCCGATCCTTCACATAACCCTAACCCTAACCCGCACACTAACTCGAACCCTCACCCTAACCATAAAACTAACCCTAAACCTTACCCTCACCCTAATCCTAACCCTAACAGTAACCCTAACCCTAAAGCTAATCCTCACACTAACCCTAACCCTCACCCACACCTTAACCAGAACCCTCACCCGAACCCGAACCCTAACCCTAACCATAAACCTAACCCTAACACTCCCACTAAACCTAACCCTCACCCTAACTGTAACCCTACCCATCAGCCTAAACCTCAGCCTAAACCTAACCCTAACCCTAACCCTAATCCTAAACCTAATCCTCACACTCACACTCACCCTATCCCTAACCCTAACATTCACCCTCACCCTAAGACTAACCCTAACCCTCACCCTCACCCTCAGCCAAACCCTTAACCTCACCTTAACGCTAACCAAAACCCTCACCCTAACCCTAAAACTACCCCTCAAACTAACCCTAACCCTAACCCTCAACCCAACCATGATGCTAACACAAATGCTCACTCTCAAACTAACCCTTAGATTAAACTTTACCCTCAACATAACCCTATCCCTCACCCTCTCCTTAACCCTCACCCTACCCCTTCCCCTCCCCCTAAACCTCATCCTACCCCAAACCCTAACCCTAACCCTAAACTTCACCCTAACCCTCACCCTAACCCTAACCCTCACCCTCACCCTAACCCTCACCTTCACCCTAAAACTAACCCTAACCCTCACCCTCACCCTAGCTGTCATCCTAACTCTTACCCTCACCCTAACCCTAACCCTAACCCTCACCATAACCCTAAAACTACCCCTCAGCCTAACCCTAACCCTAACCCTCAACCCAACCCTGATGCTAACACAAATGCTCACTCTCAACCTAACCTTTAGATTAACCCTTACCCACACCATAACCCTATCCCTCACCCTAACCCTCACCCTAACCCTAACCCTAACCCTCACCCCAACCATCACCCTAACCCTAACCCTAACCCTAACCCTCACCCTCACCCTAACTGTCATCATAAGCCTTACCCTCACCCTAAACCTAAATCTAATCCTAAACCTAACCCTCACCCTAACCCTAACCCTCACCCGAACCCTCAGTCTCACCTTCACCGTCACCCTAAACATTAACATAACCCTCACCCTCACCCTCACCCTAACCCTAACACTGACCCTAACCCTAACCCTCACCTTAAACCTCACCCTCACCCTAATCCTCACCCTAAACTTAACCCTAAACTTTTCCTAAACAAAAACATCACCCTCACATTAGTCCTCACCCTAAACCTAACCCTAACCTTAATCCTCACCCTCATCCTCACCTGCACCCTCAGCCTCAGCCTCAGCCTCACCCTAACCCTAAACCTAATCCTAACCCTAACCCTGACCCTCACCCTCACTCTAACCGTAACCCTAACCTACACCCTAGCCCTAACCCTAACCTTAACACTCAACCTAATCCTAAACCTAACCCTAATGCTAACCCTAACCCTCACCCTCACCCTAACCCTCACCCTAACCCTCAACCTCAGCCTAAACATCTCCCTAACCCCAACCCTCACCCTAACCCTAAGACTAACCCTCACCCTGAACCTAACCTCAGCTTAATCCTCATCCTCACCCAAATTCTCACCCTAACCCTAACCTTTACCTAACCAAAACCCTCACCCTCACCCTCAGCCTAACCCTCACCCTCACCCAAGCCCTCACCTTAACCCTAAACTTAACCCTAACACGCACCCTCAACCTCCCCTTCCCCATCAGCCTTCCCTAATCCTAACCCTCAACCCCACCCTCACCCTCACCCTAACCCTAACCCTAAAAATAACCCTCACCCTCATCCTAACCTTAACCCTAAAAATAACTCTAACCCTAGCCCTAACCCTAAAACTCACCCTAACCCTAATCCTAACCCTAACCCTCAACCTCACCCTCACCATCATTCTAACCCTCACCTTCACGCTGACCCTCACCATCAAACTAACCTACACACTAACCCTAACCCTCACCCTAGCCCTAACTCTAACCCTAACCCTCACTTTCCCCCTCACCCTCAACCTAACCCTAACTCTAACCCTAATCCTAAACTAACCTCACCCTCACCCTAACCCTCCCCCTCCCCCTCACCCTCACCCTCACCCTCACACTAACACTCAACATCACCCTAAACATCACCTTAATCCTAAACCTCAAACTGAACCTAACCGTAACGCTCACTCTAACCCTCACCCTCAAACTAACCCTCACCCTAAACATTATCCTAACACTAAACCTAACCCTACCCCCAACCTTCACACTAACTCTAACCGTCAGTCTAACCATAACCCAACACCTCACCCTAACTCTCACCCTAACACTAACACTCAGCCTAACCCTAACTCTAAACCTAACCGTCACCCTCACCCTAACCCTCACCATCACCCTAACGTTCACCCTAACCCTAACCCTAACCCTCACCCTAACCCTTACTTTAACCCTAACCCTCACCCTAAACCTAACCCTCACCCTAACAATAACACTCACACTAACCCTAAACCTAGCCCTAACCCTCACCCTCACCCTCAACATAACCCTAACACTCATCTTAACCCTAACCCTAAACCTAAACCTCACAGTAAATCTAAACCTCACCCTAACCATAATCCTCAAACTAAACCTAACAATCACTCTATCCCTAACCCTACCCCTCATCCTAAACCTCACCCTAAACCTAACCCTAACCCTAATCCTCACCCTATCTCTAACCTTAACCCTAACCCTCACCCTAACCCTCACCCTCACCCTAACCCTAATGCTAACCCTAAGCCTCACCCTCACCCTAACCCTCAACCTAACCCTTACCCTCACCCTAACCCTTACCCTGACCTAACCCTAACCCTCACTCTCGCCCTAACCCTCACCCTAACATTTACCCATACCCTCACCCTAACCCTAATCCTCACCCTTACCCTAACCCTAACCCTAGCCCTAACCCTCACCCTAAACCTAACCCTCACTCTTACAGTCACCCTCAAACTCAGCCAAAACCTAATCCTTACCCTAATCCTAACCCTAACCCTCACCCTAACTCTAACCCTAACCCTCAACCTCACCCTAACCATATACCTATCCCTCACCCTAACACTAACACTCACCCTATACCACACCCTCACCCTAACCCTAAACCAAAACCTAACGCTCACCCTAAACCTCACCCTAACCCTAACACTAAACCTAACCGTCATCCTCACAATAAACCTCACCCTATACCTTACCCTCACCATTACCCTAACCCAAACCCTAAACCTAATCCTCAACCACACCCTAACCTTCACCCTCACCTTAACCCTCACCCTCACCCTAAACATCCCCCAAACCCTCACCCTCATGGTAACCCTAACCTTAACCCTCATCCTAAACCTAACCCTCACTCTCACACTAATCCTCACCATAAACCTAACCCTGACCTAAAAGGAACCCTCACCCTAACCCTCACACTAACCCTCACCCTCACCCTAGCCCTCACCCTAAACCTAACCCGAACCCTAACCCTAACCCTAACCCTAACCCTATTCCTATTCCTAACCCTCAACCTAAACCTAACTCTAACATTAACCCTCACCCTCACCCTCACCCTCACTGAACACTCACCCTCACCATAAACATCACCCTAACCATAACCCACACCCTAACCTAACCTCAGATTAACCCTCACCCTTAACCTAATCCTCACCCTAACCCTAAGACTAACGTGAACGAATCCCTCACCCTCACACTAACCCTCACCCTAGCCCTAAACCTAACCCTAAACATAACACATACCCACACCCTAACCCTCACCCTCATCCTCACTCTAACCCTAATCCTAACCCTAATCCTAACCCTCATGCTCACCCTACCCCTCTCCCTAACCTTAACTGTATCCCTAACCCTCACCCTCATCCTAACCATCACGCTCACCCGAACACTCACCCTCAACCTAAACGATACTCTCACAATAAATATCAGGTTAAACCTAACCCTCAACCTAACCCTAACTCTAACCCTCAGACTAATGCTCATCCTAACCCTAACCCTAACCCTAACCTTCACCCTAACCCAAACCCTACCCATAAAACTCACACTAAACCTTACCCTCACCCTCACCCTCAGGCTAACTCTAATACTAACCCTAACCCTCACCCTCAACCTACCTCTAAACCTAAACCTAACCCTAACCCTCACCCTCACCATTTCCCTAAACCTATCCCTAACCCTCACCCTAACCCTAACCCAAAAACTATACCTCACCCTCACCCTAACCTTCACCCTAACACTCACACTAAACCTCACCCTAACCCTTACCCTCACCATAAACCTCACTATAACCCTAATCCTCACCCTAAACCTAACCCTCACCAACAACCTAACCCTCACCCCCAGCGGAACCCTAACCCACACCCTAACACTCACCCTAACCCTAACCCTAACACTATTCCTCAACCTAAACCTAACCCTTAAACTCATCCTAACCCTACACCTACGCCTAACCCTCATGCACACCCTCACCCTAACCCTCACCCTCACCCTAACCCTCACCCTAACCATAACCCTACCCTTCACCCTAAACCTCACACTAACCCTAACCCTAATCCAAACCTTCAACCTAACCCTAAAGCTACCGCTAACCCTCAACCTCACACTAAACCTAAACCTAACACTAACACTCAATCTAACCCTAATTCTCACCCACACCCTAACCCTCACCCTCACCTTAACCCTCACCCTATCTCTAAACATCACCCAAACCCTAACACTCACCCTAACCCTAGCCCTAACCTTCACCTAACCCTAATCCAAAGCCTAATCATAAACCTCACCCTATTCCTCAATATAACCCTAACGCTTGGCTAAAAGAAACTCTCAATCTGAAACTCACACTAACCCTCACCCTCACCCTAACCATCACCCTAATCCTAACCCTAAACCTAACCCTCACCCTCACCCTAAACCTCACTCTAACCCTTACCCTCACCCTAACCCTAAGCCTAACACTAACCCTAAACCTAAACCTCAGCCTCACCCTCACCATCACCCTCACCTTTAGCCTAACCCTAACCCTAACCCTATTCCCAATCCTAACACTCTCCCTCAAACTTACCCTAACCCTCACCCTCACCCTAACTTTCACCCTCACCCTAAACATCACCCTAATAATAAACCTCACCCTAACACTAACGCTAAACCTTACCCTAACCCTAACCTCATCTTAACCCTAACCCTGACGTAAACGAAACGCTCACCCTCAACTTCACACTAACCCTCACCCTCACCCTAGCCCTCAACCTCACCCTAACCCTAACTATAACCCTCAACCTCACCCTCAACCTCACCCTCAGCCTAAACCTAACCGTAAGCCTAACCCTAACCCTCACCCTCACCCTCACCCCAACCCTAACCCTAACCCTAACCCTCACCCCAAACCTAACCCTCACCCTAAAACTAACCCTCACTCTCACCCTCACCCTAATCCTAACCATAACTCTAATCCTAACCCTCACCCTCACCATAACCCTCATCCTAAACCATACCCTCACCCTCACCCTAAGTGTAACCGTAAACCTCACAGTAACCCTAACACTCAACCTAATCCTAACCCTAAACTTAACCCTCAACCACACCCTAATCCACAACCTAACCTTTCCTTAACCCTTACCTAAACTAAACCTTCACTCTCACCCTCATCCTAACCCTCATCCTAACCCTAACCCTACCCTTCACCCTAACCCTCATACTAACCCTAACCCTAATCTTAACCGTCAACCTAATCCTAACCCTAGCCCTTACCCTCACACTCACACTAAACCTAAACCTAATGCTAACACTCAACCTAACACTAATGCTCACCCACACCCTAACTCTCACCCTCACTCTAACCCTTACCCTCACCCGAAACCTTATCCTCGCTCTAATCCTCACCGTCAGGCTAAACATCACCCAAACCCTAACCCTCACCCTAACCCTTGCTCTAACCCTCACCCTAACCCTAAACCTCAACCTAACCCTCACCCTCACGTTAATCCTCAGCATAACACTAAACCTTGGCTAAAAGAAACCCTCACCCTAACCCTCATACTAACCCTCACCCTCACCCTAGCCCTCACCCTAATCTTAACCCTAACCCTAAAACTCACACTCACACTAAACCTCACTCTAACCCTTCCCCTCACCCTAACCCTAACCCTAACAATTAGCCTCACAGTACCCATAACTCTCACCTTAACCCTAACCCTAACCCTAACCCAAACTCTCACCCTCACCCTCACCCTCACCCTCACCTTCTGCCTAACCCTAACCGTAACCCTGTTCCCAAACCTAAACCTCACCCTCACCCTTACCCTAACCCTCACCCTAACCCTCACCCTCACCCTAAACATCACCCTAAACCTAAACTTCACCCTAACCCTAACCCTAACCCTAACCCTAAACCTAACCTCAGGTTAAACCTAACCCTGAGGTAAATGAAATCCGCACCGTCAACCTCATACTAACCCTACCCTCACCCTAACCATCACCTTCACCCTAACCTTAATCCTAAACATCAACCTCACCCTCACCCTCACCCTCAGCCTAAACCTAACCCTAAACCTAACCCTAACCCTCACCCTCACCCTCAACCCAACACTAATCCTCACCCTAACACTAACCATTCATCCTTACCATCACCCTAATCCTAACCGTAACTCTAATCCTAACCCTCACCCTCATCCTAAACCTCACCCTAACACTTACCCTCACCCTCACCCCAACCCTAACCCTAACCCTCACAGTAATCCTAACCCTCACCCTAACCCTAATCCTCACCTTAACCCTCAACCTCACCCTAATCCTCACCCTAACCTAACCTTAACACTTACCTAAACTAAACCCTCACCCTAAACCTCACCCTCACCCTAGCCCACCCCCTAACCCTAACCCTAAACCTAACCCTCACAGTAACCCTAACCCTAACCCTCTGTCTGAACTTTATCCTAACCCTAAAGCTAAAACTAACCTTCAACCTAATCAAACCCTAACCCAAACCCTCACACTAACCCTAACTCTAACCCTCAGCCTAATGCTCATCCTAACCCTAACCATAACCCTAACCTTCACGCTAAACCTAACCCTAACCCTCAACCTAACCCTAAACCTCACCCTCAACCTCACACTCACCCTAAGCACAAACCTAGTGCTAACCCTAATCCTAACCCTCACCCTCAACCTAACTCTAACCCTACCCCTAAACCTCAACCTAACTTGCATCCTAACCCTAACCCTAGCACTAACCCTAACCCTGACCCTCAATTTAACCCTCCCCATAACCCTAAGTCTAACCCTAAACCTCACCCTCACCCTAACCCTAATCCTAACACTAAACCTAAACCTCACCCTAACTCTCACAATAACCCTCAGCCTCACCCTAAACATCACCCGAAGCTTAACCCACACCCTAACTCTATCCCTAACCTCACCCTCACCCTAACCACAGCTTAACCCTAACCCAGATGTAAACGAAATCCTCACCCTCACTCTCACCCTAATCCTCACCCAAACCCTAACCCTGATGTAAAAGAAACCCTCACCCTAACCCTCACACTAACCCACACCCTCACCCTAGCCCTCACCCTCACCCTCACCCTAACACTAACCATCAACCTCACCCTCACCCTCACCCTCAGCCTAAACCTAACCCTAACCTAACCCTAACCCTCAACCTTACCCGCACCCTAACCCTAACAATAACCCTAACCCTCACCCTAATACTAAACCTCAACCTCACCCTAACCCTAATCCTAACCCTAACTCTAATCCTAACCCTCATCCTCACCCTAACCCTCACCCTAACCCTTACCCTCACCTTCACCTAACCCTAACCCTAACCCTCACACTAACCCGAACCCTCTCCCTAACCGTAACACTAACCCTACCCCTCAGCCTAAGACTCACCCTAACCCTAAACCTAAACCTAAACATAACCCTCACCCTATCCCTAACCCTAATCCTAACCCTCACACTAACCCTAGCCCTCACCCTAACCTCAGCCTAACCCTATAAATAACCCTAAACCTCACCCTCATCCTAACCCTCACACTAACCCTTACCCTCACCCTAATACTAACCCTGACCCTAATCTTAACCCTAAATCTCACACTAACCCTAACCCTCACCCTAACACTAACCCTACCCCACAGCCTAACCCTCATCCTAAAACTAATCCTAACCCTATCCCTCACCCTAACCCTAACCCTAATATTAAGCCTAACCCTCACCCTAACCCTAATCCAAAACCTAACCCTCACCCACACACTCACCCTAACTCTATCCCGAACACTAACCATAACCCTCCCCCTCCCCTTCCCCCTCACCCGAACTCTCACTCTCACCCTAATACCCTCACCCTAACCCTAACCCTATCCCTAACCCTCACCCTAACCTTAAACCTCACACATACCATCAACCTCACACTCACCCTAACCCTCACCATCACCCTAAACCTAACCCTAACCATAAACCTCACGCTAACCCTAAACCTAACCCCTCCCCTCACCTGAAACTTCACCCTCACCCTCACCCTAACAATAACCCTCACCTTAATCCTAACCCTAACACTCACCCTAACCCTAACCCTCACCTCAGCCCTCAACCTCATCCTAATCCTCACCCTAAACTTACCCTAAACCTTACCTAAAGTAAACCCTCACCCTCACCCAAACCCAACGCTAAAACTAACCTCATACTAAGGCTAACCTAATCCTCAGCCTAACGTTCATCCTAAACCTAACCCTAACCCTAACCCTCACCCTAACCCTAACCATAACCCTAACCCTGACCCTATCCCTAACCCTCACCCTCACCCTCACCCTAAGCCTAATCCTAAACCTAACCCTCACCCTCACCCTAAAATTAATCCTAACCGTAACCCTCACCCTCACCCAGATCCTAACCCTCATCCTAAACCTAAGCCTCACCCTAATCCTAAACGTAGCCCTAACCATCACCTTCATCCTCATCCTCACCCTTAACCTAACCCTAACCCTCAACCTAACCCTCACTCTCACCCTAACCCTAACCATAACCCGCACACTAAACCTAACCCTCACCCTCACCGTTACCCTAACCCTACCCCTCACCCTAACCCTCACGTTCACCCTAAATCTAACCCTAACCCTCACACTAACCCTAATCCTAACCCTCACCCTCACCCGAACCTTCACCCTCACGCTCACCCTAAACATCACCCTAACATTAACCCTCACCCTAATCATAACCCTAAGGCTCACCCTAACCCTAACCCTCAACTTAACCCTCAATCTCACCCTAATCCTCACCCTAACCTAACCTTAACCCTTACCTAAACTAAAACCTCAACCTAACCCTCACCCTCCCCCTAGCCCACACCCAAACATAACGCTAAACATAACCCCCACACTAACCCTAAACCTAACCATCAGCCTAAACCTTATCCTAAACCTAAAACTAACCTTCACCCTAACCAAATCCTAACCCTAACATTAACCTTAACCCTAACCCTCACACTAACCCTAAACCGAACCCTCAGCCTAACACTCATCCTAAACCTACCACTAACCCTAACCCTAACCCTAAACCTAACCCTAACCCTCACCCTAAAACTCACCCTAACCCTTACTCTCACCATAATCTTAACCCTAACCCACACCCTAACCCTCACCTGAACCCTCACCCTCACCCTCACCCTAACCGTAACCCTAACCCTCACCCCAACCCTAACCCTAACCCTAACTCTAACCCTCACCCTCAACTGAAACCTAACCCGAACTCTAACCCTATACCTCACCCTAACCATAACTCTAACCCTAACCCTAACACTTACACTCATCCTAATCCTCACCCTAAGCCTTTTCCTCACACTAACCCTAAACCTAACCCTCACCATCACCCTAACCCTCACCCTCACCCTAACCCTCACCTACACTCTAACCCTCACCTTCACCCTCACCCTCACCCTAAACATCACCCTAAACATCACCCAAACCCTAACGCTCAGCCTAACGCTAACCCTAACCCTCACCTTAACCCTAAACCTCACCTTCAACCTCACCCTCAGCCTAATCCTCACCCTAAACCTAACCCTAACCCTTTCCTAACAGAAAACCGCACCCTCACCCTAACCCTCACCCTAACCCTCGCCCTCACCCTAGCCCTCACCCTAACCCTAAGCCTAAGCCAAACCCTAACCCTCACCTTCAAACTCATCCTCAACCGCAGCCTCACCCTAACCCTACACCTAATCCTAACCCTAACCCTCACCCTCACCCTCACACTAATCCTAACCCTAAACCTAATGCTAACCCTAAACTCACCCTCATCTTAACACTAATCCTAACCCACACCCTAACCCTAACCCTAACCCTAATGCTATACCTAAACCTAATCCTCACCCTAAGACTAATGCTGACCTTAATACTCAACCACAACCTAAATCTCACCCTAACACTTAGCCTCATCCTAACTCTAACCCTAACCCTAAACCTAAACCTAACGCTCACCCAAACATTCACCCTAACCCTTACACTAACCCTATTCCTCACCCTCACCCTAACCCTCACCATATCCCTTTTCCTCCCACTAACCCTAACCCTTACCCTACACCTCATCCTTATTCTAACCCTAAACTCAACCCTAACCCTAACCCTCACCCTAACCCTAAACCAAACCCTCATCCAAACGCTCTCCCTAACCCCAACACTAACCGTATCCCTCATCCTCACCCTAACCCTAACCCTTTACCTCACCCTAAGCCTAACACTATCCCTAAAACTAATCCTAACCCTAACACTCACCCTCACACTCACCTTAACTGGAACCCTAAGCGTAAACCTAACCCTCAACCTAACCATAAACCTATCCCTAACCCACACCCTAACCCTAAACATCACCCTAAACCTAACCCTAACCCTCACCCTCACCCTAACCATAACACTCACCCTCACCCTTACCCTCACCGTCACCTTATCCCTCACCCAAACCTAACCGTGACCCACACCCTAACACTCACACTCACCCGAACTCTCACCCTCAGCCTCACCGTAACCCTAACCCTAACCCTCACACCGACACTAACTCTCACCCTAACCCTAACTTTAAACCTCACACTCACCCTAACCCTAACCCTAACCCTTACCCTAACCCTCACCCTAACCCTTAATATAACCTTAACCCTCACTCTCACCCTAATCCTCAAACTAACCCTTAATCCTTACACTAACCCTAACCCTAACCCTCACACTAAACCAAATCCTTACCCTAACCATAACCATAACCCTCACCCTCACCCTAACCCTAACCCTCACCCTAATCCTAACCCTAAACCTAACCCTCACCCTCACCCTAACCCTCACCTTCAACCTAACACTCACCCTAACCCTAACCCTCACCAACACCCTAACTCTAACCCTCACCCTAACCTTCACTCTCACCCTAACCCTCACCAACAACCTAAGCCACACCCTCAACCGAATCCTCACTCTCACCCTCACCCTCACCCTAAACATCACCCTAACCCAAACCCTCAACTTAACCCTAACCCTAACCCGCACCCTAAACCTAACCCTCAACTTAAACCTCACCCTCACCCTAAACTTAATCCTAAACCATTCCTAACCAAAAACCTCACCTTCACCCTAACCCTAACCCTATCCCTCACCCTCACCCTAGCCTTCACCCTAAACCTAACGTTAAAATTTAACCCTCACCCTCATGCTCACCCTCACCCTCACCCTCACTCTCAGTCTCACCCTAACCCTAAACCTAATCCTATCCCTAACCCTGACCCTCATGCTCACTCTAAACCTAACCCTAACCTGCACCCTAAGCCTAACCCTAACCCTAATGCTTACCCTAACCCTCAACCTCACCCTAACCCTAACCATAACACTCACCCTAAACCTAATCCTAACCCTAATGCTAACCCTAACCCTCACCCTCACCATAACCCTGACCATAACCCTTACCCTAACCTAAACCCTCACTCTATCCCTAACCCTAACACTCACCCTAACCCTAAATCTAACCCTAACCCTAATCCTATCCCTCAGCCTTACCCTCACCCTCACCCTAATCCTCACCCTCTCACTAACATTAATGCTAACCCTAACCATCAGCCTCACCCCAACCTTCGTTCTAACCCTTACCTTCACCATAACCCTATCCCTCAACCTCAACCTAACCCTCACCGTAAAACTTACATTCACCCTAACCCTCATCCAACCCTAACCCTAACCCTAAACTTCACCCTAAACCCCACCCTAACCTTCACCATAACCCTAAGGCTAACCCTAACCCTCAGTCTCACCCTAACCATCACCCTAACCCTTATCCTCACACTAACCCTAACCGTAACCATAACCTTCACAATAGGCCTAACCCTCAAACTAACCCTAAGCTTACCACTCACCCTAACACTCACCCTAACCCTAACTTTTACCCTAACCCGAACCCTAAACCTAACCCTAAACCTCACCCTAACACTCACCCTGACCCTAAACTTAACCCTCACCTTAACCCTCATCCTCAGCCTAAACCTAACCCTAACCTTCACCCTCACCCCAACTGTCATCCTAACCCTTACTCTCACCCTAACCCTAACCCAAACCCTAACCCTAACCCTCACCCGAACCCTCACTCTCACATACACCCTCACCCTAAACTTCACCGTAACCCTAACCCTCACCCTAAACCTAACCCTAACCCTCAACCTAAAACTTTCCCTCACCTTAAACCTCACGCTCACCCTAATCCTCACCCTAAACCTAACCCTAACCAAAAATATCACTCTCAACCTAGCCCTCACCCTAAACCTAACCCTAACTTTCACCCTCACCCTAATCCTCACCCTAAACCTAACCCTAACCCTTACCTAACTGAAACCCTCACAATTAACCTCACCCTCTCCCTCACCCTCAGCCTAACCCTGACCCTAACACTAATCCTAACCCTAACTCTTACCCTCAACCTAAACCTAATCCTAACCCTAACCCTCACCGTCACCCTCCCACTCACCCTCACCCTCACCCTAACCTTCACCCTAACGCTTACTCTCACACTAAACCTAACCGTTACACTAAACCTAATCCTCACCCTAAACCTAACCATAATCCTCACCTTAACCCTTCTCCTAACCCTAACCCTAACCCTCAACCAAACCCTAACCCTAAACATTACATTAACACTAACCCTCACCCTCACCCTCAGCCTAACAATAACCCTAACCCTAATCCTAACCCTAACACTCACCCTAACTCGAACCCTAATCGTAAACCTAACCCACACCCCAATCCTAAACATCACCCTAACCCTCACCCTCACCCTAACCCTTACCCTCACCCTAACTCTTACCTTAACCCTAAGGCTAACCCTAACCCTCACCCTCACGCTAAACCTCACTCTAACCCATACCCTCACCATAACCCTAAGGGTAACCCTAAACCTAATCCTCACACTAACCCTAACCCTAACCATCACCCTACCGCTCACCTTAACCCTAACCCTCACACTCACCCTAACCCTCACCGTCACCTTAACCCTCACCCTAAACCTAACCGTCACCCACACCCTAACACTCACACTCACCCGAAACCTCACCCTCACCCTCACCCTAACCCTAAACCTATCCCTCACCCCAACCCTAACCCTCACCCTAACCCTACCTTTAAGCCTCACACTCACCCCAACCCTAACCCTATCCCTAACCCTTACCCTAACCCTAACCCTTAATCTCACCCTAACCCTCACTCTCACCCTAATCCTCAACCTAACCCTTATTCTTACACTAAGTATAACTCTAACCCTCACACTAAACCTATCCCTCACCCTAACCCTAACCATAACACTCAACCTAAACCTCACACTAACCTGAAACCTCACCAACATCCTAACCCTCACTCTCACCCTCACCCTCACCCTAACCCTCACCAATACCCTAACCCACACCCTCAGCCGAACCCCCACTCTCACCCTCACCCTCACCCTAAACATCACCCTCACCCTAACCCTAACCCTCACCCTTACCCTAACTCTCACCTTAAACCTCACCCTCACCCTATTCCTCACCCTAAAACTAACCCTAACCCTTTCCTAACCGAAAACCTCACCTTCACCCTAACTTTCACCCTAGCCCTCCCCCTAACCCTAGACCTCACCCTAAACCTAATGCTAAACTTAACCCTCACCTTCACGCTCACCCTCACCCTCAGCCTCACCGTAAACCTAATCCTAAACCTAACCCTAACCCGGACCCTCACCCTCACTCTAACCCTAACCCTAACCTGCAACCTAACCCTAACCCTAACCCTAATGCTAAACCTTACCCTCAACCTTACCCTAACCCTAACCCTAAAACTCACCCTAAACCTAACCCTAACCCTAATTCTAACCCTAACCCTCACCCTCACCCTAACCCTGATCCTAATTCTAACCCTACCCCTCAGCCTACCCCTCACCCTCACCCTAACCCTCACCCTCACCCTAACACTAATTATAACCCTAATCCTCAACCTCACCCTAACCGTTTCTCTAACCCTTACTCTCACCATAACCCTATAACTCAACCTCAAACTAACCCTCACCCTAACCCTATCGCTCACCCTAACCCTCACCCAACCCTAACCCTAACCCTAACCCTCACGCTAACCCCCACCCTAAACTTCACCCTAACCCTAAGGGTAACCCTAAACCTCAGTCTCACCCTAAACCTCACCCTAAGCCTTATCCTCACACTAACCCTAACCCTAACCCGAAACCCTCACACTAAGCCTAACCCTCATACTAACCCTAACCCTACCTCTCACCGTAACACTCACCCTAACCCTAACCCTAACCCCAACCCAAACACTAACCCTAACCCTAATCCTCAACTGAACCCTAACACTCATGGTCACCCTAAGCCTCACCCTTACCCTAACCCTCACCTACACCCTAACAATTCCTCTACCCTGAACCCTAACTCTCACCCTAAACCTGACCCTCACCCTAAACATCACCCTAACCCTTACGCTCACCCTAACCCTCACCCTCACCCACACCCTAACCCTCACCGTCACCCGAAACCTCTCACTCTCCCTAAATTTCACCTTCACCTTAAACATCACCCTAACCCTCACTCTCACCCTAACCCTCACTCTAACACTTAACATCACCCTAACCCTAACCCTAACCCTAACTCTCACACTAAACCTAACCCTCACCCTAATTCTAACACTAAATCTACCCGTCCCCCTAACCGTCACCCTAACCATAGCCATGAAAGCTAGGGTGAGTCTTAATCATATTCTCAACCTCAGCCTCACCTTAACCCTAACCCTCATCCTAGCGTTCAACCTAACCATAACTCTAACCCTAACCCTAACTCTAAACCTCACGTTCACCCTCACCCTCACCCTCACCCTCACCCTAATCCTATCCCTAACCCTAATACTAACCCTAAACCTAACACTACACCTACATCTACCCCTACCCCTAACCCTAACCCTCACACTCACCCTCACCCTTACCCTCACCCTCACCATAAACCTCACATTAACTCCAACCCTCACCCTCACCCTAAACCTCACCCTCACCCTCACCCTACACCTAAACCTAACCCACAACCTCACCCTTACCCTCACATTCACCCTAACCCTAACCCTCACCCTCACCCTAACCCTAACCCTAACACTCACAATAACCCTAACCCTAACCCTCACCCTCACCCTCACGCTAAACCTAACCCTAACCTTCTCCATAACCCTCACCCTAACCCTAATGCAAAACCAAATCCTCACCCTCACCCTAAACCTAAAGCTAACCCTAACAGTCACCCTCACCCTAACGCTCACCCTAACCCTTACCCTCACCCTAACTCTAACCCTAACCCTCACACTAACATAATCCTCACCCTAACCCTAAACCTACCCTTCACCCTAAGGCTCACCCTATCCCTAACCCTAACCCTAATACTCACCCTAACCCTAAACTTCATCCTAACCCTCGCCCTCACCCTAACCCTAACCCTAATCCTTACCTAACCGAAACCCTCATCCTCACACTCATCCTCACCCTAACGCTCACCCTCACCATCGCCCTCACCATAACCCTAACCCTAACCCTCTCCCTAAACATAACATTAACTTTAACCCTCAACATAACCCTCACCCTTGCCCTAACCCGAACTTTAACCCTCAGCCTAACCCTCACCAAAACCCATACACTCACCCTCACCCTCACCCTAACCCTCACACTAAACCTAAACCTCACCATAACCCTAACACTAACACTAAACAAAACCCTCATCCTATCCCTCAAACTAAGGCTAAACCTTACCCTAACCCTCACCCTCACCATCACCCCAAACCTAACATTAACCCTCACCCTCACCCTAATCCTTAACCTCACCCTAACCCTAACACTTACACTTACCCGAACCCTCACCCTAATCCTAACATTCACCCTAACCCTAACCCTACCCCTTACCCTAACCCTCACCCTAACCCTAACCCTAACCCTCACCCTAACACTAACCCTAACCCTATCCCTATCCCTCAAATACACCCTAACCCTCACCCTATCCCTAATGCAAACCCGAACCCTAAACCTCAACCTAACCCTAACCCTAAACCTAAACCTCACACTAACTGTAACCATCACCGCAACCATAAACTTCATCCTATCCCTGACCCTCACCCTAACCCTAATCCTAACCCTTACCTAACTGAAACGCTCTCCCTCACCCTCTCCATCTCCCTAACCCGCAACCTCACATTAGACCTCAACATAAACCTTACACTAAACTTAACAATAACCCTCAAACTAACCCTCACCCTCACACTAAACCTAACCCTAAGCCTCAACCTCACCCTCACCATCACCCTAACCCTAACCCTCACCCTCACTATCACCCTAACCCTAACCCTCACCCTCACTCTCCCCCTAACCCTAAACCTAACCCTCACCCTAATCTTAACCCTCACCATAACCCTAACCCTAACCCTCACCCGCACCCTCACACTATACCCAAACCTAAACCTCACCCTAACCCTCAACCTAACCCTAATGGAAACCCTAAACCTCACCCTCACCTTAATCCGAAAGCTAACCCTAACCCTCACCCTCACCCTAAACCTCACACCAATCCTTACCCTCACCCTAACCCTAACCCTAACTCTAACCCTCATACTAACCCTAACCCTCATCCTAACACTAACCCTACCCCTCAACCAAAGCCTCACCCTATAACTAACCCTAACCTAAACCCAAACCTAACTCTCATTGTCACCTTAACTCTCACCCTCAACCTAACATTAACATTACCATTAACCCTCACCTAAACCTAACCCTAATCATAAACCTCACACTAACACTCACCCAAACCGTAACCCTAACCTTCACACTAACACTAACCCTCACCCTAAACCTAAACCTAACACTCACCCTCACCCTCAAGCTCATCCTCAGCCAAATCCTAACCCTAACACTAATCCTAACGCTAAGCCTCATCCACACCCTCCCCCTCTCCCTAACCCTAACCCTAACCCTCAAACTCACCCTCATCCTCACCCTAACCCTCACTCTCACCCTAACCCTAACCCTAACCCTATCCCTATCGCTCATCCTAACCCTCACCCTAACCCAAATGCTAACCATAAACCTCACCCTCACCCTAACCCTCACAATAACCCTTACCCTCACCCTAACCCTAACCCTCACCCTCATTCTAACCCTCAGGCTAACACTTACCCACAACCCAACCCTCACCGTAACCCTCACCCTATCCCTAACCCTAACACTAAACTTCACCTTAAACCTCACCCTCACCCTAATCCTCACCCTAAACCTAACCCTAAACCTTTCCTAACCAAAAATATCACCCTCATCCTCGCCCTCACCCTAAACCTAACTCTAAACTTAATCCTCACTCTAACCCTCACCCTCAGCCTCACCCTAACCCTAAACCTAATCCTATCCCTAACTCTGAACCTCACTCTCAGTGTAACCCTAACCCTAACCTGCACCCTAACCCTAACCCTAACCCTAATCCTAACACTCAACCTTACCCTAACCCTAACTCTAATGCTAACCCTAACCCTCACCCTCACCCTAACCCTGACCCTAACCCTTACCCTTACCCTCACCCTCACTCTCACCATAACCCTAACTGTTACACTAACCAAAACCCCATTCCTCACCCTCAACATAATCCTCATCCTAACCCTAACCCTACCTCACACCCTAACCCTCACCCTAACCCTAACACTCAACCTAACCCTAACCCTCACGTCACCCTAATCCTCACCCTAAACCTAATCCTATCGCTTACCTATCCAAAACCCTCACCCTCAACCGCACCCTCTCCCTCACCCTCAGCCTAACCCTTACCCTAACCCTAATCCTAACCCTAACTCTTACCCTCACTCTAAACCTGAACCTAACCCTAATCCTCACTGTCACCATCCCTCTCACCCTCAACCTCACCCTAACCCTCACACTCAAATTCACACTCACCCTAACCCTCACCATCACCCTAAACATCACCCTAACCCTAAACCTCACACTAACCCTAAACCTTACCCTAACCCTAAACTTAACCCTAACCCTCAACCTAACTCTAACCCTAAGCCTAAACATCACCCTAACCCTAACCCTAACCCTAACCTGCCAAACCCTAATCCTTACCCTAACCCTAACCCTTACCCTAAACTTAACCCTAACCCTAACTCTCACACTAAACCTTATGCTAACCCTAACCCTCATCCTCACCCTAATCCTCACCCTAACCCTTATCCTCACACTAAACCTAACCATAACCCTCAGCATTAACCTAACCCTAACCCTAACCCTTACCCTCTCTCTAACCCTGCCCCTCAAACTAACACTCATCCTCACCCTAATCCTAACACTAACCCTCACCTTAAACCTAACCCTAACCCTAATCCTAAAGCTAAACCTCACCCTAACCCTAACCCTTACCCTAAACCTAACTCTAATCCTAAACCTAACCCTAACCCTAAGCCTCACCCTCACCCTCAACCTCACCCTAACCCTAACCCTAACCCTAACCCTCACCCTAACCCTAACCCGTATGCTATCCCTAAACATTACCGTCACCATCACCCTCACCCTAACTCTCAACCTCAAACTCACCTTCACCCTAACCCTCAAACTAACGCAAAAACTCACCCTAACACTAACCTTCTTCCTAACCCTAACTATACCCTCACCCTCACCCTAAACCTTACGCAGACCCTTACCCACACCCTAACCCTCACCCTATCCCTAATGCTAAATCTAACCCTAACCCTTACCCTCACCTTAAACATAACCCTAAGCCTAACCCGAATCCTCACACTAAACCTAACCCTAACACTACCGCTCAGCCTAACTCTCACCCAAATCATAACACTAATCCTCACCCTATCCCTAACCCTAACCCTAACACTCACCATCACCCTAGAACTCACCCTAATACTAACCCTAACCCTAACCATCACCCTCACACTAACACTCACACTAACCCTAACCCTAAGACTAACCAAAACTCTCACCCTAACCATCACCCTCACCCTAAACTTAACCGTTACCCTTTCCCTTACCCAAACCCTAACCCTAACCCTCACCCTCACTCTAAACCTTACCCTCACCCTAACACTAACCCTAACCCTCACCATAACCCTCACCCTAAACTTAACCCTAACCCTAACCCTAACACTCCCTATAACCCTCACCTAACACTAACCCTAAACCTAAACCTCAAACTAACCCTACACCTCACCCTCACCCTAACCTTCAACCTCACCCTAACCCACACCCTAACCCTAACCGTCACACAAATGTTAACCCTCATGAGAAACGGAACCGTCACCCTTAGCCTCACCCTCACCCTAAACATCACACTAACCCTAACCCTCACCCTAACCCTAAACCTAACACTCAACCTATACCTAAGGTCACCCTAACCCAAAACTTCACCCTAATACTCAAACTAACCCTAACCCTAACCCTAACCCTAACCCTCACACTCACACTAACCCTAACCTTCACCCTCACCCTCACCCTAAACCTAACCCTGATCCTCACCCTCACCCTCACCCTCACCCTAAACCTACCCCTAACCCTAAACCTCAACCTAAACCTAACACTCACCATAACCCTAAACCTAACCCTCACCCTCACCCTCACCCTAAACCTAACTCTAAACCTCACCTTCACCCTCACCCTCACCCTCACCCTCAGCCTAATCCTAACCCTAAACCTAACCCTAACCCTACCTCTATCCCTCACCCTAACCCTAAATCTCACCCTAACCCTCAAACTAACCCTTACCCTCACCCTCACCCTAAACCTCACATTAATCCTAACAAAAAAACTAACACTAACCCTAACCCTAACCCTCACCCTCACCCTCACCCTAACCCTAACCATCACCCTCACCCTCACGATAACCCTAACCCTAAACCTTACCCTAACCGTAAACTTAACCTAAACCTAAACCTCACTCTCAACCTCACCCTTAACCTAACCCTAACCATCACCTGCACCCTCAACCTAACCCTAACCCTAACCCTCACCCTCACCCTCACCCTCACCCTGACCCTAATCCTAACCCTAACCCTAACCCTCACCCTAAACCTAACACTCAACATAACCCTAAACCTGACCCTCACCCTCACCCTCACCCTAACCCTAACCTTAACCCTCACCATAACCCTCACCCTAACCCTAATGCAAACCCGAAACCTCACCTCACCCTAAACCAAAAGCTAACCCTAACTGTCACCCTCACCCTAAACCTCACAGTAACCCTTACCCTCATCCTAACTCTAAACCTAACCCTCACACTAACCCTAACCCTCAACCTAACCCTAAACCTTCCTGTGACCCTAACCCTCACCCTATTCCTCACCCTAACCCTATCCCTCTCCCTGACCCTAACCCTAACCCTCACCCTAAACCTTACCCTAAACCTCACCCTAACCCTAACCTTCACACTCACCATCTGCCTACCACTAACCATAACCCTAATCCTAACCCTAAAGCTCACCCTCATACTCACCCTAACTCAAACCGTAACCCTAACCCTAACCCTCACAATAACCCTAACCCTACCCTAACCCTCACCCTAACCCTAAACCTCACCCTAACCCTAATCCTAACCCTCATCCTAACCCTAACCCTAACCCTAATTCTAACCCTAACCCTCACCCTCACCCTCACCCTAACTCTAAATCTAAACCTAAACCTAACACTCACCCTCACCCTCACCCTAACCTAAAACTATCCCTAACCCTCACCCTAACCTTAAAACTCACCCTATACCTCACACTCACCCTAACGCTAACCCTAACTCTAACCCTCGCCCTAACCCTCACCCTAACCCTAACAATAACCCTAACACTCATCCACACACTAAACCTCAACCTAACACTTACCCTCAACATAACCTTAACCCTAAGCCTACACCTAATCCTAACCCTAAACCTAACCCTCACCCACACACTAAAGCTAACCCTAACCCTAACCCTAATCCTAATCCTAAACCTAACCCTCACCCTCAAACTCAACCCACCCCTAACTCTAACCCTAACCCTCACCCTAACACTAACCCTCACCCTAACCCTAACCCTCAACCTAACCCTAACCCTCACACTCACCCTAAACCTCACCCGAACCCTAACATTACCCCTCTCCCTAACCCTCACCCTCACCCTCACCCTAACCCTAAACTTTACCCTAATCCTCACCCTAACCCTAACCCTTACCCTATCCCTAAACCTGCCCCTCAACCTAACCCTCATCCTCACCCTTATCCTAACACTAACCCTCACCCTAAACCTAAACCTAACCCTAACCCTCACCGTAACCCTAAACCTAACCCTCACCCTAACGCTATCCCTTACCCTAAACCTCACCTTAATCCTAAACCTAATCTGAATCCTCACACTGAACCTAACCCTAACCCTACCACTCAGCCTAACCCTCACCCAAATCATAACACTAATACTCACCCTATACCTAACCCTAACACTAACACTAACCCTCACCATCACCCTAGACCTCACCCTAATACTAACCATAACCATAACCATCACCCTCACACTAACACTAACCCTAACCCTAACACTAACCAAAATTCTCCCCCTAACCCTCACCACCAACCTAACCCTAACCCTCACCCTTTCCCTCACCCAAACCCTATCCTAACCCTCACCCTCAATCTAACCCTCATTCTAAACCTTACCCTCACCATAACCCTAACCCTAAACCTCACCGTAACACTCACCCTAAACTTAACACTAAACCTAACCCTAACCCTAACCCTCACCCTCACCCTCACCCTCACCTAACACTAACCCTAAACCTAAAAATCACCCTAACCCTAACCCTACCCCTCACCCTCACCCTAACCTTCAACCTCAACCTAAACATAACCCTAACCCTTACCGTCACCCAAAAGCTAACCGTCAGAGAACCCGAACTCTCACCCTCAGCCTCATCCTCAGCCTAAATATCACACTAACCCTAACCCTCACCCTAATCTTCACCCTAACCCTAAACCTAACACTCAGCCTATACCTAACGGCCACCCTAACCCAAAACCTCACCGTAATCCTCAAACGAACCCTAACCCGCACACTAACCCTTACCCACACCCTCACCCTAAACCTCACATTAACCCTAACCCTCAAACTAACACTAACCCTAACCCTAACCCTCACCCTCACCCTAACCCTTACCTTCACCCTCACCCTCACCCTAAACCTAACCCTAACCCTCACCATCACCCTCAACCTTACCCCCACCCTAACCCTCACCCTCACCCATACCCTAAACCTAACCCTAACCCTAACACTCAACCTAAATCTAACACTCACCATAACCCTAAACCTATCCCTCACCCTCACCCTCACCCTAACCCTAACTCTAAACCTCAACTTCACCTTCACCCTCACCCTCACCCTCAGCCTAATCCTAACGCTAAACCTAAACCTAACCCTACCTCTAGCCCTCATCCTAAACTTAACCCTCACCCTAAAAATCACACTAACCCTTACCCTCACCCTCACCCTAAACCTCACATTAACCCTAACCCTCAAACTGATACTAACCCTAACCCTAAACCTCACTCTCACCCTCACCCTAATCCTAACTCTCACCCTCACCCTCACCCTAAATCTAACCCTAACCTTAACCCTAAAACTAAACCTAAACCTCACCCTCACCCTCACCCTCACCCTAATCCTAACCCTCACCCTCACCCTAACCCTAACCCTAACCCTCACCATAACCCTCACCCTAACCCTAATGCAAAGCCGAAACCTCACCTCACCCTAAACTTAAAGCTAAACCTAACTGTCAACCTCACCCTAAACCTCACAGTAACACTTACCCTCACCCTAACACTAACCCTAACCCTCACACTAACCCTAATCCTCAACCTAACCTTAAACCTACCCGTGACCCTAACCCTCACCCTAACCCTATCCCTCTCCCTAACCCTAACCCTACCACTCACCCTAACCCTAACCTTAAACTTGACCCTAACCCTAACCCTCACCCTCACCCTCACCCTCTGCCTAACACTAACCCTAACCCTAATCCTAACCATAAAGCTCACCCTCATACTCACCCAACTCAAAACGTAACCCTAACCCTAACCCTCACCATAACCCTAACCCTATCCCTAACCCTCACCCTAACCCTAAACCTCATCCTAACCCTAATCCTAACCCTCAACTTCACCCTAACCCTAACCCTATCCCTCACTGTAACCCTAACGCTAACCCTAACTCTCACCCTCACCCTAAACCTCACCCTGACCCTTACCCTCTCCATAACATTAACCCTAACCCTAAACCTAATACACTAATTCTAAACCCTAACACTAACCGTCACCCACACCCTAACCCTCACCCGAAACCCAAAACTCACCCTCACCCTCACCCTAACCGTAACCCTAACACTCACACCAAACCTAACCCTCACCCGAACCCTAACTCTAACCCTCACCCTCAACTTAAACCTAACCCGAACCCTAATCCTAAAACTCACCCTAACCCTAAAGCTAAACCTAACCCTAAATCTTACTCTCACCCTAATCCTCACCCTAACCCTTTTCCTCACACTAACCCTAACCCTAACCCGTACACTAACTCAAACCCTCACCCTAAACCTAACCCTAACCCTCACCCTGAACCTAACCTAACCCTTTTCCACACCCTCACCCTAACACTCACCGTCACCCTAACCCTCACCCTAAACCTAACCCTCAACTATTCCCTAACCCCCACCCTCACCCTCACACTTACCCTCACCCTAAACATCAACCTAACCCTAACCCTCAGCCTAACCCTAACCCTCACCCTCACCTTAACCCTAACGCTAACCCTAACCCTCACCCTCACCCTAAACCTCACACTAACCCATACCCTCACTATAACCCAAAGGATAACACTAACCCTAACACTCACCCTCACCCTAAACCTCACCCTAACCCATACCCTCACCATAACCCTAAGGGTAACCCTAACCCTAATCCTCACCCTCACCCTAACCCTCAATGTCACCTTAACCCTCACCCTAACCCTAACCGTCACCCACACCCTAACACTCACACTCATCTGAAACCTCACCCTAAGCCTCACCCTAACCCAAACCCTAACCCTCACCCCAACCCTAACCCTCACCCTAACCCTAACTTTAACCCTCATCCTCACCCTTACCCTAACCCTAATCCTTACCCTAACCCTCACCCTAAACCTTAATCTAACCCTAACCCTAACCCTAATACTCACTCTAATCCTAACCTTCATCCTAACCCTCACCCTCACCCTAATCCTCACCCTAACCCTAACCCTAACCCTAAACCTCACCCTAAACATAACATTAACCCTGACCCTCACCATAAGCCTCACCCTAGCCCTAACCGGAACGTTAAAACTCACCCTAACCCTCACCCAATCCCTTACTCTCACCCTCACCCTCACCCTAACCCTCACAACTAATATTAAACCTCACCCTAACCCTAACACTAACACTAAACAAAACCCTCATCCTATCCCTCACCCTAACCCTCACCCTCAACATCACCCTAAACCTAACACTAACCCTCACCCTCAACCTAATCCTTGACCTCACCCTAACCCTAACCCTTAACCTTACCCTAACCCTCTCCCTAATCCTAACATTCACCCTAACCCTAACCCTACCCATTACCCTAACCCTCATCCTAAACCTAATCCTAACCCTAACCCTCACCCTAACACTAACCCTAACCCTATCCCTAACCCTCAAAAACACCCTAACCCTCACCCTAACCCTAATGCAAACCCGAACCCTCAACCTCACTCTAACCCTAACCCTAACCCTAAATCTCACACTAACCCTAACCATCAGCCTAACCCTTAAATTCATCCTATCCCTAACCCTCACCCTAATCCTCACCCTGACCCGAATCCTAACCCTTACCTAACTGACACGCTCTCCCTCACCCTCTCCCTCTCCCTAACCCGCAACCTCATATTAGACCTCACCATAAACCTTACACTAAACCTAACAAAAACCCTCACACTAACCCTCACCCTCACACTAAACCTCACCCTAATCCATACCTTCACCCTAACCCTAACCCTAACTCTAACCCTCACACTAACCCTAACCGTCTTCCTAACCCTAACCCTACCCCTCACCCTAAGCCTCACCCTATACCTAACCCTAACTCTAAAACCTAACCCTAACTCTTACCATCACCCTAACCCTCACCCTCAACCTAACCCTAAAATTAACCCTAACCCTCACCTTAACCCTCACCTAAACCTAACCCTAACCCTAAACCTCACACTAACAAGCACCCTAACCGTAAACCTAACTCTCACCCTAATCCTAACACTCACACTAACCCTAAACCTCACCCTAAACCTAAACCTAACCCTATCCCTCACCCTCAAGCTCACCCTCAGTTTAACCCTAACCCTAACACTAATCCTAACCCTAACCCTCACCCACACCCTCACCCTCACCCTCACCCTAACCCTATCCCTAACCCTCAACCTCACCCTCAGCCTCACCATAACCCTCACCTTCACCCTAACCCTAACCCTAACCCTATCCTGATCGCTCAGCCTAACCCTAACCCTAACCCTAATGCTAACCCTATCCCTCACCCTCACCTTAACCCTCACACTAACCCTTACCCTCACCCTTACCCTAACCATCACCCTCATTCTAACCCTCACTCTAACCCTCACCCTAACCATAACCCTAACCCTAACATTAACACTAACACTAACACCAACCCTAACCCTCACCCTCACCCTCAGCCTAACCTAACCCTAACCCTCAACCTCACCCTAACGCTGACGCTAACCCTAACCCTCACCCTCACCCTAACCCTCTCCCAAACCCTAACCCTCATCCTAAACCTAACCCTCACATGAAAGGTAACCCTCACCGTAACCCAAACCCTCACACTAACCCTAAACCTAATGCTAACCCTAAACCTCACCCTCACCTTAGCCCGAATCCTTATCCTCACCCTAATCCTAACCCTAACCCTAATGCTATACCTAAACCTAAATCTCACCCTAAGAATGATGCTAAGCCTAATACTCAACCTCAAAGTAAACCTCACCCTAACACTTACCGTCAGCCTAACCTTCACCCTAACCTATCCCTAAGCCTAACTCTAATCCTCAGCCTAAACACTATGCTAACCCTAACCCTAACCCTAACCCTCAGCCTAACCCTCATCCTAACCCTAACCCTAACACTAATCCTAACCCTCACCCTCACCCTCACCCTCACCCTAACTCTAAACCTAAACCTAAACCTAACATTCACCCTCACCCTCACCCTAACCTAACACTATCCCTAACCCTCACCCTAACCCTAAACCTCACCCTATACCTCACCCTCACCCTAACGCTAACCCTAACCCTAACCCTCACCCTAATCCTCACCCTAGCCCTAATAATAACCCTAACCCTCATCCACACACTAAACCTCACCCTAACACTTACCCTCACCATAACCTTACACCCTAAGCCTAAACCTAAACCTAACCCTCACCCTCAAATTCACCTTACCCCTAAATCTAACCCTAACCATCACCCTAAACCTAACCCTAAACTTAACCCTAAACCTAACCCTAACCCTCACACTCATCCTAAACCTCCCCCTAACCTAATATTACCCCTCTCCCTAACCATCACCCTAACCCTAACCCTAACACTCAATCTAACCCTACCCCTACTCCTCACCCTCACTGTCACACTAACCCTAAACCTAATGCTAACCCTCACCATAACCCTAATCCCACCCACACCCTAACCCGATCCCTCACCCTCACCCAAACATTCATCCTCACCCTAACCCTCATCCTCACCCTAAACATCACCCAAACCCTAACCCTCACCCTAACCCTGACCCTCACTCTCAGCCTAACCCTAACCCTAACCTTATTGCTAATCCTAACTCTCACCCTCACACTCACACTAAACCTAACCCTAACACTCACCCTCATCCTCACCCTAACTCTAACCCTATCCCTAACCCTCACCCTAACACTAACCCTCACCCTATACCTCACCCTCACCCTAACCCAAACCCTAACCCTAACCCTCACCCTAACACTCACCCTAACCCTCACACTAACCCTAATCCTCATCCTCAAACTAAACCTCACCTTAAACCTCACCCTCACCCTAACTCTAATGCTAACCCTAACCCTCACCTTCACACTCACTCTCAACCTAACCCTTACCCTTACCCTAACCCTAACCCTCTTCCTCAACCTAAACCTCACCCTAACCCTTACCCTCACCATAACCCGCAAACTAATCCTAAACCTAAACCTACCGCTCACCCTAACCCTCACCCTAAACATAACCCTAACCCTAACCCTAATGCTCACCCTAACCCTAAACTTGACCCTCACCCTAACACTCACCGTAACCCTTATCCTCACACTAAACTTATCCCTGACCCTAACCCTAATCCTAACTCTCAGCAGAACACTCACCCTCATCCTAACCCTCACACGGACACTAAACATCACCCTAAAGCTAACCCTTACCCTAATTCTAAACCTAACCCTCACCTTCACCCTAAACCTCACCATAATCCTAACCCTCACAGTAACCCTAACCCTAACCCTCACCCTACCCGTAACCCCTACCCTCATTCTAACTCTAACCTTCACCCTCACCCTCATCCTAACCCTAAACCTAACCCTAACACTCATCCTAAACCTAACGCTAAACGTAATGCTAACCCTAAACCTCACACTCACCCTAACCCTCACACTAAACCTTACCATCACCATAACACTAACCCTAACTCTCACACTAAACCTAACCTTCACCCTAACCCTAAGCCTACCCCTCCTCCTAACCCTCACCCTAAACCTAACCATAAAGCTAATCCTCACCCTATCTTTAACCTTAACCCAAACCCTCACCCTAACCCTCATCCTCACCCTAAACTTAATGCTAAACCTAATCCTAACCCTCACCCTAACCCTCATCCTTACACTAACCCACACCCTAAACTTCACCCTAACTCTAACCGTAAACCTAACCTTCAACCTAACCCTCACCCTAACCCTAACCCTCACACTCATCCTAACCCTCACCCTAAACTTTAGACTTACCCTAACCCTACGCCTAACCCTCAGACTAACCCTAACCTTAACCCTCAGCCTAACCCTTATGCTAACCCTAAATATAATCCTAAACCTCACCCTAAACATAAACCTAACCCTAACCCACACACTAAGCTTAACCCTCACCCTAACTCTAACCCTAACCCGAACCTTCACCCTCACCCTGACCCTCCCCTCAGTCTGACCCTAACACTAACCCTATTCCTAATCCTAACTCTCAGCCTCACCCTCACCCTAACCATCACCCTAACCCTAAACCTCACCCTAACCCTAACCCTAACCATCAGGCTAAACCTAACCTCAGGTTAACCCTCACCCTCACCCTAATCCTCACACTAACCCTAACACTTACATAACTGAAACACTCACCCTCACCCTCACCCAAAACTCACATTCACCCTAGCCCTCACCCTAACCCTAACACTAATCCTAACCCTAACCCTCAACCGACCCTCACCCTAACCCTAAACCTATCCCTAATGCTGAACCTCACCCTCACCCTCACCCTAAACCTAAACATAACCCTCACCCTAAACCTAACCCTCACCCTTACGCTCACCCTATCCCTAACACTAACCCAACACCACACCCTTACTCTAACCCTCACCCTAACCCTTATCCTCACAATAAACTTAATCCTAACCCTCACACTAACCCTAATCCTCACCCTATCCCTAACCCTAACCTGAAACCTCACCCTAACCTTCACCCTAACCCTTACCCTCACCCTAACCATAACCCTCACCCTAACCCTAAAATTCACCCTAATCCTTACCCTCGCCCTAACCCGCAAAATAACCCTAACTGTAAACCTACGGCTCACCTTAACCCTCACTTTAAGCATAACCCTAACCCTAACCATCACCCTAACCTTAACCCTCACCCTCACCCTAAACCTCACCCTAACACTTATCCTCACACTAACACTAATCCTAACCCTCACCCTAACTCTCACACTAACACTAATCCTTACCCTATCACTAACCCTAACCCTAACACTCACCCTAACCCTCACCCTAAACCTTACACTCCCCCTAACCCTAAAACTCACCCTCACCCTTAACCTCACCCTAACGCTTACCCTCATCCTAACCCGCAAACTAACCCTAACCCTAAACCTACGGCTCACCCTAACCCTCACCCTCATCATAACCCTATACCTAACACTCACCCTAACCCTAAACCCCACCCTCACCCTAACCCTCACCGTAACACTTACCCTCACACTAACCCAATCCCTAACCCTAACACTAATTCTCAACAGAACACTCACCCTCACCCTAACCGTCACCCTCACACTAAACATCACCCAACCCTAACCCTCACTGTAACCCTAACCCTACTCCTCACCCTAACCCTAACCCTCACTGTAACCCTAACTCTCACACTAATCCTAACCCTAACACTTACCCTCACACTCACCCTCACCCTAACCCTAATCCTCATCCTAACACTAACCTTCACCCTCAGCCTCACCCTAACCGTAACCCTAACCCCAACCCACACCCTCACCCTACACCTCACCCTAACCCTAACCCTAACACTTACTTAAATGAAAACCTCACCCTCACCCTCACCCTCACCCTAAACCTCACCCTCACACTTGCCCTCACCCTAAAACTAACCCTAACACTAAACCTAACCCTAACCCTCACCATCACCTTAACCCTAACCCTAAACATAACCCTAACATTCATCCTAACTGTAACTCTAAACCTAATGCAAACCATAAACCACACAATCACCCTAACCTTCACCCTAACACTTACCGTCACCCTAACCCTAACCCTAAACCTAACACTAAACCTCACCCTCACCCTAACCCTAAGCCTTCCCCTCAGCCTAAACCTCACCATAAACCTAACCCTAACCCCAATCCTCACCATATCCTTAAGCTTAAGGCAAAACCTCACACTAACCCTCACCCTAACCCTAACCCTAACGCTAAACCTAATCCTCAGCCTCACCAGTACACTCACCCTAACCCTTACACTCTCCCTAACACTTACCCACACCCTCACCCTCACCCTAACCCTAAACCTAACCTTCACCATAACGCTCACACTAACCCTAACCCTCACCCTCAACGTAACCCTCAACCTAAACTTTACCCTCACACTAATCCTTACCCTAACCCTAAACCTAACCCTCACACTAACCCTAACCCTAACCCTCAGCCTAAACCTTATGCTAACACTAAATCTAACACTAACCCTCACACTAACCCTAAACCTAACCCTAACCCTAACGGTGACACTAACCCTAAACCTAACCCTCAGCCTAACCCTCATCCTAACCATAACCCTAACCCTAATCCTAACCCTCACCCTCACCCTCACCCTAACTCTAAACCTAAACCTAACACTCACCCTCACCCTCACCCTAACCTAACACTACCCCTAACCTTCATCCTAACCCTAACCCTCAACCTATACCTCAACCTCACCCTAACTCTAACCGTAACCCTAACCGTAACCCTCACCCTAACCCTAAAACTAACCCTAACCCTCATCCTCACACTAAACCTAACCCTAAACTTTACCCTCACCATAACCTTAACCCTAAGCCTAAACCTAATCCTCACCCTAACCCTAACCCTCACCCACACACTAACCCTCACCCTCACCCTCACCCTCACCGTAACACTCACCCTAACCCTAAACCTAATCCTAATCCTAAACCTAACCCTCACCCTCAAACTCACCCTACCCTTAAACCTCAACCTCCCCCTCTCCATTACCCTCAGCCTAACCCTAATAATAACCTAATCCTAAACCTCACCCTCATCCTCACTCTCACCCTCACCCTAACTCTAACCCTAAACCTAAACCTAACACTCACCCTCACCCTTACCCTAAACCTAACACTATCCCTAACCCTCAAACTAACCCTAACAATCACCCTAATCCTAAACCTAATCCTCACCCTCAAACTCACCCTAAGTCTAACGCAAACTCTAACCCTAACCCTCACCCTCACCCTCACCCTCAACCTAACCCTCACACTCACCCTAAACCTGACCCTAACCCTGTCCCTACTCCTCACCCTAACCCTAACCCTAACCCTCAACCTAACCCTAAACCTACCCCTAACGCGAACCCGCACCTTAAACCTAATCCTCACCTACACCCTAACCCTCACTCTCACTCTAAATATCAACCAAATCCTAACCCTCACCCTAACCCTAACACAAAACATAATCCAAACCCTCACACTCACTCTAACCCTCACCCTAACCTTTACTCTCACCCTAATCCTTACCCTCACCCTAACCCTAACCATAACACTCACATTAACCATAACCCTCACTCTAACCCTAATCCTAACCCTGACCCTAACCTTCACCCTCACCCTTACCCTCAGGCTCTGCTTAACCCTAACCCTAATCCTATTCCTAGCACTAACCCTCTGCCTCACCCAAAACAAAACCCTAACCCTTACCCTCACCCTCACCCTCACCCTCACCCTCACCCTAACCCTCACCCTCACCCTAAACATCACCCTAACCCTAACCCTCACCTTAAACCTAACACTACCCCTCACACTAACCCTCACCCTAACCCTAACCCTAACCCTCACCCTCACTTTCACCCTCACCTTCAGCCTAACCCTAACCCTAACACTTATCCTAACCCTAAACCTCACCATAATCCTCCACCTAACCCTGAACATAACCCTCACCCTCACCCTAACACTAACCCTAACCCTAACTCTCACCCTAACCCTAACCCTAACCCTCAACCTAAACCTAACCCTCACCCTGACCCTCACACTAAACCTAACCATAACCCTAACCCTCACTCTAGCACTTACCCTGACCCTAACCCTCACCCTAAACCTAACCCGAACCCTCACCTTAACCCTAACCCTCATCCTAACCTTAAACCTAAACCTAACGCTAACCCTAAACCTCACCCTCACCCTAAACCTCACCCTAACCCTTACCCTCACCCTAAAACTAACCCTAACCCTCACACTAAACCTAAACTTCACCCTAAACCTAACCCTAATCCTCACACTAAACCTAACCCTCACCTTAACACTCACCCTAAACCTCACCCTCACCCTAACCCTAATGCTAACACTAACCATCACCCTCCTCCTAACCCTCACCCTCACCCTAACTCTCACTCTAACACTTACCCACACCCTAACCCACACCCGAACCCTAACCCTAAACCTAACCTTCACCCTAACCCTCACGTTACCCCTAACCATAACCCTAACCCTAACCCTCACCCGAACTCTCACGGTAACCCTAACCCTCATCCTCTCCATAACCCTCACTCTAAACTTTACCCTCAACCTAACCCAAACCCTATCCCTAAACCTAACACTCACACTAAATCTAACCCTTACCCTCAGCCTAGCCCTTAGACTAAACCTAAACCTAACAGTAACCCTCACCCTAACCGTAACCCTAACCCAAAACCTCACACTCAACCTCCACTTCCCCCTCAGCCTTACCCTTTACATAATCCTAACCCTAACCCTGAACCCCACCCTCACCCTAACCCTAACCCTAACCCTACCGCAAACCCTCACCCTCACCCACACCTAACCCAAACCCTAACCCTAACAATAAACCTAACCCTAACCCTCACCCTAAAACTCACCTTAACCTAATCTTAACCCTAACCCTCACCCTCACCCTCATTCTAACACTCACCCTCACCCTGACCCTCACCATCACACTAACCCCCACACTAACTCGAATCCTCACCCTAACCCTAACCCTAACCCTCACCCTCACTTTCATCCTCACCCTCAGCCTAACCCTAACACTAATCCTAACCCTAACCGTCACCCTTACCCTAAACCTAACCCTAACCCTGACCCTCACCCTCACCCGCACCCGCACCCTCACACTAAACCTCACCCTCACTCTCACCCTCACACTATCCCTCAACTTCACCCTAAACATCACCCCAACACTAACCCTCACACTAAACCTAATCCTAACCCTCACCTTACCCTAAACCTCACCATAACGCTCACCCTAACCCTAACGCTAACCCTAACCCTCACCCTCACACTAACCCACACCCTAACTCTTATCCTCACACTAACGCTAACCCTAACCCTAACTCTAACCTTCACACTAACCCTAACCCTCACTCTAACCCTATCCCTACACTTCACCCTGACTCTCATACTAACCCTAACCCTCAACCACACCCTAATCCTCACCCTCACCCGAACACTCACCCTCACCTGAACACTCACACTAGCCCTAACACTCACCCTCACAATAAACATCACCCTAACCCTAAATCTCACCCTTACCCAAACCCTAAACCTCACCCTAAATCTAATGCTCAACCTAAACCTATCCCTCACCCTGACCCTCACCCTCACCCTAACCCTAACCCTAACCCTCACCCTTACCCTAACCCTAATACTCACCCTAAACCTAAACTTCACCCTCACACTAAACCTAACCCTCACCCTCACACTAAACCTAACCCTCATCCTAACCCTTACCCTCACCCTCACCCTCTCCCTCACCCTCACCCTCTCCCTCACCCTAACCCTCATCCTAACCCTAACCTTAAAACTAATGCTAACCCTAAACCTCAGCCTCACCCTAACCCTCACCCTAACCCTTACCCTCAACCTAACCCTAACCTTAACCAACACACTAAACCTAACCCTCACTCTAACCCTAACCCTAAACCTCACACTAAACCTAACCCTCAACCTAATCCTAACCCTACCCCTGAGCCTAACCCTTACCCTAAATCTAACCTTAACCGAAATCCTCACCCTATCAGTAACCTTGACCCTAACGCTCACCCTCAACCTCTCCTTCCCCCTGAGCCTTTCCCTAACCATAACCATAATCCTAACACTCAACCTAACCCTCACCCTAAACCTATCCCTCAGCCTCACCCTAACCCTCACCCTAACCATTACCCTCAACCTAACCAAAACCCTAACCCTAAACCTAACACTCATATTAACCGTAACACTAACCCTCACCCTATCCCTTATACTAACCCTAAACCTAAATCCAACCCTCTCCCTAACCTGAACCCTCACACTAACCCTAAACCTAACCCTAACCCTCAGCCTAAAACTCATCTTAACCCTAAACCCTACCCTAACCCTCACGCTAACCCTAATCATCACCCTCACCCTAAACTTTACCCAAACCCTAACCCTATCCCTAACCCTAACCCTAACTCTATCTCTACCCAAACACTCACCCACACCCTAACCCTCACCCTCACACTAAACATCAACCTAACACTAACCCTCAACCTAACCCTAACCCTAACCCTCACCCTAACCGTAACCCTAAACCTCACATTAACACTAAGCCTAACCCTCACCCTCACCCGCACCCTCACCTTAACCCTATCCCTAACCCTCATCCTAACACTAACCCTTCACCCTCACCCTCACCATCACCCTAACCCTAACCCACAACCTCACCATAATCCTCACCCTAACCCTAACCCTAAAACTTACCTAACCGAAAACCTCACACTCACTCTCACCCTCAACCTAACCCTCAACCTAGCCCTCCCCCTAAAACTAACCCTCACCATAACCCTAACCCTCACCCTCACACTCACCCTCACCCTCACCCTAAACCTAACCCTAACCCTCACCCTAACCCTAACCCTCACACTGAGCCTAACTCTCACCCTAAACCTAACCCTACCTTTCAGATTAACCCTCACCTTTACCCTAACTCTAACCCTCACCCTAACACTAACACTATCACTAACCCTCACACTAACCATAACCTTAATACTGAACCTAACCCTCACCCTCACCCTCACCATAACCCTAACACTCACCCTAATCCTAAACCTAACACTAGTCCTCATGCTAAAACTTACCCTCACCCTCACCCTAACCCTAACTCTCATCCTCACCCTAACCCTCACCCGAAGCCTTACCGTCACCCTAACTCTAATCCTAACCCTAACCCTAACCCTCACTCTAACCCTAAACCTATCCCTAACCCTCACCCTAACCCTAACCCTTATCCTACCTCACACTCAACCTAACCGTCACCCTAACCCTTACCGTCACCCTAAACCAACCCTAACCCTCACACTAAACCTAACCCTCACCCAAACTCTAATGTTACCCCTCACCCTAACCCTTACCCTCAACCTAACCCTAACCCTAATCCTCACCCTATCTTTAACCTTAACCCAAAACTACACCCTAACCCTCACCCTCACCCTAATGCTAACCATAACCTTCAGCCTCACCGTAACCCTCTCCCTAACACTTTACCCTCACCCTAACCCTCACCCTCACCCCAAAACTCACCCTAACACTCACCCAAACCCTAACCCTCACCTTAACCCTAATCCTAATCATAACCTTGACGCTAACCCTCACCCTCAATCTAAACCTCACCCTAATAATTACCCACACCCTTACCCTCACTCTAACCCTAACCCTAAACCTAAAATTGACCCTAACCCTCAACCTAACCCTAAACCTCACCCTCACCCTAACCCTCACCCTAAACTTTACCCTCACCCTAACTCTTACCCTAACACTAAACCTAACCCTCACATTAACCCAAACCCTAATCCTCAGCCTAATTCTTATCCTAACCCTAAACCTAGCCCTAAACCTCACCCTAACCCTAACCCTAACCCTTAGCCTAACCCTCATCCTAACCATAACCCTAATCCTAACCCTCACCCTAACCCTAACCGGAAACCTAAACCTCACCCTAACCCTAACCCTCAACCTCATCCTCTCGATCACCCTCAGCCTAACCCTAAATCTAACCTAATCCTAAGCCTCACCCTCACCCTCACCCTAACTCTAACCCTAAACCTAAACCTAACACTCACCCTCACCCTTACCCTAACCCTAACACTATCCCTAACCCTCAACCTAACCCTTACCCTCACCCTAATCTTAAACCTAACCCTCACCCTCAAACTCACCCTAAGTCTAACGCAAACCCTAACCCTAACCCTAACCCTCACCCTCACCCTCAACCTAACCCTCACACTCACCCTAAACCTCACCCTAAACCACACCCTAACCCTGTCCCTACCCCTCACCCTAACCCTAACCCTAACCCTCAACCTAACCCTAAACCTACCCCTAACGCTAACCCTCACCCTAAAACTAATCCTCACACACACCCTAACCCTCACCCTCAACCGAACCCTCACCCTCACCCGAACCCTCATCCTCACCCTAACCCTCACTCTCACTCTAAACATCACCCAAATCCTAACCCTCACCCTAAATCTAAAACAAACCCTAATCCAAACCCTCACACTCGCCCTAACCTTCACCCTAACCTTTACTCTCACCCTAATCCTTACCCTCACCCTAACCCTAACCATTACCCTCACACTAACCGTAACCCTCACTCTAACCCTAATCCTAAACCTGACCCTAACCTTCACCCTCACCCTGACCCTCAGCATCAGCTTAACCCTAACCCTAATCCTATTCCTAATCCTAACACTCACAATCACCCTCAACCTAAACCTAACCCTAACACTAACCCTCACCCTCACCCTCACCCTCACCGAACACTCACCCTCACACTAAACATCACCCTAACCCTAACCATCACACTAATCCTAACCTCAGCTTAACCCTCACCCTCAACCTAATCCTCACCCTAACCGTAACACTAATGTAAAGGAAACCCTCACCCTCACACTAACCCTCACACTAACCCTCACCCTCACCCTAGCCCTATCCCTAACCCTAACCATAACACTTACCCACACCCTATCGCTCACCCTCATCCTCACTCAAACCCTAATCCTACCCCTAATGCTCACCCTACCCATCTCCCTAATCCTAACTGTAACCCTAACCCTCACCCTCATCCTAACCCTCATGCTCACCCGAAAACTCACCCTCACCCTAAAGGATACTCTCACAATAAACATCACCCTAACCCTAACCCTCAATCTAACCCTAACCTTAACCCCCACCCTAACCCTAAACCTCACGCTAAACCTCACCCTAACCCTTACACACAACATAATCCTATCCCTCACCCTCAACCTTACCGTCACCCTAACCCTTACCCTCATGCTAACCCTTATCCTAACCCTCACCCTAACCCTCACACTAACCTTTACCCTCACCCTCACCCTAAACCTCACCCTAACCTTTACCCTGACCCTAACCCTACCCTAACCCTTAACTTAACCCTCACACTAACCCTAAACCTAACCCTCAACCTAACCCTGATCCTAACCCTAAACTTAAACCTAACCCTCTCCCTAACCCTAACCCTAACCCTCACCCTCACCCTCAGGCTAACTCTAATACTAAGCCTAACCCTCACCCTCAACCTAATTCTAACACTAAACCTAACCTTAACCCTCACCCTCACCCTCAACCTAACCCTAAACCTATACCTAACACTCACCCTAACCGTAACCCAAAACCTATACCTCACCCTCACCCTAACCCCAACCATAACCCTCACACTAAACCTCACCCTAACCCTTACCCTCAACATAAACCTAACTCTAACCCTAATCTTCACCCTAAACCTAACATTCACCCGCACCCTAACCCTAACCCTATTTCTAAACCTAAACCTCACCCTTAAACTCACCCTAACCCTACACCTAACAGTAACCCTCACCCACATCCTCACCCTAACACTCACCCTCACCCTAAACCTCACCCAAACCCTAACCCTACCATTCACCCTCACCCTCAGACTAACCCTAACCCTAATCCAAACCCTCAACCTAACCCTAATGCTACCCATAACCCTCACCCTACACTAAACCTAAACCTAACACTAACACTCAACCTAACCCTAATCCTCACCCACCCCCTGACCCTCACCCTCACTTAACCCTCACCCTCACGCTAAACATCACCCAAACCCTAACCCTCACCCTAACCTTAGCCCAAACCCTCATCCTAACCCTAACCCAAAACCTAATTCTCAACCTCACCCTATTCCTCACCATAACCCAAATCCTTGGCTAAAATAAACCCTCAACCTAAAACTCACACTAACACTCACCCTCACCTTAGCCTTCACCTTAATCCTAACCCTAACCCTAAAACTCACCCTCACCCTAAACCTCACTCTAATCCTTACCCTTACCCTAACCCTAGCCCTAACCATAACCATAACCTTCACAGTAACCATTACCCTCACCCTAACCCTAAACCTAACCTTAACCCTAACCCTAACCCTCAGCCTCACCCTCACCCTCACCCTCACTTTCAGCCCAACCCTAACCCTAACCTATTCCCAATCCAAACCCTCACCCTGACACTTACCCTAACCCTCACCCTCACCCTAACCTTCACCCTCACCCTAAACATCACACTAACCGTAAACCTCACCTTAACCATAACCCTAACCCTTACCCTAACCCTAACGTCATCTTAACCCTAACCCTCACGTAAACAAAAACCTCACGCTCACCCTCAACCTCACCATCACCAACCCTCACCAACCAACCCTAACCCTAACCCTATGACTCACCCCAACCCTAACCTTCACCCTAACACTAACCCTCACCCTCCACCTCACCTTAATCTTAACCCTAACTCTAATCCTAACCCTCACCCTCACCGTAACCCTCACCCTAACCCTTACCCTCACCCTCACGCTTAGCGTAACCCTAAATCTCACAGTAAACCTAACCCTAACCCTAACCCTTACCCTCACCTTAACCCTCAACCTCACTCTAATCCTCAACCTAACCTTACCTTAACCCTTACATAAACTAAACCCTCACCCTCACCCTCAACCTAGCCCACACCCTAACCCTAACCCTAAACCTAACCCTCACAATAATCCTAACCATAAGACTCAGGATAAAACTTATCCTAACCCTAAACCTAAAACAGAACTTCACCCTAACTAAACCCTAATCCTAACCCTAACCCTAATCCTAACCCTCACACTAACCCTAACCCAAACCCTCAGCCTAACGCTCATCCTAACCCTAACCCTAACACTAACCCTCACCCTAAACCTAATCCTAACCCTAACCCTCACCCTAACCCTAAACCTCACAATCAACCTCAACCTCACCCTCAGCCTAAACCTAGAGCTAACCCTACTACTAACCCTCACACTCACCCTAACTCTAACACTAAACCAAACACTCACACTCCCCCTCACCTTCACCCTAACCCTCACCCTAACCCTAACCCTCACCCTCACCCCAACCCTCACCCTAAAATTTACCCTGACCCTAAACCTAACTCTAACCATAAGCCTAACCCTCACACTAACACTAAGCCTAACCCTCAACCTAACCCTTATCCTAATCCTAAACCTAACCCCAACCCTCACCCTAACCCTAACCCTAACCCTAATTCTTAACCCTCACACTAACCCTAACCCTAAACCTCAGCCTAATGCTCATCCTAACCCTAACCCTAACCCTCACCCTCACCCTAAACGTACCCCTAACCCTAAGACTTACCCTAAACCTAACCCTCACCCTCACCCTCAGGCTAACTCAAATATTAACCCTAATACTAACCCTCACCCTCACCCTAACTCTAACCCTAAACCTTACCCTAACCCTCACCTTCACTCTCACCCTAACCGTAAACCTATCGATAACCCTCACCCTAACACTAACCCAAACCCTATACCTCACCCTCACCCTCACCCTAACCCTAACCTTAACCCTAACCCTAAGCCTCACACTAAACCTCACCCTAAACCTTACCCTCACCATTAACCTAACTCTAACCCTAATCCTCACCCTAAACCTAACCCTCACCCATACCCTTACCCTGACCCTCACCCCAACACTCACTGACACCGTAACACTCTTCCTAACCCTAACCCTACCCTTCACCCTAACAATCCTACTAAACCTAACCCTAATCCTAACCGTCAACCTAAACCTAACCCTAGCCCTAACCCTCACCCTCACACTAACCCTAAATCTAATGCTAATACTCAACCTAACACTAATCCTCAACCACACCCTAACTCTTACCCTCACTCAAACCCTGACTCTCACCCAAAAACTCATCCTCACCATAACCCTCACCCTCATGCTAAACATCATCCAAACCATAACCCTCACTCTAACCCTTGCCCTCACCCTCACCCTAAACGTAACCCTCAACCTAACCCTCACCCTCACCCTAATCCTCACTATAACACTAAACCCTGGCTAAAAGAACCCCTCACCCTTACCTTCACACTAACCCTCACCCTCACACAAGCCCTCACCCTAAATCTAACCCTAACCCTAAACCTCACCCTCACCCTAAACCTCACTCGAACCCTTCCCCTCACCCTAACCCTAACCTTAACCCTAACCATAACCCTCACAGAAACCGTAACCCTCACCCTAACCCTAAACCTAACCTAATCCAAACCCTCACCCTCACCCTCACCATCAACTCCAGTCTAACCCTAACCCTAACCGTATTCCCAATCTTAACCCTCACCCTCGCCCATACCGTAATCCTCACCCTCACCCTAACCCTCACCCTCACCCTAAACATCACCTAACACTAAACCTCACCTTACCTCTAAACCTAACCCTCACCCTAAAACTAACCTCAGATTAACTCTATCCTTGACGTAAACGAAAACCTCACCCTCACCCTCACAATAACCATCGCCCTCACCCTATCCCTCACCATCACTCTAACCATAACCCTAACGCTCAATGTCACCCTAACCCTCACCCTCAGCCTATTCCTAACACTAAACCTAACCCTAACCCTCACACTCACCCTAACACAAACCCTAACCCTAAACTTAACCCCAACTCTAACCCTCACCCTAACACTTATCCTAATCCTCACCCTCACCCTAATCCTAACCGTAACTCTAACCCTAAACCGCACCCTCACCCTAACCCTCACACTAACCCTTACCCTCACCCTCACCCTAACCCTAATCCTAACCCTCACAGTAACCCTACCCCGCACCCTAACCCTAACCCTCACTTTAACCCTCAACATCACCATAATCCTCACCCTAACCTAACCTTAACACTTACCTAAACTAACCCTTCACCCTCATCCTCACCCTAACCCTCACCGTCAGCCTAGCCCACACCCTAACTCTAACCCTAAACATAACCCTCACACTAACCCTAAACTTAACCCTCAGCCTAAACCTTAATCTAAGCCTAAACCTAAAATTAACCTTCACCCTAACCAAACCCTAACCCTAACCCTAACCCTCACCCTAAAACTAACCCTCACCCTAACCCTCACCCTAACCCTAAACCTCACCCTCAGCCTCACCCTCACCCTCTGCCTAAACCTAGTGCTAACCCTAATCCTAACTCTTACCCTCAACCTAACTCTAACCCTAAACCAAAATCTCCCCCTCTTTCTCACCCTTAATCTAACCCTCACTCTAACCCTAACCCTCACCCTCAACCTCACCCTCACCCTCAGCCTAACCCCTAGTCCTTAACCTAATCCTTACCTTTAACCTACCCCTGAACCTAACCCTAACACTAACACTAACCCTAACCCTCACCCTCACCCTCACCCTCACCATAGTCCACACCCTAAACCTAACCCTAAACCTATCCCTCACACTAACCCATACCCTAACCCTCAGCCTAAACCTAATGCTAACCCTAAACCTAAAACTAACCTTCACCCTAACCAAACCCTAACACTAACCCTAACCTAAACCTAAACCTCACACTAACCTTAAACCTAACCCTCAGCCTAATGCTCATCCTAACCCTAAACCTAACCCTAACCCTAAACCTCAACCTAACCCTCATCCTAACCCTAACCCTAACACTACCCTAACCCTGACCCTCAATTTAACCCTCCCCATAACCGTAACTCTAACCCTAAACCTCACACTCACCCAAACCCTAATCCTAACACTAACACTAAACCTCACCCTAACTCTCACCCTAACCCTCACCCTCACCCTAAACATCACCCTAACCTTAACCCACACCTTAACCCTAACCCTAACCCTCACTGTAACCCCAACCTCAGCTTAACCCTAACCTGATGTGAACGAAACCCTCACACTCACCCTAATCCTCACCTTAACCCGAAACCTGACATAAACGAAACCCTCACCCTCACCCTCACATTAATCCTCACCCTCACCCTAGCCCTCACCCTTACCCGAACACTATCCATCAACCTCACTCTAAGCCTAAACCTAACCCTACCCTAACCCTAACCCTAACCCTCACCCTCACCCGCACCCTCACTCACACCCTAACCCTAACAATATCCCTAACCCTCACCCTAACACTAAACCTCAACCTCGCCCTAACCCTAATCCTAACCCTAATTCTAATCCTAACCCTCACCCTCACCCAAACCCTAAGCCTAACCCTTACATCACCTTCACCTAACCCTAACCCTAACTCTCACACTAACCCGAACCCTCACCTTAACCGTAACACTAACCCTAAACCTTACCCTCACAATCACCCTAACCCTAACCCTTACCCTCAGCCTAACCCTAACCCTAACAGTAACCCTAACTCTAAAACTAGTCCTCACAATAACCCTAATCCTCAACCACACCTTAACCCGAACCCTCACCCGAACCCTCACCCTAACAATAACCCTAAACCTAACCCTAAACCTCCCACTAAACCTATCCCTCACACTAACTGTATCCCTACCCATCAGCCTAAACCTCACCCTAACCCTAAACCTAACCCTAATCCTCACCCTATCCCTAAACCTAACCCTCACCCTCACACTCACCCTAGCCCTCACCCTAACCCTACACCAAACCCTAACCCTCACACTAAACCTAACCCTAACCCTATACCTAACCCTACCCCTCAGCCTAAGACTCACCCTAACCCGAACCCTAACCCTAAACCTAATCCTAGCCCTATCCCTAACCCTAACCCTAACCCTCACCCTCACCCTAGCTCTCACCTTAACCTCACCCTAACCCTACCCCTAACCCTAAACCTCACCCTCAATGTAACCCTCAAGCTAACCCTTACCTACACCCTAATCCTAACCCTGACCCTAACCTTAACCCTAAAACTCACACTAAACCTAACCCACACCCTAACCCTAACCCTACCCCACAGCCTAACCCTCATCCTAAACCTAACCCTAACCCTATCCCTCAACTTAACCCTAACCCTGACATTAACCATAACCCTCAACCTAACCCTAATCCTCACCCTCACCCTCACACTCACCCTCAGCCTAACCCTAACCCTAACACTAATCCTAAACCTAACCCTCACCCACACCCTCACCCTAACTCTAACCCGAACCCAAACCATAACCCTCCCCCTACCCCTCACCCTCAACTGAACCCTCACTCTCACCCTAATGCTCACCCTCACCCTAAACCTAACCCTAACCATCACCCTCAATCTTACGTGCATGCTCACCCTAACCTTAATCCTCACACTAACCCTCACCCTCACCCTCACCCTAACCCTAACCCAACCACTAAACCTAACCCTCATCCTCACCCTAACCCTAAACCTACCCCTCACCCTAACCCTCACGCTCACCCTAACTCTAACCCTAAACCTAACCCTCCCTCTCACCCGAACCTTCACACTCACCCTCACCCTAAACAGCACCCTAACACTAAACCTAACCCTAATCATAACCCTAACGCTCACCCTAACCATAACCCTCACCTTAACCCTCAACCTCACGCTAATCCTCACCCTAACATAACCTTTACCCTTACCTAAACTAAACCCTCAACCTAACCTTCACCCTCACACTAGCCCACACCCTTACCCTAACGCTAAACATAACCCTCACACTAACCCTAACCCTAACTGTCAGCCTAAACCTTATCCTAACCCTAAACCTAAAACTAACCTTCACCCTAAACAAACCATAACCCTAACCCTAACCCTAAACCTCACCCTAATCCTAACCCTCAACCTCAACCTCAACCTCACCCTCAGCCTAAACCTAGTCCTAACCTAATCCTAACCCTCAACCTAAGCCTTACTCTAACCCTAAACCTAACACTCACCCTCTCACTCCCACTCACCCTAACCCTAAACCTCACCCTAAACCTCACCCTAAACCTAACCCTCAAACTCAGCCTAATCCTCGTCCTAACCCTCACCCTGTACCTCACCCTCAAACTAACCCTAACCCTAACCCTAACCCTCACCCTCACCCTCACCCTCACCTCACCATAACTCTATCCGTCACCCTCAATCTAAACCTGACCCTAACACTTGCCCGCACCCTAACCCTCACCCTAACCCTAACCATGAACCTAACAGTCACCCAAATGCTCACCCTAACCCTAACACTAAACCTAACCCTCACCCTCAGTCTAACCCTCAAACTAACGCTTACCCTCACACTAAAACTAATCCTCACACTAACCCTAAACCTAACCCTAACCCTAACCCTCAACTTAACCCTCACCTTAATATTAACCCTGACCCTAACTGTCAAACTAACTCTAACACTAATCCTAAACCTCACCCACACCTAACCCTCACCGTCACCCTAACCCTCACCCCAAACCTAACCCTCACCCACATGCTAAACCTCACCCTCACCCTCACCCTCAACCTTACCCTAAACCCAAACCTAACCCTCAGCCTAACCCTAACCCTCACACTAACCCTCAAACTCACCCTCAACCTAACCCTAATGATAACCCTAACACTCACCCTAAACCTCCCCCTAAACCTAACCCTAACCCTAACCCTACCCTAAACCTCACCCTCACCCTAACCTTCACCCTCACACGAAACCTCACCCTCATCCTAACCCTCACCCTCACCCTAAACATCACCCTAACCCTAACTCTCACCCTAACCCTAAACATAACTCTCACCCTCACCCAAACACTAACCCTAACCCTAAGCCTCCCCCTCAAACTCATGCTAACCCTAAACCTCACTCTTACCTTCAACCTCACCCTAACCCTTAAACTTACCATAACCCTAACACTAACCATGACCCTCACACTAAACCTAACCCTCACCCTCACACTAACCCTAACCCTGCCTCTCACCCTAAACCTCAGCCTAACCCTAACCCACACGCTAACCCTAACCCTAACCCTCACTTTCACCCTAGCTCTCACCCTTACCCTAATCCTAACACTTACCCTAACCCTAACCATAAACCTAACCCTCACCCTCACCCTAACCCTAACCCTAACCCTCATCTTAACCCTCCCCCTGATCCTAACCATCACCCTAAAGCTAACACTAAACCTAAACCTCACCCTCACCCTAACCGTCACCGTCACCCTAACCCTCACTCAAACCTGAACCCTCACCTCAACCTAACCTTCACTCTCACCCTAACCATAAACCTAACCCTAATCCTCTCCCTAACCCTCACCCTCACCCACACCTCACCTAAAGACTAACCCTAAACCTAATCCTAATCCTAACCCTCACCCTCACCATAAACCTAACCCTAACCCTAATCCTAAACCGAACCCTCACCTTCACCATAACCTAACAGTAACCATCACCCTCACACACACCCTTACCCTAACCCTAACCCTAAGCCTTACCCTAACCCTAACCCTCACCCTAACCCTTACCCTAACCATAAGCCTCACCCTCATTCTCACCCTAACCCTAACAATAACCCTATCCCTCACCCTAACCATTATCCTCACACTTACCCTAAACCTAACCCTAAACCTCACACTAACCCTAAACCTCACCCTAACCCTGAACCTACCCCTCACCCTAAACCTCACCCTAATCCTAACCCTAACCCTAACCCACACCCTAAACCTAACCCTAACCCTCACCCTCACCCTAACCCTCATCCACACCCTAATCTGAACCCAAACCCGAACCCTCACAGTCACCCTAACACTCACCTCACCCTGAAAATCACCCTAACCCTAACCCGCACCCTAACCCTAAACATAACCCTCACCCTCACCCCAACCCTAATCCTAACTCTAACACGAACCCTCACCGTAACCCTCACCCTCACACTCACACTAACCCTAACCTCACTCTCATCCTAACCTTCACCCTAACCATTACCCTAACCCTACCCCTCACAATAACACTTACCCTAACCCTAACCCAAACCCTAATCCTCACCCTCACCCTAGCCCTCATCCATACACTCAACCTAACCTTAACAATCACCCTATCGCTCACCCTCACCCTAACCCTCACCCTAGCACTTACCCTCACCCTAACCCTAACCCTCACACTAAATCTAACCCTCACCCTCACCATAACCATAATCCTCACCGTATCCCTCATCCTAACCCTAAACATAACCCTCAACTTAAACCTAAACCTAAACATTACCCAAACCCTAACCCCCACCCTCACCCTCACCCTCAACCTCAGCCTAACACTAAGCCTAACCCTAATCCTAAACCTAACACTCACCCTCACACTCACCCTAATTCTAACCCTAACCATCACCCTAACCATAAACCTATCCCTAACCTACACCCTAACCCTAAACATCACCCTAACCCTAACCCTAACCCTCACCCTCACCCTAACCGTAACTCTCAACCTAACTCTCATCTTAACACTAACGCTAACCCTAACTCTCACCCTAACTCTAACCCTCACCCAAACCCTCACCATAAACCTCACCCTAACCCTAACCCTCAAACCCACTCTAACCCTTACCCTAAGCCTTGCCCTCAACCTAACTGTAAACCTAACCCTAAGCCTCACACTAACCCTAACTCTAACACTCAGTCTAACCCTCATCCTAAACCTATCCCTAACACTAATCCTAACCCTAACCCTCACCCTCACCCTCACTCTAAACATAACCCTAACCCTAACCCACATGTTAACCCTCACCCTCACTCTCACCCTAAAGCTAATATTAACAATAAAACTAAGTTTAACCCTAACCATCACCCTCACCCTCACCCTAGCCCTAACCCTAACACTAACCCTAAACCTAACCCTAATTCTTATCCTCACCCTAAACCTAACCCTAACCGTCAAACTCACACTCAAACTCACCCTCACCCTAACCCTCATGCTCAACCTCACCCTCACCCTAACCCTCACCGTCACCCTAAAAATCACCCTAACCCTAACCCTCACCCTAACCCTAACCCTTACCCTAACCATAACCATAACCCTTACCATAACCCTAACCCTAACTCTCACCATAACCCTAATGCTAACTCTAACCCTCCACCTCAAACTAAACCTCACCGTAAAACTTATCCTCACACTAACCCTAAACCTCACCCTCAGCCTCACCCTCACCCTAACCCTAACCCTAAACCTAAACCTTACTCTAACCCTAACCCTTACCCTAACCCAAACCTAACCCTAATCCTCACCCTAACCGTAACCCTAACACTAACCATCACCCTCACCCTCACCATAAACCTAAGCCTAAATATAACCCTCACCCTAACCCTAACACTTACCGTAACCCTAAACCTACCCCTCAACCTAAACATCACCCTCACCCAAAACCTAACACTGACCCTCACCCTAAACCTAACCCTAACCCTAATGCTAACCCTAAAACTAACCCTCACCGTAACCCTAACACTTACCCTAAACGTAACCCTAACCCTAACCCAAACGTTAATCTGAACCCTAACCCTCACACTAACCCTCATCCTAAACTTTTTCCTCATAGTCACCCTAACTCTAACCCTAACCCTAACCCTCACACAAACCCTAACTCTCACCCTAAACTTAACCCTACCCCTCACTCTAACCCTCACCCTAACCCTTATCCTAAGCCTCACCCTCACCCTAATGCTCACTGTCACCCTAACCCTCACCTTAAACTGAACCCTAAACAACACCGTAACCCTCACCATCACCCTCACCCTCACCCTCACCCTCACCCTCAACATAACGCTCACCCTAACCCTAACCCTAACCCTAACACTCACCCTCACACTAATCCTTAACCTCACCCTAACCCTAACCCTTACCTTGCCCCTAACCCTCACCCTAATCCTAACATTCAGCCTAACCCTAACCCTACCCCTTTCCCTAACACTCATCCTAACCATAACCCTAACCCTCACCCTCACCCTAACCCTAACCCTCAAAAACACCCTAATCCTCATCCTCAACCTGATCCTATCCCTAACCCTAACCCTAATCCTAACCTTCACCCTCACCCTCACCCTCACTGTAACTCTAACACCCAGCCTCACCCTAAACCTAACCCTCATCCTAACCTTAAACCTAAACCTAATGCTAACCCTAAACCTCACGCTCACCCTAAACCTCAACCTAACCCTTACCCTCACCATAACCCTAACCCTAACCCTCACACTAAACCTAACCCTCACCCTAAACCTAACCCTAACCCTCATCCTAACCCTCACCCTATATATAACCCTAACCCTAATCCACACCCTATCCCTAAACTCAACCCTAATCCTCAACCTAACCCTCACCCTCACCCTAACCCTAATGCTAACACTAACCCTCCCCCTCCCCCTAACACTAACCTCACCCTAACCCTCACTCTAACACTTACTGACACCCTAACCATCACCCTAACCCTATAAATAAACCTAACCTTCCCCTTACCCTCACGCTAACCCTAAAAATAACCCTAATCCTAACCATAACCC